>NW_027185896.1:15406738-15407925 GCF_028583685.1 Petaurus breviceps papuanus | reverse complement strand
CGAGAGGGGCCTACGAAGTCCCCGGCGCTAGGGGGCTCTGCCGAGAGAGAGGGTGCGGGAAGGTTCTGGGGTCCCCAGAGCTAAGGAGAGCCTTGGTATAGGGACACCGGAGGCAGCCAAGCAAGTTATGGTTACTGGGGCTTTGGGGAACCCTCCTCATGGTCTCCCGTGCCTTAAGGGGGCAGGGCTGTCCATGGGGCTGCTGAGGGCTGGGGGTCTGCATCTTACAGCCCCCCTAGGGCCTCTGTTCTCCCTCCTGCTGCTGCTGCTGCTGCTCATGCCATGCAGTGAACCTGGTGAGGTCCCCCACCTCCATATTCAGAGGGGTCTGCTGGGGTTTAGGGGAAGGGAAAAGAGTGTGCATTTATTAAGCCCCGACTGTGTGTGCTAAGAGCTTTACAAATATCAGTTCCTTTGAGTCCATGAGGTTTTAGGGGAGATGGGGCACGCCGCTGGGGCAGGTGCCACGGGGCAAAGTAGAGCTGACTTTGAGAGAGATGGGAGGGGGTGAATCTGGGATGGGGGTGGGGAGGGCAGCTAGAACAGACAGGAAACTCAGCTTGATGGAAGAGGAGGAAGGAGGGAGGAAGGGGGCTTGATTAGGGAGGGGAAGATGGGACAGACCCACAGCCCAAGAAAATGCAGGCTGTTTATTCACTGGCCCAGCTTGTGTTTTCTCCCCTTCCCCCTTCCCCTCCCAACCATTTGATATCCACGGGATACAGTGACCCCCTTTCTGTCCATCCGTTATTTCCAGGGACTTGAGCCTCCTGTGTGTGGGGCCTTGAGAGGAGAAACTGAGGCACCTGGATCCATATGTGCTCTTATGGAGGGCTGGGAAGTAGATAATGCCACTCCCAGTGTTCCTGTTCATGGAGCCAGAGACCTAAGGAGAGAAAAAGGTCCCCCTTGTCATAGATCCCATAGAAACACTGTCATGACTGGGAGGCAGAAATCCAAATCCCATCACTTTGTTTACCAACTATGGGACCTCAGGCAAGCCTTCCTTCTCTGGAAAGGGGGGAGATTGGATGAGATGAATTCTAGGGTCCATCTCCTAGGCTCCTAGGCTCCATCTTCATCCTATTTAATGGGAGAAGTACAGTGTACCACTTTAATCTGTCTCTCTTCCTCTCTCTCTCTCTCTCTCTCTCTCTCTCTCTCTCTCTCTCTCTCTCTCTCTCTCT
>NW_027185896.1:15406535-15406728 GCF_028583685.1 Petaurus breviceps papuanus | reverse complement strand
TCTCTCTCTCTCTCTCTCTCTCTCTCTCTCTCTCTCTCTCTCTCTCTTTTTCTCTCTCTTCTGTCTCTCTGATTCTCTCTGTCTCTCTGTGTGTCTCTGTGTGTCTCTCCTTCTCTCTCTCCTCTCTTTCTCTCTGTCTCCCTCTCTCTCTGTCTCTGTTTCTCTCTCCCTTCTCTCTCTCTCCCTCTCTCTG
>NW_027185896.1:15387448-15406525 GCF_028583685.1 Petaurus breviceps papuanus | reverse complement strand
TGTCTCTCTCGCTCTCTCTCTCTCCCTCTGTCTCTGTTTCTCTCTCTGTCTCTCTCTTTGTCTCTGTCTCTCTGTCTCTCACTGTGTGTGTGTGTGTGTGTGTGTGTGTGTGTGTGTGTGTGTGTCTCCCTCCCTCCTCCTTTCCATGCCTGCCTACCTTTCCCTAGCTTGTGGCCAGGAACATCCATTTAGGAGAATCATTCATGGACATGTTGCCTCACCAACAAAGTGGCCCTGGCAGGTGAGCCTGCAAGTTCATCACCAGCACATATGTGGAGGGGCCCTCATTGATACCCAATGGGTGTTGACTGCTGCGCACTGCGTCATGTGGTGAGTTTACCCCTCCCCAGACCGCACACATGTGGGAGGAAAACTGCCTCAGATGTGGATTACCATTAAGTTCCCCCAAAAGCCAGAGAGATGAAAATTTCCTTTGTTCCTACAGGTAAATTGTACCTAAATTGGGACAACACCTCTCCTCCTGCCTCTATCAATTAACCAATCAATTGATCAAAAAGCATTCACTGAGTGTATCAGTCCCTGTGAAAAACATGTGCTGAGTGCATTCAATATTGAGGGCACTGTACAAAATCCTCTGTTTGACATTCAAAGCCATTTGTGGCTCTGCCCTCTCTTGCCTTCCCTTTCCAGTCTTCCTATACCTTATGCCCTGAAATATACTCTTCCATCCAGTGACTCTGACCTCCTGGCCATTCAGCAAACAAGGCCCTCCATCTCTTGGCTTCCATTCCTTATGCCTGGAATGCTCTTTCTTCTCTGCTCTGACTACTGACCTCCTTGGCTTTCTTTAAGTCCCAACTAAAGTCCCACCTTCTACAGGAAGCCTTCCCTGAACCTCTGAATTCTAATGTCTTCCATCTGTTAATTATTTCCTATTTAGCCTCTATATAACTTGCAAGTTGTCTTCCCATTAGATTGTAAGTGACTTGAGGGCAGGGACTGTTTTTTTGGTTTTTTTTTGCTTCTTTTTATCCTGAGTGCTTAGTAAGGTACTGGCTACATAACAGGTATTTAATAAATGTTTATTAATTGATCGATTGTACTAAGTACCCTGGGGAATCTCTGTTCTCAGAGGTTGAAATCTTGTTGGGGATTCAGAACACACACAAAAGATTATATGTAAAGCTATGAATCTCTATTTTGTACAGCTTTCTTTTAAAAATGGTGTATAATGACTGTAAAGAATGAATGAAAAAGTACTCCATAAGCATTTGCTATGGTGCTGAGTGCTATACTAGGTCCTGGAGACATAAATACAAAATGAAGTTTCTTTCTGCTTGCAGAGAATTTATGTTCTTCCACGGGAAGACCCCACACTTAAGAGAGTGGTGGCGGAGGAGGGACAGTCTAGTCTGGAAAGTTACAGACTTTGCCTGGAGCAACGGCAGCCATCAAGCTGGGGAAGGGACCCCATCTTGACGTTCCAGATGGGAAAGGATTAAAGCCTTCTGAGCACAGCTTTTGGTCCAGCTGGTTGGGCTGATGAAAAGATGACCCAGAGTAGATCTGACAATGTATATAGAGGATGAAAAGCACAGATGGGAATTCAGAGGAGAGACAACTCATCGTGGGCTGGAGGGGCCAGAGAAGGCTTTTTGGAGGTCTTCATTTTCTCAGGGCTTAAGAGGAGGAGCAGAAAGAAAGGGTTTCATTGGCCCTACAGGCAGGTGGGTTGGGGAGAAAGGGATAGATAGTGTGACCGAAGGTCTAGATGAAAGGGAAGAGAATAACATGTATCTGAAACAAAGCAAGAGATTACAAGTAAGGTTGGAGCGAAGGATCCATGTGGATGGGTTAAAGGAAGCTATGGCCAGATTAGGAGGCCTGAAATCCCAGAGAGAGGAGTTTGGATTCCATGCTTATATTCATATGAAATTTCCCAAATACATGGATGTTGGTGGTGGTGTATGTTTTATGATGTTTTCTCTTTCCCACAGGAAGTTTGATTACATTGTGAAGCTTGGAGATGTGTCTTATTATGCCTCTAAGGATAGTACCATCGCTACTGTCAAGGACATCCTCATCTATCCCTCTTACTCAGAATTAATCACCATCAGGAATGACCTTGCCCTTGTGCTCCTGGAATCTCCTGTGAACCTCACCCAGAAGATTCAACCTATCTGCCTCCCTTCTAACAAGTTCTACTTGAAGAATGGAACCCGCTGCTGGGTGGCAGGATGGGGCAGGACTGAAGAAAACAGGAGTGAGAGAGGGGAATGTGCTGGTTGGTTTCCCCAATACAGAGTCAAAAGCTGCTTTCTTCTGCTAAGTCTACAAGATTGATCTCAGAGGCAGGGGGAGCTCTGGCTTCTGGCTGGTTAGCTTCCCTTTCCCTGATGATAGGAGCCTTCCTGGAGCTCGGGGTTGAGAGGTGGGAAAGAGGGAGGAGAGAGGGAATGACTGAAAGTGAGGGTGTCTGAATAGTTAGTTTGGTGCCCATAGGCGAACATGTGTCTGTATAGCTCACTAGTGCAGAAATTCTACAGTTTTATGTGTCATGGGACCCTATGGGCAGTCTGCTGAAACCTATGGAATCCTTAGAATTACTGTTTTAAATGCATTAGAACAAATACATAGTAATAAAAAAGAAGACAATTATATTGAAATGCAACTTTCAAAATGCAGTTATCCCTTCCACATCGAAATTTTCCCCATCAAGGTCTAGATATATCTTAGGTCGGCATAAGAAATTAAACAGGAATTTTGGGGAAGCTGACATGCAAAGGCCAGGAGACAATACACAGCCTATGACCAAATACTTAACCCAAACTTTACAATAAGGTATTGTAAATACCCCATAAAAGAAAAAAAATTCTGACTTCTCTTGTATGAAGGGAGGGCCAAAAATGTTTCTGCAGATTTTCCAGATCTGGGGTAGGGTAGAGAGGGGAAGCAATGTGCCCCTAATCTTCTGGATGTGGAAGGTGTAACTGCAGTAAAAATTCAAGTTTCCAGACCCCAGTTTATGCATCCCTAGTGAATATTATAAGGATCAATTTAGATCAAGGAAAATCAGGAGAAATTTGCTCACATTGTGAGTGGCTCCCTAATAGAACAAGCCACCTCCAGCAAGCCTCCTATTACTGAAAGGATTCTAGCAGAGTCTAGACCACCGTCATCATTTATAGTGTAAAAGGGATTCCTGATCTAGATGGAGATAGGACTAAGTGACCTCCAAGGACCATTACCACTTTGAGATTCTAATCTCAAGGACCCAGGGTAGTTCTGACCTTGTGTATAGCAGATAAGTAGCAGACAGGACTATAGGAACTCAAAGGAGAGGAAACTCACTGTGGGCTAGAAGGTTAGGGAAGGCTTCTTGGAGATCTTGGAAAGAAGAAAGCAGTGAATCAATGCAAGAGATTATAACTATTTTTCTAAGTAATGAGTCCCCTGACCTGTGCCCACAGACTACCCCTTCTGTGGCCCTTTCTCCCTTTCACAGGAATGCCTCTCATCCCCCTGTCCCTTCTAAACTTTGGGACTGACCTCTGTAGCCGAGGGAGACCAAAGCTTGGCATTCTGAATCACTGTTGGGTGGAGGCCTTGCCTTTGTAGTGAGCAGTGGCTTTTGGAGATGTGCTGGATCAGGAGCAGGGTGTGAGTGGTTCCCAGGGTTACAGAGACCTCAGGAGAAGAGTGGAAGGTGTAGAGGGATTACATGACTCTTTGTCTTTATTATAGTCTATTAACCACCAGCATCCCCATCCACAGCTACTTCACATTCTCTTCAGCTCCTGGAAAGTGATCTATACATTCTTGGAAGAGATGACTGTAACAAACTATTGAGAAAGTTAATGTTTCTCTCAATATTTGTGTCCATTGTTGACAAAAATATGCTCTGCGCCTATCATCCAGAAGGAAAAGATACCTGCCAGGTTAGTTTCTCTCATCCTCTTTCACCCTCCCCACCTGTTACAATCAGTTCTGAATATTAGCAACAAACATCAGGACAGCCTGGGATAATAACCTTTTTTGGAGCTTTGCGGACTCAATGGTTCTTAATGTGGGTTGCATGAATTTTTTTGTTAATATTTTGATAAATGGATTTCAATGTAACTGCTTTCCTTCGTAATCTAGTATGTTTTGTTTTGTCCTTTTAAAAACATTATTCTGAAAAGGAATTTGGCTTTACCATTCTACCAAAGCAGTCCATGACACAAAAGTGGTTAAGAGACCCCGGGTTGAAGATGAAGGGTCAGCCACAGAGAAATGTCTCTGTTACATAGTCTTTGAGAAGTTAGGTCTAGACAATGGAGAAGGAAGGGAGAGAGCTGAAAAACCTTAAGGCCAGAATCTGTGAAGGAGAGGAAATACAAATAAAATGGTTTCCAAAGAGGTAAGATTGTGAAAAAAAAATAGAGCTAGCCAGAAGAAGCAAAGTCATAAAGCTAAGAGTTGGAGTGGAGAGCTTAAGAATATAGAATTACACTAATTGGGTTGTTGTGAGACATTCTGTCTCCCCCAAAGTCTTCCTTGGAACTGAGGGCTATGGTATAGGACCCCTAGAATTTATTCCTAGCTCCGCCACTAAGAAGACATATGATGTCAGGCAAACCATTTCTTCCTTTGGGACCTCAGTTACATTACCTGTAAAATGAAAGAGTTGGACCAGATGGTCTTTGCGGACCCTTTCACCTCTGACATTCTGAATCTTCTGAGCAAACGTGTAGGCCATAATGGACATAGATAGGCTCTTTCCCTTTCGGGCCTCCCTCCCTAGGTCTATGACTTTTTGTTTCCTGAAAGAATCTGGCAAAAAGAATCATTGTGCTGGAAAGACTCAGAATTTCATCAAGTTCCCCTGTTGAGTGCCTGTGGTGTGGGTCCCCATAGAAGAGCCTGCCCAGGTCCAGAAATCAGCTGCCAGTGTCAAGCCTCTGGCAGGCATGAACCTGTGGCCAGACAGAGAACAGGATGGTGAAGAGTCTGGGTAAAATGAGACAGAGAGTGATGGTGGGCTTGGGGTGGTCTCAAGGATTGTGGCAAAAGTCATGGAGGAATCCTTTTTTTAATATGAGTTAGGCGAATTGATATGTGCTGGGAGAAGTGGTTTTTCATTCCCATCACCTACAGAACCACTTCTGTGGCTGTTCTTCGACTCTTCTAGTTTCTACTCTAAACTCTTCTCTCTTTCTCCAGGGGGATTCGGGGGGGCCCCTCGCCTGTGAAGCTGGAGAAGACACCTGGGTACAGGTGGGGATAGTGAGCTGGGGATTTGGTTGTGGAAGACTCAATGTGCCTGGCATTTATACCAAAGTCAGTTCATTCTCCAAATGGATCACCAGGACCATCAACCAAAAAGGCCCTTCCTACGTGGCCTCTTCCTGCCTCCCATTTGTCTTGATGCTGCTGCCCTTGTGTGTCCTGATAAGTCCATGACACAGCCTCTTCCTGTCTTGTCTCAGCAGTCTATGCTCGGGTCCCCTTCTGTTACCTGCTTTCAGATCTTCCTCAACTTTCACTGCTCCCTCCAAGCACTTCTCATCCTTCCTTACCTTCAAATCCTCTGATTCAGCTGGGTCACTAGATGGTGAGCCATTCACTGTATGGAAACACTTGGCAAACCTTAAAGCCAGCCAGAAACTTGAGTTGCTGTTGTTGGTTGTGGGTGCTATTTTTATTGTAATTTTATAATATAATTATAATGAATATAAATCACTATATTATATATAATATAAATGGATAATATAACATCATTATATTACATATATTGTTATAATATGATTACAAAGAAAATATAATATGAAATATATAAACTATAATATTAATTATAATGCATATATTATAATACATAGAAATTAAAATAATAAAAATAATTTCCCTATCAAGCAGGCACCATGATCTGGAGTGAGGTCTTTGGTCATAGGAGGTGTATGTAACACAAACCACAGCAGGTTGTTGGGAAGACAGGGAGAACTTTTGGCTTCTAAAGTTCCTGAGTCCCTCCATCCTCTGCTCAGTTCTCTCCTCTCAAGGAAGCCATGACTCTCCATTTCTCTATCCTTCCAGGAACCATTCTTCTCCCCTTCCCCAGTCCCCATCTGCTCTCAGACCAGAGACCTAAGGCCCTTCACTTCCCCTTTGCCAGACGGGTAGGACATGGTTCCCTTTGATACACCCTTGTCTTTGATCATTCATGCTTCATGTTAATAAAACTTCAAAAAAATGTGCAGCTGACTGAGAGAAAAAGTACTATCTCTGGGTATAAAGGTGTTGGAACTGGTGATGAACTTGTCTGGTGCCATCCAGGTGCCCAGCTCTCATTGAACCAGGACTTAGTGGTGTTGGTGACCTTTTTGTTCAGTTGCACCCGTTACGTGGAGAACATTGCTACTCTTGTAAGCAAAGGACCAGATTCTTCCTTCATTGATGGGTAGAGGGATTATTTGAACTTGTTTAAGAGATAGTTTTGATCACACCCAGAAACTGTAGGCATTGTTGTACAATGAATACCACTGGGCATCAGTTCCACCTATTCAATGTGCCAGGCCCTATGTACAGCAATGGCGAAACAGGGATGAAAAGTAACACAAGAGCTACCCTCAAGGAGCTTATAGATCAATGGGCAAGTTGCTCACTTCTCTTCATCTGTAAAGTGATGGCTTCTAAGGGTCCCCTTCCAGCTCTGAATATAGGATGCCTTAAGGGTACTCTAAGGGAGAAAGTCAAAGGGTAAAGGAGAGATGCAAAAAAAAAAGTCCTAGGAACATTTCAGGAGGGAGAGTTTACTTTCAGCTTTATGAATCAAAAAAGGCTCCATGGGGAGAAGACACCCGATCTGTCAAGGAAGGGAAGGATTTCAACAAGCAGAGATGAGGGAGGGAATTCCATCCAGTTTTTGAGGCTGGCAGAACAAGATGAGAGAAGAGCTAGTAATTCAGTTTGTCTGAAATATAATAGAAGAGAATGAATTTCAGTGGTAGAGAGGAGGAGATGGGAGGGAGAGAATATGAAAATAAAACAAAATTGTATTTTTTTTAAAGAGAAGGAAAGAAAAAAAGGAAGCAAGGAAAGAGAAGGAAAGAGAAAGAAGGAAGGAAGGAAAGAAAGAAGAAAGGAAAGAAGGAAGAAAATGAAAAACTATTTGTTAAGCATTTACAGTGTGCTAGTTACTTTGTTAAGCACTGGGAATACAAATACAAAAGTTATACAGAACCTGTCCTCAAGGAGCTTACATTCTAACGGGAAAAACAAAAACATAAAGGAGAGTGTGTGAAGGGAATACTGTGAAATAAGGATAAAAAGATTATGTTAACTCCAGATTGTAGAGAGCTTTCTTTAAATATACAAGTTAAGAATTTGTACTTTTTCCCTATAGGTAGTAAGGGGGCCATTGGAGGTTTTCCAGTAAGTGCAATGATATGGGCATATTTTGGTACCCAAGTGAAGAACTGTTGAGGGTAGAGGGTAGAGGGCAGAGTCAGAGAGATCCTCTGGGAGAGTAGTCTAAAACACTAGGTGAAAGGTTGGGAGTTCCATTCCTAGTATGGTGGCAGTGGAACCAGACTGGGGTTGATAAATTGTGTAAGTGGAATTGACAGGAATTAGCAACTGATAGGATGTATGGGATGTGGGAGAGGGAAAAGTTAAAGACAACTCCCAGCTTTGGAGACTGGATGACTGGGAAAGATGGTGGTACCATCAGCAGAAAAAGAGAAGTTGTGAGAAAACATTGTGAGAGAGAGTGAGATGATGCTTTTGGTACCAGACATGTGTAGTCTGAGGTACCAGTAAGATTTCTAGGAGAAAAACAAAACAAAATATATTTAATTCAGTTCAGGATCTGTTGAGGTTCAAGGGCTGATGGGACATCCAGGCAAAAATGTATAGGAGTTAGTTGGGGGAGAGAGAGACTGAAGATCAAGGGAGGAATTGAAGTTAGAGGTAGCAATTGCGGGTGGGGGTGCCTCTATATAGAGGGGATAGTGAAAGTCATGGAAATGTATGAGATTGCCATGAGAAAATACAAAGAAAGGAGAAGACCAAGGACAGAGCCTTGAAGCACGTTCACTAGTGACTGAAGGGAGCTAACGAGTCAACTAAAGGACCTCAGAAAGAGCGGTCAGACTGGGGAAGGAAATCAGAGAAGATTTCTGTGGGTAGGTGACCGTCGATCTGAGCTCCTATAGAAGATAAGGATTCTGAGAGGCAGAGTGGAAGTGGGAGTGCATTTCAAGTATGGGATATGGCTTGTGTGAATTGATGGAGAAGGGAAAAGCATGTCAAATTGAGAAAATAACTAATGTTGCACCTTGGCTGGGACACAGAACGTGGGACAGAGAAGCAACAGGAAATTAGACTGGGAAGGTAAGTTGCTAAGTTGAAGCCAGATAGGAGAGGGCCTTAAATGCCAGGCTGTGTAGTTTGTGTTTCATCTTACAGGTAACAGGGAGCCACTGAAGACTGTTGAGGAGGAGAGTGACGTGCTAGACCCATACTTTAGGAAGATTATTCTGGCAGCTATGTGAAGGACAGATTAGAGGGGAAAGACTAATTAGAAAGCTTTTAAAATAATCCAGGAAAGAGGAGATTAAGACCTGAATGAAGAGGATGGATAGGAGGGATGTTGTGGAAGTAGAATTGACAACAAGCTTTTTTCATCATTATATTTTTTATTTATTTATTTATTTTTATTAAGCAATCAGGGTTAAGTAACTTGCTCAAGGTTACACGGCCAGTTATTTCTGGGTGTGGTGCTGAGTGTCTGAGCCCGGGATTCAATCTCCAGGTGGTCCCAACACTGGAGCCGGTACTCTTACTCGCTGAGCCACCTGGCCACCCCTAAGCAATTGGGGTTAAGTAACTTGCTCAAGGTTACACGGCCAGGTGTTTCTGGGTGGGTGCTAAGTGTCTGAGCCCGGGATTTGATCTCCAGGTCGTTCTGACACTGGAGCCGGTACTCTTACTCGCTGTGCTACCTGGCCGCCCCTTTTCATCATTATATTAATATATGTTTGATATGTAATATTATATATGATATTAAATAGCTACTATGAGTAAGACTGGAGCAGCGAGGTAGCGCCATAGTGCACAGAGTGCTGGGCTGGAGTCAGGAAGATTCATCTTCCTGAGTTCAAATCTGGCCTCTGACACTTACCAGCTGTGTGACCCTGGGCAAGTCACTTAACCCTGTTGCCTCAGTTTCCCCATCTGTAAAATGAGCTGAAGAAGGAAATGGCAAAGTAATCCAATATCTTTGCCCAAGAAAACTTCAAATTTGGTCACAAAGACGTGGACACAACTAAAAAACAACCAAAAATGTGTAAGACACTGTGCTAGGCAATGGAGATTAGTCAGGCAACTGATTAGGTATGAGGGCTGGGAAATATGGATGTACCAGTTAAAGTTCTGAGTTTATGAACACAGGTGACTAGAAAGATGATGATACTCCCAATAGAAAAATGGGAGTTTACAAGAGAAATATATCTAATTCAGGTTAGGGCCTGTCAAATTCTAATGATGTTGAGTCCACTGATGTGGTAGACAGACAGAGATACCCAGTGGGCAGTTGGTGATGCCAGACTGGAGCTCAGGACAGAGATGAGGGTTACATGTACAGATCTGAGAGTCACCTTCATAGAAATGATCATTCAACCCATAGGGACAAATGAGATTATCAATTAGTCAATCAGTCATTATTTATAAAGCACCTATTATGGGTCACACTCTGTATCAGGTGTGGGGGAATGCAGATATAATGAGTGAAATGATCCCTACATGTGTGGAATTCACAATCTAAAGGGCAAGAACACAAGTACACATAAACAGAATAAATATAAAAATGATAAATATGGAACAGCTAGGTGGCACAGTGGATAGAGCACGGAGTCAGGAGGATCTGAGTTCAAATCCCACCTCAGACCCTTACTAGATGTGTGGAGAGAATAAATACAAATTAAGTTAGCTACAAAGTAGTTTGAAAGGGAGGATTCTAGCAATTGAAGGAGTTAGGAAAGGCTTTGTAGAGAAGGAAGAAAATATATTTTCTTTTTTTTTTTCAAATGCTTTATTAACTTCTGGTTTACTTCATTCATTTCCACCAGATTTTGGGTTACAAATTTTCTTCCCGTTTTTCCCATACCCACCTCCCCAAAATAGCAGTCCCCCAGGATATTCCCTCCTCTTAATTCCCAATTACATGTAAAATAGTATGAATAATAGTATATATTTAACATTTGATTTTAAAACTTTGAATTCCAGATTCATTCCTTCCTTCCTCGTCACCCACCCTTACTGGGAAGATAAGCAATTCATTATAGGTTGTACATGTGTAGCTAATGCAAAACATTACCATAGTAGATATATTGTAGAAGACTGATTTTATTTCTCTCCTGCCTATCCCATCTCCCACTTGATCTATTCTGTACTTTAGTCCTGTCCCTTTTCAAAAGTGTGTGCTTCCAACTTCCCTCCCCCCCAGCCTGCCCTCTCTTTCATCACCCCCCCTCTCATCCTCTTCCCCTCTTACTCTCCTGGAGGGTGATACCCTATTTAGTGTGTACGTCATTCTGTCCCTGAGGCAAATTCAATGAATATAAAGTTGACCCATTCCCTTATGCCTTCCTGTTCTTCCCCTCCATTGTAACCATTTTCCCTTGCCTCTTCTATATGAGATTGCTACCCCATTCTGTCTCTCCCCATCTCCTCTCATTATATTCCTCTCTCACCTCTTAATTTCACCTTTTAAGTATCATCCCTTCCTATTAAATTGGTCCTGTGCCCTCTATCTATGTATACCTATAAACATATATATATATACACACATTTACATATGTATTCATATGCCTATATACCCTCTGATAAAGACTATATATCTATTTATCTATATCTATTTCTATTCCCTTCAACTATTTTCATACTGAGAAAAGTTTCATCAGTTACAATTATCGTTTTTCCATGCAGGAATGTAAATAGTTCAACTTTGATAAATTCCTTATGATTTCTTGTATCTGAATGTGAAATTTTCTATTCAACTCTGGTTTTTTCCTCAAGAATACTTGCAAGTCCTCTATTCCACTGAATGACCATATTTTCCCCTGAAACATGATACTCAGTTTTGCTAGGTAGGTGATTCTTGGTTTTAATACCAACTTCTTTGACCTCTGGAATATCATATTCCAGGCCCTTCGATCCCTCAGTGTAGAAGCTGCCAAATCCTGTGTTATCCTGATTGTGTTTCCACAATATTCAAATTGTTTCTTTCTGGCTGCTTGTAATATTCTTTCCTTAATCTGGGAATTCTGGAACCTGGCTATAATATTCCTAGGAGTTTTCTTTTTGGGATCTTTTTCAGGAGCTGATCGATGGATTCTTGCAACCTCTATTTTGCCTTTTGGTTCTAAAACATCAGGGAAGTTTTCCTTGAGAATTTCTTGGAGGATGATTTCTAGGTCCTTTCTTTGATCATGGCTTTCAGGTAGTCCAATAATTTTTAAATTATCTCTTCTGGATCTATTTTCCAGGTCAGTGGTTTTTCCAATGAGATATTTCATGATGCCTTCTATTCTTTCATTTGTTTGGATCTGTTTAACAGCATCTTGATTTCTCCTCAAGTCACTAGCTTCCCTTTGCTCCATTATAAATCTGAAGGAATGATTCTCCTCAGTGAGCTTTTGAGATTCTTTTTCCATCTGGAAAATTCAGCTTTTTAAGGTAGTCCTCTCCTCATTGCCTTTTTGAGCCACTTTTGCCATTTGAGTTAGTCTGTTTTTTAAGGTGTTATTTTCCTCAGTCAGGCTGTTGACTCTCATTTCATAATTTTCTTGCATCTTTCTCATTTCTCTTCCCAATTTTTCCTCCACTTTTCTTATCTGCTTCTTAAGGTCTTCTATGGCCTGTAACCAGCTCGTATTTTGCTTGGAAGCTTTTGGTGCAGGAGTTCTGACTTCACTGTCTTCCTCCTGTTCCATGCTTTGATCCTTTTTGTCCCCAAAATAGGAGTCTAATGTTGGATTCTTCTGTTTGTTTTGCTTCCTTTGCCTGGTCATGTTGCCACTCAAGTATTTGACTTTTGGGCTTTTTACCACAGTAGGACTCTGCTACCAGACAGGGGAGCTTCTTACCAAATGCTGGGGTTTTCTCAGCTGCTGAAGGTATTAGTTGGGTGCCCTCTCTGAGGCTTCCACATGCTCTGGCAAGCTGGTCACACACCCCAGGACCTCCACCCTAGACTGCAATCCAGATCCAAGCAGGTTAAAGCAAGAGCAATTACCCCTCAGACTGGTTGCTTGGTCCCCCTACAGTCAGAAGGCAGTGTCTCAGAGGCTTCTTGCCCTGGGGGCAAAAGCCGACGCACTCCCAACTACTGGTCCTAAAGTCCACACTGCACTGACCTCTCACTTTGTCCTTCACATCTATGTGTTGATAATTCTGGAAACGGCCACAGCTGCTGGTGATCTGGAGTCTCTCCAGCTGGCAGCTGGTCAGGCCCACCCTGGGGCTAAAACCTCTGCATGGAGCTGGGCTTGGCTCCCAGAGCATTGTGCTGGATGATTCCTGCCGGCCTGCTGGGCTGTCCTCAGTGGGAGATTAGCTTCTCTGTGTCATTTTGTGGGTTCTGTAGCTCCAAAGTTTGTTCATAGTCCCCTTTTACATGAATTGGGGAAGGTGGATGCTGGAGCCATGTGGCAGTCCTGTTTTCACTCCGCCATCTTGACTCCCTCTAGAAAAAATATTTTCTAAGATGAGGGTGAAGAAGGAATGAACATATTACAGGCTTGGGGAATGGCTAGTGCAAAGGCATGGAGATAGGAAATATAGCATCTTGAGTGAGAAACAGAGAAAAGGCCATGGGTCAGATGGCTCATGATGGATCATAGCTTGATCAGAAAGCATAGGAAAGGGGATAATGTGTAATATGGGTGGAGAGAGAGAACCAAGAAGGGGACTTAGCATGTAGTCTTGAAGGACCCACACCCTTAGGGGGCAAGATACAAATGATGATCCAACAAAAGAGACAGAGCAATTAAAAAAAAAAAGCAACAAGAAAACCAAGACTGAGGAGATGCATGGAAGACAAGGAGAAGAGGGAACATCCAGGAAAAGAGAGTGGCACAGGGTCCAAAGCTGCCAAAAGGCCGCATAATAAGAGGACCAAGAAAAGACAATTGTATTTCACAACTGCCTTGGCTGGTTAAGGAGTTTAAGTGGGAAAAAAATTATGTAGAGGGGAGGCCTGAATATCCTTGTGGACAGTGAGGAAGGACAGCATAAAGAGTGAGCATCTGAAGGTTCGTGATCAAAGGGGCAAGTTCCTGGTGTAGAAGGGAGGAAATGAGATCAAGGAACAAGTTAGTCAACCTTGCCAAAGGAAAAGATGCTTCTGCCTTAGAGGTTCATGCAAGGTAGGAGAGAATTGCTGGAGTGATAGAGAAATGTTGACATGCAATAGAGGAGATGGTGGAGCTTACCACTGATGACTTCAATTTCATTTTAGAGTCATAGAAAAAGGTTACATGCTGAAAGATAGATTTTGGGCAATGGAATTAGAGGCTTGAGGGGAGAGAAGGGTTGGAACACCCACTGAGAGGACCATGACAGAAAAACAAGGATGAAAAAATAACAGGAGTTAGAAGATTGCCTTGCAGAAGTAGGGGTACAATTGAGATTAGATTGTGTGAATTTGTTGAGGACCCAGTTATCATGCTTGTGTGACCTTCAGTGGTTTTCAGTTTCACAAGAGCGGGGAAAAAAGAAAATGGATTATTCAAGGTGGAAGATTGGCACTTTCTTAATGGCTGAATAGGACAAAGGCGTGAAAAGGGTGGAAGACTGCATAGTCAAAATGGTTAGCACAGGGTCAAGACTGAAGGGATGAATGTGAGATCAGAGTAGTAGTGACTGACTCTGAGAACAGGGAGGGATAGAGGGACTGGATATTAGATAGGGCTATGACTGCCAGCCTGACATGGATCATTAGGTATTGTGCTGCCCTCATGGAGAAGGTTGGGATGAGAGTCTCTCCCAAACTTATCAAACCTTAAGGTTGAAATCTACAACCAGTAATCTGTGTGGGATCAAATAACACTGCCATAAGGGACCTAAAAACAGAGAGAACCAAGGCAGAGGGAGAGATGGAGGGTCAGCACATTATGATTGCAGAAGGAGATTTCACAATTCAGGGTCATGGCATATTCTGGGTTGATAGTGAAATTTATAGCATTACCCTTCCTATAGGCAGCTGAAGTTGAGTAGGATGTCATAGGAACTAAAGAATATCAGAACCTTGTAGACCAGGGTAACAGGGGTGATTACCCAGGGGAATTGATTGTCTATAGTTGCTCAAACCAGCACTCCATGGTCTTTCTCCAATCTACATTGCCATTCTCTGGAGGATAAGCATTTCCTTCCAGTTCAGAGGCTCCAGTTCTACCCACTTTGGAAAGAAACTTTAGGATCATAGATTTAGAACTGACCTGAGAGATAATCTAGCCCACACCCCTCATTTTACAAGTGAAAAAACTGAGGTCCAGAGAAAGAGATTTTATTTGCCCAAGCTCACATGAGTAGTAAGAAGTAGAGTCAAGATTTGAACCCAGAGCCTCTGACCCTAGTAGATCCCACCTAGAATTTACAGTATTATAGGATTTAGGGCTAGGAGAGACCTTAGAAATTGTTTAGAAAGAAAAAAAAACCTCTTGGTCCTAATGGATTCACAGAAGAACTCTATTAAACTTCTAAAGAACAATTAATATCCATACTATACAAATTGTTCCCAACTATGAGAAAGAAAGTACCCTACCAGGTTCCTTTTATGAGACAAATATATCCCTGATAGCCAAACCAGGAAAGTATAAAGCACAGAATGATATATGAATGTCATAAATAAATACCAATTCAGAAATTTTAAATAAAATCCTGTCAAATAGACTATAGCAACTCATCCAAGAAATCATTCTTTGTAACTAAGTTAAATTTATACCAAGGCAAAGATGCAAAAACTTTTCAACATTGGGAATACCATTAAGGTAACTAATTATATTAAAAATAAAAATACTCAAACCACATGATTATCTCAATAGATACAGAAAAGTCTTTGATAAAGTACAACATTCATTTATGCTAAAACCTCGACAAAGTATAGGCATAGAGGGACCTTTTTAATATCATAAAAAGTGTCTAAAACCAAAAGCAAGCATTATGTGCAAAAGAGATATACTAAAACTTTTCACAATAAATTCAGGATTAAAACAGGTATGCCCACCCTCCCCAATATTATTTGATATTATTCTGGAAATGTTAGCAATAGCAGTAAGACAAGAGAAAGAAATTAAAGGCATAAAGACAGGTAAAGAGGACATGAAACTATACTTACTTGATGATGATATGATGGTTTGCTCAGAAAGTCCTAAGAAATCAGCAGATATTAATTAAGACAATTTATAGCTTTTTCAGAGTTGCAGGCTACAAAATAAACACTCAAAAATCAACCACATTTCTATGTAATAATAACAAAATCCAAGAGGCAATAATAGAAAGAGAAATTCCATTCAAAATAACCATGCTGTTGTTTTTCAGTAGTTTCAGTACTGTCCAAATCTTCATGACTCCATTTGGGGTTTTCTTGAAATAGATACTGGAGTGATTTGCCATTTCCTTTCCTGCTCATTTTGCAAATGAGGAAACTGAGGCAAACAGGCTTAAGTGACTTACCCAGGGTCACACAGCTAGTAAGTGTCTGAGGCCAGATTTGAACTCAGGAAGCCCAGTACTCTATGTACTGCATCTCCCAACTGCCCTAATAGCTATAGAATGCATAAAATTTCTGGGAACTAATTTACCAAAGCACACAAAATATTTGTGTAAATTTAATTACAGAACTCTCCTTAAAGAAATAAAGAACAACTTAAATAGCTAGAGGACTTTTTGTGCTCGTGGCTGCAGCATGTCAACAATAAAAGTGACAATACTACCAAAGTTAATTTCCCAGATTTAATACTATGCTAATCAAATTATCAAAGGGATACTTTACAGAAAAATAATAACAAAATTCATTCAGAAAAACAAAAGATCTAGAATTAAAAGGGAAATAATGGAAAGAAACAGGGATGAAGCGGGAATAGCACTGGTACTTCCAGACCTCAAACTATGTTGTAAGGCAGCAGTTATCAAAACCATCTGGTACTGGTTAAAAAAAAATAGAAAGGAAGATCAGTGGAACAGACCAGACAAGGACAGTCAGAAACAATGGAACTCAATGACCCAGTTTTGATAAATAGGAAAACATAATCCTATTTGACAAAAAGTTCCAGGAAAACCAAAAAGCAAGATGATGGAAATTAGGCTTAGACCAACACATTACACCACATTCTACAATAAATTCTAAATGGATATATGACCAAAATATCAAAGATCATACTATAAAAAATATGGAGAGAAGCAAACCATAGACCTCACAGCAATGTATGCAGATATGTATTCTTAACTAAACAAGGAATAGGGCCAATGACAGAAAATAAAATTGGTAACTTTGATTACATGAAACTAAAAAGCTTCTGCACAAACAAAATTAATGCACCTGGAAGGCAAGTGATTTAATGGGGGGGCAATACTTTTTGTATCAAATTTCTCTGGTGAGGGTTTGGTATCCAAGAAATAGAAACAATTGACATTCATATAAGACTAAAGACTATTCCCCAGTAGGAAAGTGGTCAAAAGATATGAACAAACAGTTCTTAAAAGAATCAAAAACTATTAGAAATCAAATGAAAGAATGCTCCAAATTGCTTATAATAAGAGAAATACAAATGAAAACAACCCTGCAGTTTCATTGCAAATTTGCAAAGATGACAAATGATAGGAATGCTCTATGCTGGAAGGATTGTGGGAAAATTGGCACACTAGTGCATTGAGTGGAGCTGTGAAATGGTACAGCCACATTGGAAAGCAATTTAGAATCATGCAAATAAAGTGACTAAAATGTCCATACCCCTTGACCCAAAAATTCCTTTATTAAGCTGGGCTTATTGAGAAAGTCCCCACATACACCAAAGTATTTATGGCAGAGATTTTCCTGTGATAGCAAAGTACTGGAAACAAAGATGTTCATCGATTGGGGAATGGCTAAAAAATTTGTGAAATATGAATATAATGGAATATTATGATGCTGTAAGAAATGATGAATGGGATTAATACAAAGAAGCGTGGGAAAATCTACATGGACTGATGCAGAGTGAAGTGAGCAGAACCAAGAGAACAATATACCCAATGATGACAACACTGTAAATGGAAAGAATATAACCACATACACACACACACACAGTAGCAAAATTATAAAGATTAAGTATGAGGGGCGGCCAGGTGGCTCAGCAAATAAGAGCACCAGCTCCAGTGTAGGGATGACCTGGAGATCAAATCTGGGCTCAGATACTTAGCACCACACCCAGAAATAATAACTGGCTGTGTAACCTTGAGAAAGTTACTTAACCCTGATTGCTTTAAAAAAAAAAAAAGGTTAAGTATGACTCAAACAGTTATAAGAAGAATTTGATACACCCAGCCCACCCTTTAGCGGAGGTGGGAGGTTCATAAATGTTGCCTATTTTTAGACTTTTTCATTGCATTCCCCTTACTTTAAAAATACTATTTGTTATATGGGATGGCTCTCTAGGAGACAGAAAGGGAGGGGTATTAGGTGAAATTGTGATAAAAACGCAGAAGACATCAATAAGAACTTATTATTATTAAAATGGAAGATCCATACTCATCCACTATTGGAAGCAGGTTCAATTCTTGGGTGAGGGGGAGGGGAGAGAAGGGAATCTTTTCCTTTCCATTTATGCCACATTCTACTTTCCAACCTCTTGAGCTCTACATCCCTGGTTTGTATCCTCCCCTGTTTTTGGAAGGTAGTTTTTGTTTGTTTCTAATAGGAAAACCCTCTTTTTGTTTTTAGTTTTGTCCTGTTGGAGAATAATTTATCTTTCCTGGTAACTTGGGTAGCAGAGAGGATGGTCCTCCAGTCCTTCTGCATTCTCTTCCATCCAGGAAAACAACTGATCATTGCCTGTGGAAGGACCACCGAATGGAACACAGTCTCTACGGCAGTTCCTTTGGTTGATACTCAGGCAAAAAATATCTATGAAATACCTACTATGTACTAGGTCTTCACCTGCCTGGCATACAGTAGGTACTTAATAAAAGCTGACTGATGGACTCCTGGAATTGAGACGTCCTTATTTGTGACTTTCTCTTTACTCCAACCTCTTGTTTGCTTCACAGGCTCAAGAACTGTATCACCCCTTCCCCTTTCATGTCCTGATAAATCACCTCCATTTCAGATCTCCTCTCCTAACCTTCCATCAGGCTAAGAATGATCAGAATATGACTCCTGCATTTAAACATCTGAAGACTTGGCATGTGGAAAAGGTGCCATGGGATTGAATGAATTTCCTTTCATTCCAAGTGTCTACCGGGGGTCAGAAACCTGTGGCCTTCAGGCCACGTATGGCTTCTGCCCTGGAGGACCTAGAGGGCCACATGTGGCCTCATGGCCGTAGGTTCCCCACCCCTGACAGTTTGATGCCACTCATCTGGGATGCTTTAGATAATGAACTTTTCCCCTGAGTACACACCCCTTAAGGTTCTTTCCAATTCAAAATGTATGATTTTAATCACTTCTTTTTCACTCAAAGTGCTTCTATGAAGGGCTCAGACCATCCTGAACACTAGATGTTTCTATACATATAGATACATGGAGGAGGGGAGGAAGAAAGGAGGTCTCCTTATCAGAACTACCATTTCCCTATGGCTATAAGCTTCCACAACCCTTGTGTCCCAGTAAGCCTAGCATTGAGGTAGACAAGTATGATTCTCCCTAGTTTGTGGATAGGTGAGGGTCAGAGAGGCTTACCTAAGGGATGGGACACACAGCTAATGAGCGTCTCACCCGAGAATCTGCCTCGGGCTTTCTGACTCTAATAGTAGTGCTCCTTCCACTACACAAGGCAGTCTCCCCAGCCTGAGGGGACTCTATAGAGAGGGGACCCTGACATCTCCAGCACCAGAAGGCTCTATGGAGAGGGACCCCTGAGGCTACCAGCCCTGGGGGGCTCT
>NW_027185896.1:15367378-15387438 GCF_028583685.1 Petaurus breviceps papuanus | reverse complement strand
GGGATCTCTGAGGTTATCAGCTCTAGGGGGCTCTACAGAGAGGGATCCCTGAGGTTACCAGCTCTGGGGGGCTCTACAGAGAGGGATCCCTGAGGTTACCAGATTTAGGGGGCTTTATGGAAAGGGGGTCCTGAGGTCACCAGCACCAAGGGCTTTGTAAAAACGGGTCTTTGAGATCTTTTCAGTAATAGACTTCAGCAATAGAGAGAGTACTTGGAATGGTTTTTCTGTCCTAGTGACACCCATGATCTAATCAGGATGAGGCCTGGGTCCTAACTACCTCCTGGGCTTCCTCCTCCACCTCTTACTGCTAGGTAAGACACCTGAATCTGGGGACTCTAGGACAAAGAGCTCATAGAGAGGGAGGGGGTCTATCCCTGCCACCTCACTATTCCTTGCTATTCCCCCTCCCCTGATACATAGTTCTTCCTATTATTCCCCAGTGCCTTATGTCATTAATTCCCGTTATCTCACTTGGCCTCTTCTCTCCTTTCTTCCCCATAGGTCACTATGGTTACAAAGAAGTTTTATGAGATTTGTGGTAAATCAGAAACTCCCTTTGGGAGTCCAGATGTCTGGGTCTAGGAAGATGCTCAGCCCCTATTGCCGAGAGAGACCTGGGATTTGGGAGGCAGGAAGGCACTAGCAGCAGTGAGAAAGAGGAGGAAGGATGAAGGACGAAGGAGAAAGGATGAATTTGATTTAAATCCTGAAGGGAGCCAAGAAATGGCGGGAAGGAGGGCGATAATACAAGCATGAGGGGCAGCTAGTGAAGAGGCTTCTGGGAGGTTGGAGTCACATAGAAGAAACTGCAAATAAAATCAGGTCTGGAAAGGGAGGAAAAGGCCGGATTCCGAAGGTCTTTAAAAGCCAATCAGGGCATTTTCTATTTGACCCTGGAGCTAACAGGAAAGCACTGGAGTTTAAGTAGAAAGGTGACCCAGTCAGACCTGTACTTGAGGAAAAATCACATTGGCAGAATGATTGGCAGCAAAGGATGGATTAGAGTGGGAATAGGAGGCAGAAATGGCAAGTCTTGGTAATAAATTGGGTGATTTGGATAATAAATAAACTGGGCTGACTGCTGGTAAGGAATCACAGATGGCACTGGGATTTCTAGTCACTGTGAAGGTGGTAGTGCCCTCAACAGTAGAATGAAAGTATAGTAGTACCTACCTCTCAAAGCTGATGTGAGAATGAAATGAGGTAATATTTATAAAAAGCTTTGGAACCATAAAATACTATAGAGATGAAGGCTACTGTTACATTCTTTTACAGAAGCATTGTTCCAATTCATAGGTCTGTCCGTAGAATCCAGGTGGCTATTTTTCTCTGAAGTGAACACACATTATTATTATTATTATTAGCTATCTTTGGCAACTTATAGACGTCAGATAGAATTTTGGAATTGTTTTAGTTTTTATTCCTCTAATCATTGGAGTGTTTAAATAGGCAGTTGTTTATAATTTGTACTGTTTCTTTTGAGGATTGCTTATAAATATCCTTTAGCCACTTACTCCCTGGAGAATGGATATGACTCATAAATTTGGACTAATTCCCCAGAAACTTTGAATGCCATGTTTTATGTGACATTCTAAATATTTGTGACAAAGACTTTCCCCCAATTTGTTAATTTCCTTTTTGTTTCAGATATATTATTTTTTTTGCTGTGCAAACATTTTTATTTTTACATAATCAAATCCATTATTTTTCCTTTTAATTTCTTCTGTCAGATAGATAAAAATTTCCCCTTGCTAAATTATCAGCCATATTTTCTACCTTTTAAATTTTTATTATGCGTTTTGAAAAATGGTAGTAAAGGGCAAGTGATGTGAATTTAATGCTATTTTTCACTATATTGCTATATCATCTTTCCTAACAGTTTTAATTGAATAATAATTTCCCCCGTTTTGTGATCTTAGGTTTATCAGACATTAGTTTGAGGTGTTAAGGGAAGACTAGTAACCTCTGACATGAGAGCTTACTGAGTCCTTTATCAGGGCTGTTTTCCACCTTTGGGTGTCTACCCAACTCCTAACTCTCACCTGTGGCTCCAAGAAGCTGTAAGTAGCAGATACAGTGGCCACACCACAGTAAAACCATTAGGCAGGGGCTAAACCACGTTGAGGGTAATCCAACAGGGAAACCCATTGGTGAGTAAATGAGTTTCTATCCTAAGCATGTGAAGACTTCCCCCAGTGGAATGGTTGGATGAGAATGGCTTGTTCCAACAGCCTTAAAGGCAGAGGAAGCACTTAAAGCTTGGTTCAACATCAAAGATGCCAAGGTCATCCACTGCATCCCGAGTAATCAACAGTTGTCTTGACTTTTATCTTGCCCCTGGACTCTGATGACTTTGGAAGAGAGAAGTAGGTTGATGAATTCAAGCAACTCTGCCTCATTTAAATCCAATTTATGTGTGAGTCAAAAGACACCAGCCATTTCATTTTACCATTTTTGCCTACATTGAAGTGCTGGGGCAAAGGAAGCGACAAAGTGGATGGTATGGATGCTCTGGGAGCTGTAGTCACAGCCCTTCATACAGATGGCACAGGACACAGGGACATCTTTTCCCAGGTCTGAAGCAGCAGCCCTCATCAGTGTCTGAGCCGAGTTTTAAGGACTGCACTCCTCACTCCTGGGGTTAGCAAGGAGGTAGAAAAGGTGCCCTAAAAACTGTCTACTTTACTTAACCTAACCCTGGCCTCATTACTGTGGGGTTGGAGGGAGGGGAATCCTATCCTGTGGTAGAAACACCAAAAAAATGTAGGAAAACTTTTGCAAAGACGATTCCACTCACCAATGGTACATGGAATATGTCCATGTTTATGGATAGGATGGACTGGAGTTGGGAGACCCTTGAGGCAGCTTCCGTCTCCCAGTAGGATATCCTTACAGGATATGTTTTGGCCTATGTTTTCTCCTGCAAGGATTTTCTTGGTGTGCTTAGGCTTTAGAGAAGATCTAACCTCAGCCTATTCTCCAAGACTCCTCCAGATCACAAGGCCTCTAAGAGAAATGATTATTAAATAACCAATTATTAGGGAGATCCAGGCTTTTTTCCCTTCCTATTTCCTCATTCTCTATTAGGTCAAGCTAGCATCTGAAGGACATTGCTGATAATGAAATGGGATTAACTTTCTCCTCAATCTTGTTCTGATCCCACCCAAGTGGGGGAGCACATTACATTCTACCCAGGTATGTGGGGGGGTAGATCCTTTGTCTAGCTTGCCCAAGGTTGGGGGTAGTCTGGGAGTAAGAGTGACATATCAGTCATGGCCCCCATTCCCTCATTAGAATAGGCCCACCTCTCATTAGAATATTAATTATCTCATTAGTTCTTAACCAATCAGAGTTGATTGCTGTCAGGACCCACCTACTCTTCCAGGGCATATGTGTCAAGAAGCTAGCATATCCATCTTTGGCCTATGAGAGATTGCCAAATGACCATCCTTTTATGACTTACTCACTAGCAATAATTATTAAAATGATGAATTCCCCTTAATTTAACTTTTTATACATCACACCTCCTTGACTTGCCTCTTGCTCCTGCTGATCCACACCTTGCACACACCCACAGAGCCCAATCCTTACAAACACCTTGCTGGACATCTCCCCTTGAAAGACCATGTGATCTCACCTCAAGGCTCTGAAAGTAGGAAGCATAGATGTTCCAGTCAAGCCACAGCTATCCTAAATGCCAAGCAGCTCAAAGTGTTCCTGCTAAATTCCTAGTATTTCCAACCTGGGAAGCAGCTAGGTGGCACAGTGGGAAGACCCGAGTTCACATCTATCACTTAAACTCCTTCAGTCTCAATTTCCTCATCTATAAAATGGAGACAGTAGTAGCAGGTACCTCATAGGACTGTTGTAAGGATAAAATGAGATAATATTTGTAAAGTGATTTGCAAAGTGCTTTGCAAACCTTCAAGTGATACAAAAACGTGAGATGGCCCAGTCACAACATGTGCATCTGGATTTCTGACCCCAATTCAACTAGTCCCCACACTTTCCCCCCAGCTTTGGTAGTATCAGGGACATGGGGTCAGAAGACTCTGTTGAGTCTCAGTGCTGCTGCTACTAGTAAGTAGCCTTCAACTAGTCACTTCTAGCTGGGCCTCAGTTTCCTCTATAACACAAAGAGATTGGGCTGATCAGCAGTGCTTAAAGTGGGATCTAGGGACTCCTGGACATCCCTAAGGCCATTTCAAGGGAACCACAAGGTCAAAAGTATTTTCACATGGCTGAGTAGAAGCATGACCCTCCCGCGGCTCCGGCTTCCACCCTCCCCAATCCATGTAAAAAGGGGACTCTAAACAAACTTTGGAGCTGCAGAACCCACAAAATGACACAGAGAAGCTAACCTCCCGCTGAGAACAGCCCAGCAGGCTCGCAGGAATCGGCCAGCGCAATGCTCTGGGAGCCGAGCCCAGCCCCACACCGAGGCTTTAGCCCCAGGGCGGGCCTGACCAGCTGCCAGCCAGAGGGACTCCAGATCAGCAGCAGCTGTGGCTGTTTCCAGATTTATCAATACACAGATGCAAAGGACAAGGTGAGAGGCCAGTGCAGTCTGGACTTTGGGACCCAGTAAGTGGGAGTGCGTGGCTTTTACCCCCGGGGCGAGAAACTGCTGAGACGCTGCACAGCCTGCCAGCGCCATGTAGCAGCTTCAGCTCCTGGCTTGCAGAGTGTAGGGGGACCAAGCACCAGTCTGAGGGGTAATCGCTCTTGCTTTAACCTGCTTGGATCTGGATTGCAGTCTAGGGTGGAGGTCCTGGGGTGTGTGTCCAGCTTGCCAGAGCGTGTGGAGACCTCAGAGAGGGCACCCATCTAATACCTCCAGTAGCTGAGAAAACCCCAGCGTTTGGGACGAAAACTCCCCTGTCTGGTGGCAGAGTCCTACTGTGGCAAAAAGCCCAAAAGTCAAATCATTGAGTGGCAAAATGAGCAGGCAAAGGAAACAAAGCAGACAGAAGATTCCAACATTACACTCCTATTTTGGGGATAAGAAGGAGCAAGGCATGGAACAGGAGGAAATCAGTGAAGTCAGAACTCCTGCACCAAAAGCTTCAAAGGAAAATACAAGCTGGTTACAGGCCATAGAGGACCTTAAGAAGCAGATAAGAGAAGTGGAGGAAAAATTGGGAAGAGAAGTGAGAACAATGCAAGAAAATTATGAAATGAGAGTTAACAGCCTGACTGAAGAAAATAATACCTTAAAAAACAGACTGACTCAAATGGCAAAGGAGGCTCAAAAAGGCAATGAGGAGAGGAATGCCTTAAAAAGTTGAATTTGCCAGATGGAAAAAGAATCTCAAAAGCTCACTGAGGAGAATCATTGCTTCAGAATTAGATTGGAGCAAATGGAAGCTAATGACTTTATGAGAAATCAAGATGCTGTTAAACAGATCCAAACAAATGAAAGAATAGAAGGCAATGTGAAATATCTCATGGGAAAAACCACTGACCTGGAAAATAGATCCAGGAGAAATAATTTAAAAATTATTGGACTGCCTGAGAGCCATGACCAAAGTAAGAGCCTGGACAGCATCCTCCAGGAAGTTCTCAAAGAAAACTGCCCTGATTGTTTAGAACAAGAGGGCAAAATAGAGGTTGCAAGAATCCATCGATCACCTCCTGAAAAAGATCCCAAAAAGAAAACTCCTAGGAATATTATAGCCAGGTTCCAGAATTCCCAGATTAAGGAGAGAATATTACAAGCAGCCAGGAAGAAACAATTTGAATATTGTGGAAATCAGGATAACCCAGGATCTGGCAGCTTCTACACTGAGGGATCGAAGGGCCTGGAATGTGATATTCCGGAGGTCAAGGGAGCTGGGATTAAAACCAAGAGTCACCTACCCAGCAAAACTGAGTATCATGTTTCAGGGGAAAATATGGTCATTCAGTGGAATACAGGACTTTCAAGCATTCTTGCTGAAAAAACCAGAGTTGAATAGAAAATTTGACATTCAGATACAAGAAGCAAGAGAAGCATGAGAAGGTAAACAGGGAAAAGAAATCATAAGGAACTTATCAATGTTGAACTATTTTTTTTTTAAAGCAATCGGGGTTGAGTGGCTTGCTCGGGGTTACACAGCCAGTTGTTGTTTCTGGGTGTGGTGCTGAGTGTCTGGGCCCGGATTTGATCTCCAGGTCATCCCAGCACTGGGACCGGTGCTCTTGCTTGCTGAGCCACCTGGCCAAAGTTGAACTATTAACATCCCTACATGGAAAAACAATAATTGTAACTTATGAAACTTTTCTCAGTAGTTGAAGGGATTAGAAATATATATGTCATTATATGAGGGTATGCGGGCATATGAATACATATGTGAATGTGTGTATATACGTTTACAGGTATACATAGATAGAGGGCACGGGACCAATTTAACAGGAAGGGATGATACTTAAAAGGTGAAATTAAGAGGTGAGAGGAATATAATGAGAGGAGATGGGGAGAGACAGAGTGGGGCAACTATCTCATACAGAAGAGGCAAGGGAAAATGGTTACAATGGAGGGGAAGAATAGGAAGCAAAAGGGAATGGGTCAACCTTATTCCTATTGAATCTGGCTTGAGGAGGGAGGAAAATATCTCACCCTCCAGGAGAATAGGGGGGGAAGGGGATGTGAGGGGGGATGATGGAAGGGAGGGCAGGCTGGGGAGGAGGGAAGTTGGAAGCACCCACTTTTGAAAAGGGACAGGATCAAAGTAGAGAACAGAACAAGTGGGAGGTGGGATAGGAGGGAGGGAAATATAGTCAGTCTTTTACAATACATCTACTATGTTATTGTTTTGCATTAGTCGCACATGTACAACCTATACTGAACTGCTTGTCTCCCCAGTGGGGGTGAGTGGCAGGGGGGGAAGGGAATGAATCTGGAATTGAAAGTTTTAAAATCAAATATTCAAATATATGTATATATATGTGAGTGTATATATATATATATATACTATTATTAATACCATCTTACATGTTATTAAGAAAAAAAAGATATACAGGCACTGAGGCATGGAGATCCACTGGAAAAGTTGAAATGGGTATGGGAGAAAATATAGGAGAGAGCAGATTGGAGGGGACTGTCTGTGGGACTGCTGTTTTGGGGGGATGGGTGGGGGAAAACGGGGAGAAAATTTGTAACTCAAAATCTGGTGGAAACGAATGATGTAAATCAGAAGTTAATAAAGCATTAAAAAAAAAGAATAAAAAAAAAAAGAAGGGTGCCCAGGGGAAAAAAAAAAAGTATTTTCACCATAATGCCAAGATGTTTTAATTTTTAATTTGGTAAATACCGATAGATTTTTTAAAATTAAATTACATTTTTAAAATTATAATTTGGTAAATATGATAGATATAAACCATCTTTTAAAAAAAGTTCTTTGAGGGGGTCTCAATAATATTTAAGAGTATAAAGAGGACTTGAGACCAAACAAGTTTGAGCACCACTGGATTGAGTGGTCATTTCCTTTCAATTCTACATCTTTGGGTTCTTTGACCAGGTCAGAGTTTTCCTGTGAATTTCTTATTTACTGGGGCCTTTAGGTAAAAGATCATCCACTATCCCTGGTATTTTCCAGACAGTAAGAAAAGATGGAGGAGAGGATATGGAGAAGAGATTGAGGGGAAGCACGATCTCTTGTCTTTAAGCATGTAAGACAGTCATGAAGAAGAGAGATGGGATTTGTTCCACTTGGCCCCAGAGGGCAGAACTCAAAGGAGTAATGGGGGGTGAAGAAGGAGCAGAAGAATTAGATTCCAGGGGATATAAGAAAGCACATCCTTATTATCAGAGCTTCCCGACAGAGGAATAGGTTGTTTCAACAGGCAGTAAATTCCCTTAACTGGAGATGCTTAAGGCCATTATGACCTTTTGTTAGAGATATTGTACAGGGGACTCTTAAGTAATAAATTAGGCTACATGGCCTCAATGGTCCCTTCCAACTCTGAGAGTCTGGTTTAGTTAGCCTGGAACAATGCCCCTCTGATTAAAGGTCAAGTTGTCAAGAGGCTTATAGGCCTCATGGACTAGTAGGGAGACAACCCATCCATGTAGCTGCCACCTCAGATTAGGTAGAATCTCCCTAGAGGGGACAGACATTGGGTCAGACTTGCTAGTTTTAGGTCCAGTAGTTTCAAACCCCATAGCCATCCTAGAGGAGCTTATGCAATTAGATGGGGTTACCACTACTAGGTCTATATCCCAAAAGAGATTTTATAAAAAGGGAAAAGGACCTATATATACAAAGATATAGCAGCTCTTATCTGGTGGAAAAGAACTGGACATTGTGGGGATGCCTATCAGTTGGGGAATGGTTGAACGAATTGTGCTATGTAATTGTGATGGAATACTATTGCACTATTAGAAATGATGAGCAGGATGCTTTCAGAAAGACCCAGAAAGACTTACAAGAACTGATGCAAAGTGAAATATACTGTGTACAAAATAACAGTGCTATTGTAAGATGTTCAGGTGTGAATGACTTAATTATTCTCAGTAATATAATGATCCAATTTAACTCGGACTTTTGATGAAAAATGCTACCTATTTCCAGAGAAAGAACTGATATAGTCTGAATACAGATTGAAACA
This sequence comes from Petaurus breviceps papuanus, assembly GCF_028583685.1. Lineage (NCBI taxonomy): Eukaryota > Metazoa > Chordata > Mammalia > Diprotodontia > Petauridae > Petaurus > Petaurus breviceps. The sequence continues at coordinate 15,378,846 of NW_027185896.1, read as the reverse complement.
TACTTTTTTTTTACTTTATTTTTCTTGAGTTTTTTTGTCTGTTTTCTTTCATTAGATGAGTGTTATGGGAATGTTTTGCATGACTACACAAGTATAACCAATATTGAATTGCTTCCCTTCTCAGTGAGGGGATAGGGAGGAAGGAAGGGAGAAAATTTGGGACTCAAATTTCAAAAATGAATGTTAAAAAAATTTTTTTTACATATAACTATGGGAAAATAAAATACTAAAAGAAAAAATATATATTCAACTCCTCTTGACTGCCAGACCTTGAGGGATGGGCAGAACCAAAGGTGAAGCCCATCTTTGGGGCTGGAAAAAACAACAGCCCAACAACCTTTTGTGCTCTGAGTCAGGCACAAATACAACTGCTAAAATAGAATTTAGCAGAAACAAGTAAATCAAGCCAATTACTCTGGTGCTAATTAATGAAGCACATGTGGGTTTTCTCTGATGAAAACTCTTTGAGAGTACCCTTGCTTCCATTTTTCTTCAGCCAGGAGGCCCATGCGTGTGGCAGCTTATGTGTGGGAGTCCAGAAGGGATGGATTCCTCATCATAAATTGGGTTGGGTCCTGCCACTAGGGTGGTCAGGCCAGTCTGGGTGCAATCAACAATATGCACACAACTACTTAAATATAAAATACAAACAAATTAAATGCAAAATAATTTTGAGGCAAAAGCACTGACAACTGGTATGATTAGGAAAGACCATGTGGGGGTGTGCTGGAGCCAGCTCTAACTTTCAGGAACCCATTGTTAAAAGTTCAAAGTGAGTATTTACACCTCAGAAATCAGCAATCCACAAACAGGGGCATGATTTATTTTGTTCATTGTCTAAATTTAAGAAAATATTAATAATACATGTTAACCTTAAAAGTATATATACATTTCCCCTCCCAGAAAGCCTGTTTGTTAAACATTTACTAGCACATCCCTACATGTAGAAAGCAACACATGAGTTGAAACTGGGAATCAGGGGTTTCTTTTTTTTTTTTTTAGAAAAGAAGTTTCGATTTTTATTAATATCTTTTGTTCTTATGTCCCCTTCATCTCTGAATATATCCTCCCCAGTGAATTTATCTCTTTACCCAGTGAACCAACCCCTGTAATCAAAAAACAAACAAAAATTTAAAAGAAAAAAAAAGGAGAAAAACAGTTCAGCAAAACTAATGAATGTGTCAACCAATCCTGCAGTATTGCATACCCATAGTACCCCACTGCTCCAAAGAAGGGAGGAAGATACATTTTCTCATTTCTTTTTTTGGTGACAGACTTGGTCATTATACTTGCATAGCCTAGGTTATTGTTCTTTCCATTGGTCATTGTGTATATTGTTTAATTGGTTATGCCTACTTGACTCTACATCAGTTTATATGTCTTCCTTATATGTATTTCTTAGGATGCAGTAATATTCTATTACATTTATGCTCCATAGTTTAACTGTTCTTTAGCTGATGACATCTACTTTATTTTCAATTCTTTGTTGACACAAAAAAAGATTCCATTATGAATTTTTTTATGTCTATGGCACCTCCTTGGATCTCTGGGACAACAGGTATAAATATTTTACTCACTTTCTTAGCAAAATTCCAAACTGCCTCACAGAATTGTTGTAGCAATTTGCAAGACAGACAAACTTTCTGGGTAGTGAAGGTGATGAGAGAGTATTCTAGGCATGGAATAGCCTGTGCCAAGGTGCTGACCCTAAAGATGGAATGTGAGAGATTCTGAGAGCAACAAATAAGATACTATAGAAGAAGAAAAGAGAGAGACCAGGACAGAGACTTGGGAGACACCCACAGGTGTGATCTACATGACAATCCAGCTTAAGAAACTAAGAAGGCATCTGTCAGACAGATAGGTAGAGAACAAGGAGAGAGCAGTGTTATGAAAATCTAGAGAGGAAAAAGAATGCAGGAGGAGAGGGTTACTGATATCAAATACTGCTAAGAGGTCAAGAGGAATGAGGATAAAGAAGTCATTAGATCGGGGCGGCCAGGTAGCACAGCAAGTAAGAGCACCGGCTCCAGTGTCAGGATAACCTGGAGATCAAATCCTGGGCTCAGACACTTAGCACCCACCCAGAAACACCTTGCTGTGTAACCTTGAGCAAGTTACTTAACCCCAATTGCTTTAAAAAAAAAAAAGTCATTAGATCTGGGAATGGCTGAATAAGTTATGGTATATGATTGTGATGGAATACTATTATTCTATAAGAAATGGCAAACAGATCCACATCCAGAGAAAGAACTATGGAAACCCAATGCAGATCAAAGCATACTATTTTCATTTTTTCTTGTGGTTTTTCCTTTTCCTTCTAATTCTTCTTTTATAACACGACTGATGTGTAAATTTGTTTAATATGATTATACATGTATAGCCTATGTCAGATTGCTTGCTGTCTTGGGGAGGGAGAAAAAATTTGGAACTCAAAATCTTTTAATAGTGAATGTTAAAAACTAATGACAAAGAAGGATGCTCTCAGAAAAACCTGGAAAGTCTTACATGAACTGATGCAAAGTGAAATGAGTAGAAACAGGAAAACACTGTACACAGTAACAGAACTGTTGTAAGGATGATTTACTGTGAATGACTTAACTCTTCTCAGTAATACAATGATCCAAACCAATTCTGAAGGACTTATGGTGAATAATGCTATTCACCTTCAGAGAAAGAACTGATAGAATTTGAATACAGATTGAAGCATACTATTTTTTTAACTTTCTATATTTTTCTTGTAGGTTTTTTTTTTTTTGGTCTGTGTATTCTTTCACAATGTGACCAATATGGAAATACGCTTTGTATGACTATGCACATATAACTTTTATCAAATTGCTTGCTTTCTCAATGATGGGGGAGGGGAGGAAGGTCAGGAGAGAATTTGGAACTCAAAATTGTAAAAAATGGATGTTAAAATTGTTTTTACATGTAATTGGGAAAAAACAAAATCTTAAAATTCAAGAAATCATTAGATCTGGCAATTAGGAGATCACTAGTAACTTTGAAGAGAATAATTCTAGTTGAATGATGAGGTTGGAAGTCAGACTGCTTATTTGTAAATAAATGAGAGGAAAGGAAATGAAGGCACCTAATGTAGACCATGGACAGATAGGTGGCACAGTAGATAAGAATACTGTGTCTAGAGTCAGGAAGATTCATATTCCTGAGTTCAAATCTGGCCTCAGACACTTACTAGGCAAGTCACTTAACCCTGTTTGCCTCAGTTCCTTATCTGTAAAATGAGCTGGAGAAGTAAATGGCAAATCACTGCATTATCTTTGCCAAGAAAACTCAAAATGGGATCACAAAGAGTCAGACATGATTGAAAAATGACTGAATAACACCATCCATGGAGACAGCTTTTTCAAGTTTAGCCAGGAAGAGACAGAAAGATATAGGACAAAAGCTAGAAAGAAAGGTCAGATCAAAAGAGGGTGATTTTTTAAGATTGGGGAGATGTGTGATATCAATGAAGGAGTCAGTTGATGAGGAGAGATGGAAAATTAGTGAGTGGAGATATTAGAGGGGCAATCTACTAGGGAAGACAGGAGGAAATTAGATCAAAGGTGCATGTTAGTGGGTTGTCTTGGCAAGGCAAGGATGAAAAAGGAAATAGTTGGAGAAGATGTCTGATGAGGAAGGGAGAACAAAGAGCTTTCAGTGAATGGCCTCAAATTCTTCATCAAAGCATGAGAGAGTGAAAGGAGAGGGTTTCTTGGGAGGTTTGGAATGTTTGGAATAGCTGCCATGGTTAGTGCTTACAAAGTCAATTAGAGAACTATAAAAATATTGCCTTGCTGCTGTGAGGGCCCAGTGGAGGTTATGCAACATAAGTTTGTCTGACACCCAACAAATGTGATTTCATGATTTTCTCTCTATTTATTAGTACATGAGTAGAAGCAAAGATGGCAAGATGGTGGCAGTAATCCAAGTTTGGTGTTAGACAAGACAAAATTAATGATAAGATAAAGGAGCAAGGAATTAAAATATATAGGATGGTGTAGAGTTAGAGTGATTTACCAAGGGGTAAAAAAAAGGAGGGGAGAGAGCATAATGCAGATAGTGCAGAGATGATGGCCTGAGAAAGACCTGAGGAGGTGGAGGGATTAGAGGTCATGACAAAAATGAAGACCAAGAACAAGATTAGGGGTAGTAAGGCCAACAGAAAGACTGAATGATGAAATGTTATGATTAAACAAAAGAGTCTGGGAGATTCATGAATCAAAAAGTAGAAGAGATGTGAGTGAAGACAACAGTAGAAGTATGATTATCTCTGCATGTTGCTGAGGTGGAGTGGGAAAGTAGGTCATGGGAACTGAGTGGATTGAGGAACTGAGAAAAAATATGCTTGAGGAACTATCAGTATGTACAATGAAGTTCTTTAGTATGGGATTAAGTGATGGAGAGAAAGACTAAATCAGGCATTGAACTCATTAAAGAAGAAAGAAGAATGTCCTAAGGGTCAATAGAGGATGTCCACCAAGATGTGGATCAGGTGGATCTCGAAGGAAGAGAGGTTGCTGTGGGATGGTGGTAGAGGGAGAATTTGGAAGTAGCAATGGGGGAAGGGAGTATTCTAGCTCCCTCATCAAGACCATTCAGGGGTTGTGAGTAGAAGTGCTACAAGTACTAGAACAGGTGGTCAGGGATGTAATGTCATCAGGAGGAAACCAGGTCTTAGTGGCTGAGTGAGGCTGATCAAGGTCCTCCCTCAAGAGCCAACCTTCCAATTTACACAAGGAAAATGAGGCCCATGGTGGTAAAGGGAACTTGTGGAAGGAATGATGGGGCATTGGAAAGAGTGGTGGCTTTTAGAGTCAGAAGACCTGGGGTAAAAAAATCTGGCCTTTTCCCTTAGTGGCTGTGTTGTGTGGGGCAAGTCATTTTATTTCTCAGAGAATCAGTTTCCTCATCTGTAAAATGGGAATAAAATCAAATGAAAAAATGGATGCAAAATGTTAATCAAATATCAGCCATGAAAGTTGCTATTGTCATTGCCGAAAGTCTCTCACATGGGTAGAAGGGAGGAGAGCCAGGGTTTCAGCCTAGATCCTCTGATGCCAAATCCAAGACACTAGGGAGGTCTAGAGGCAGCTACAGAGAGGGAGAACTGAAGTCTCTTGTTCTAGAAAGCTCTAGAAGGAGCTCTGAGATCCCCTGCACCAGAGGGCTCTATAGGAAGGACACTTTTGATGACTACACTAGTTAGAATGCTAATTATGATGCTCCTGGGCAAGGAGGTGGGGATAGAGCTGGTATCCAGAATCCCTGCCCAACCCCAAGGAGCAAAGTCTTCCCATTTTCCTTCTTTTCCTTCCTCCCTCCCTCCTTCCCTTCCTCTCTTCCTTCCCTTCCTCTCTTCCTTCCCTTCCTCTCTTCCTTCCTTCTTTCTTTCTTTCTTTCTCTCTCTCTTTCTTTCTTTCTTTCTTTCTTTCTTTCTTTCTTTCTTTCTTTCTTTCTTTCTTTCTTTCTTTCTTTCTTTCTTTCTTTCTTTCTTTCTTTCTTTCTTCTTTCCTTCCTCCTGAGTGAAAGAAATGAAAACTTCTCACACTATACTCTAAAATCTAGTAAGGCTTTTTGTGGGAAACAGGCCCAAGTTCCCCTTCACTGGAAATCACATGATTTACAAGGACTCAAAACTCAGAGCAGTAGGGAGTCACCCTTCTCCTCAGTGACACCTCAGCATAAGATATGCCAAATAAGGACAGAAATGCTTTCTCAAATGTACATTGGGTAGTCTACTGTTTCCTTGTTCCCCTATTTGGGGTAGATTGCTTAGATTGCATACCTGACTTCTAGCCAATGGAAGAAAAGGGTCAGAAAGGGGGTGGGGGAGAATTCCATGTTAGGGCTTGATAACTTTACCATTTCCTTCTCCTCCCTGACCATTTATTTGTCAGGAGGGTGGCCCTTTCTCGAGATTGTAATAAACCATTCTTTTCTGCTTCCTACCTTGAGAAGTCTCTGAGTATGAATCTCTGTTGCACACAGTTTTGGGGTGCACACAGTTTGGGGGCCTTGCCTGGGATTTATTCTTTCATGAGAGGGTCCCACAGACCCTTAACAAGGACCAGGTGCCAACCAAGGTTTCTTGGGGGTCATTGGAACTGGTCTGTGAGATCTGACTCCATCCAAAGAGAGGAACTCGGTACAAAGCAGAAATTTCAGTTTTGCTAGTGAAGACTGCCAGCAGGGGATCTGCAGGGGATCACGCAAATCTGTGTGTACAAACCCAGGTAAGCAAGTGCCTGCCTGGGAAAGAGTTAGATAGGCCTAATAGATCCTGATAAGATTAAAACTATGGGTAAAGAGCGATCTAAAACAGCCCATCCAAAATACCTTCCTAACATTCCAGAGGATAGTCCTCTTGGAGATAGACTAGCTAATTGGGATAATGTACCAAAATACAAGGGAAAAGACCAAAGGAAGATGATAAAATACTGTTGCCTCATTTGGGTCAGCATCCTGGCCAAAATAGGGCTTCTCAGAAGACGGGGTGTGCCAACAACTAAATTTGTATGTGAATTCTAAGGAGCCTTTTAACCTGAGGAAAATGAATATGCTTTGTGGCTACTGGTGGTAGGACAATTCGCTCTGAAGAAGGGAGAGGAGCCCTAAAGGAAATCAGAAGAACAAGAAGAGAGGCCCCATCCCGGGGACCCCCTTCTTTCTCTACTCCAGCCCTGCATTCCTCCACCACAAGGACTTCCAGGCCCAGCCTCAACTCCTCCTTCCCTGCCCTCTGCACCCCCTGAAAGGGAATCGAGGGGTGAGTACTTGATTGACTTGGCTGGGACAGGCACAGCCATACATGCCTCTCTCCAGAGGGAATTGAAACAGTTAATGAAAGATCAAGAGAGTTTTCCTCTCCCTGGGACTGCAGAAGCTGCTAAAGCTTTCCTTCTTCGTGAAGTCCCGCTGGCCCAGGGGATAGGTTATGTGAATGCCCCCTAAAGTAGCAATGAAATTAGAACTTTTAAGAAAGAAATTAAGCAGTTAATTGAGGACCCCTCGAGGTTATCAGGTTAATGCTGATCAGGTTAATCAGTTTTTAGGGCCCAATTTGTATACTTGGGGGGGAATTCTTATCAATTTGGGTATATTATTTACTGGGGAAGAGAGGGGAGAAATTAGGTGGGCCACTATGTAGTGGGGATGAATTTTTTTCATGGGATGAATCCCAGCCTATGGCTCAAGGGGGTCTGAGAGAGAAGGAAAAATTTTGTCTCTGAAACCCCAACTGGGATCACAAAAAGCCTATACACAGAGGACACCTACAAGATCTTAGAAATGTGGTGATCCAGGGAATTCAAAATGCAGTGTCTAAGAACCAGAATTTGAATGAAGTACAGGAAATACAGCAGGAGAAAGTCAAGGCCCCATATGCTTTTCGTGATAGACTGAAAGAAAATATCAGAAAATTCTCTGGTCTAAATTTAGATGATCCTGTGGCCCAACCATGGTTAAAGCTATACTTTATTATTAATGCTTGGCCAGACATTAATAAAAAGTTACAGAAAATTGAAGAGTGGCAGGAATCCTCCAGACTCCACTCCCCAAAACAAAAAGGGAGCTTTGGAAATTCTTGGGATTGGTGGGACACTGTAGGAATTGGATTGATTCCTATGCTGTCCTGACCAAACCTCTGTATCAACACCTACAGGATGAGAAACCTGACCATATAGTGTAGAATGAGAACAGTTAAAAGAGGCCCTGACTTGCCCTCCAGTACTGGCTCTCCCTTCCCTAGAGAAGCCCTTCCATCTTTTTGTAAATGTAGAAAAGGGTGTAGCCCTCAAGGTTCTGGCACAAATAAGAGAAGGGCGGAGAAGACTGGTAGCCTTCCTGGCCCAGATTCTGGATTGTGTAGCCCAGGGACGGCCCACTTATATTCAGGTTGTGGCTGCCGTGGCCACCCTAGTTGAGGAGAGTCAGAAGTTGACTTTTGGGGGGAGCCTTATAGTGAGTCTTCCACACCAGGTGAGGGTGATTCTCAATCAGAAATCAGGCAGGTGGCTCACTGACTCCCAGATCTTGAAATCTGAGGCTATTTTACTGGAAAGGATGATTTGGTATTGATGAGGGATGGCTCCCTCTAGGTTCAGCAGGAATTCTGATCTTATCTAAGACCAGAAAACCTGCAATAGAGTCTGGAAAGAATTCAAGGTCTCAGGCTTAATTGGAGTGAGAGTTGTAGAAGTTTATTGTTATGCTTCTATAAGAAGTGGGCAAGAGTCTTTTAGGGGACCTGCAAGTGAGAGGGGTACGTGCTTTTACTTTTAAAGGTAGGGCTGCCATTATCAGGGCTGACCGGATGGAGGGAAGGGACCTCAGTGCATAGATAAAGGTTAGAGCTGACTGAAAGGAACTTGTGACTTTAGTGCATAGATAGTTTAGATGAGATTTGGGCCAGATCGGAAGAGACATGAAGAACAAAGGAATCACAAGTTGTTGCCTAGGCAGAGTGAGGATAGGGGGAAGGGGCAGAGTTTGAGGCTAGGAAAGGGATTTTACAGATTACAATTTTACAATACAAATTGCAGTTACAATTGTACAAACTGGTTTTAGAAATTGGTTTTACAAATTGAGTTAGACCCCAGGTATCCCATCAGTATTAGCCCAAGATAACAACCTGAATTCCACCTCTTTCTTCACTGCTAGCATGGAATCGAGTTCAGGGTCTGAACATTACTGCCCAGACATAATTGGTCTCCAAACCAAGGTACAGGAAGATCCCCAAGAATCACCTGTCCCAGGCGGGGCAAATCTGTTCATAGATGGTTCCTCTAGAGTGGTTGAAAGGAAACGGAAAAATGGGTATGCTATAATAGATGGAGATAGAGGATCTCTGAGGCAGGGGGACTACCCAAACCCTCGTCTGCCCAGACATGTGAATTTCACGCACTAAATTAGGGCCTAAAGTTACAGGAAAGAAGGGAAGGGAACATTTATACAGATTGAAAATATGCTTGGGGAGTGGCACATATTTGGGAAGATAAGGGAAGAACAGGGGAATGATCAATAGCAGAGGAAAGGAACTAGCCCATACTACCTTAATATATGAAGTCTTGAAAAACTTGTTATTGCCTGAAGCCATTGCTATTATGCATGTTTATGGCTATCAGTCAGGACAATCCTTTGAGGCCAGAGGAAAGTGCCTTGGTGATGAGGAAGCTAAGAAGGACAGAGAGGAATGATCAGGGCCAGAAGATCCTATATTGGTCTTGATCCCTTCATATCCTCCCAGTCTCCCCTCCCCTTCCTTTTCTCAGGAAGAGAAACAGAAGACCCAAATTCTTGGGGCACAAGAGAATAAATGCAGACACTGGTTCCTCCCTGATGGTTGAGAGGTCTTGACCAAAGCAAGTATGAGGCAGGTACTGCAACACTTACACTAGGGTAGTCACTGGGATGTCTAGAACATGTGTGATGTGAGTTTGACCCGGTTTGTGTCTCCAGGCCTATAAACCTTAGCACGGCAATTGGTGGACAATTGTTTGTTGAAGGACAAATAAGTTCGCCCAGCGCCAGGCTCTGGCTGAGGGAAGGCCCCCTGGAATTAGGCCATTCCAGAGTATACAGGCAGATTTTATAGAACTGCCTCCAGTAGGCTGCCTAAAATACTTCTCTGGTCATAGCAGATCACCTAAACTCTTGGATGGAGGCATTTCCTGTGCTATGGGCAACTGCACAGGCAGTTAGCCAAATCCTACCTGAACAAATCATTCTTAGATATGGGATGGTGGAGAGGATAGACTATGACCAGGGAACACATTTCACTGCCAGGGTCCTTAAATCTCTGGCTCAGACCTTAGAAATTACCTGGGAGCTCCACACTCCTTGGCACCCTTCCTCTTCTGGCAAGGTGGAAAGGATGAATTAAGAAATAAAGAGACGGCTCACTAAACTGACAATTGAAACCCAACTACCATGGACTAAGTGCTTCCCGCTAGCCCTTGTCAGGATTAGAACTAAGCCTAGGAGAGACATTGGACTATCTCCTTATGAACTTCTGTATGGACATCCATATCTTGGGGGGAATGGAAAAAGAAAAACTGGGATCCTATATTGGAATGCAAAGACAAATTTCTTAGAAATTATGTACATGCTTTAGTTAAACATCCCCATGCTCTACAGAGCAAAGGCTTGATTGTTCAAACTCTGCCACTGGGATTCCCAGTGCATCAATACCAGCCTAGAGATTGGGTGTTGATCCGAGTGTGGAAAGAGGAAAAGCTTACCCCATCTTGGGAAGGACATTTCCAGATTCTGTTGACTTCAGATACGGCAGTGCAAACTAAAGAACGTGGGTGGACACACCATGCTCAGGTAAAGGGACCTGTGAATCCTGCTGTTGAATGGACTATTGATCTGGAAGATTTGGGGTAACTGAAGTTGTGTCTTCAGGGAAAGCCACTGTCTACAGGCTGAGCTCACAAGCCCTGAACTTCACCTATAGCAACTCCTTTTCTGCCTATAACTATGCTAATGGTTGGAATCCTTGTTTGTGTCTCTACCCCTTTCGCATAATTCTTTTACTTATAACAAGAGTGTAATACCATAGGATTGACCTTAACTCTGCTCCTGGTCAGTATACCCTTTGTCCAGCTAGCCCCCATTCCCTAAGTACTCAAAGAGAATACTGAAAACAGTTTTGATTACTGGAATAGACCAGAACACTTTGAGGGGACTGTACAATTGATGGTGTTAAAAGGACAAGGGTGGACCCCAACTGACCAAGGGGACAGGCCTAGTCCTGAGGGTCTAGAAACTGAGGAAGATGAGATTGTAGAAGGGGCTTAGCAGCAATGGTGTGACAAGTTTTCAGGGAGTGAAAATAAGAGGAGGGATTGAGTGAAAACATCTCAGACTATACTCTAAAATCTAGTAAGGCTTTTCGTGGGAAACAGGCTCAAGTTCCCCTTCACTGGAAATCACATAATTTACAAGGACTCAAAGATCAGAGCAGTAGGGAGTCACCCCTCTCCTCAGTGACACCTCAGTGACATAAGATATGCCAAATAAGGACAGAAGTGCTTTCTCAAATGCACATTGGGTGGTCACTATTTCCTTGTTCTGGTACTTGAGGTAGATTGCTTCCCTTAGATTGTGCACCTGACTTCTAGTCAATGGAAGAAAAGGGTCAGAAGAGGGGTGGGGGAAAATCCCTATTAGGGCTTGATAACTTCACCATTTCCTTTTGTAAATTGCTTCTCCTCCCTGATCATTTATTTATCAGGAGGGTGGCTCTTTCTTGAGATCATAATAAACCATTCTTTTCTGCTTCCTACCTTGAGAAGCCTCTGAGTATTATTTGGGTAAGGATCTCTGTTGCACACAGTTTGGAGTGTACATACTCCCTTTTTCCATTCTTCCCTCCTTTCCTTCCTTCCTTCCTTCCTTCCTTCCTTCCTTCCTTCCTTCCTTCCTTCCTTCCTTCCTTCCTTCCTTCCTTCCTTCCTTCC
>NW_027185896.1:15356749-15366978 GCF_028583685.1 Petaurus breviceps papuanus | reverse complement strand
CTTTCTTTCTTTCTTTCTTTCTTTCTTTCTTTCTTTCTTTCTTCCTTCCTTCCTTCCCTAGGACCAGTAGTCATCTTTTCTCTTCATTTTACATTTCCCTCTAACACCTAAAAGAGGACTCTACACACAGTAAACATTTAATAAATGTTTATTCAGTTGAAATGATCAGCCCCCTAAGTGGGTGCTTACAGCTTCCTAAAGATACACCCAGAGATCAGTGGACATAAAGCAGCATTTCATTCAAGCTGAGTCTTGTCTCCTCTCATAATCACAGTGGATAACACTGCAGCCTTCAGTGTGCTTCACATATATTACCTCATTCCATCTGTGAGATGCACTCTGTGAGACAGGTGCTAGTATCATTCCTATTTTATAGATGAGAAAACTGAGGCTGGCCAAGATTAAATATTATTTGCCCAGGGTCATACAACTAGTAAGTGTTGAGTCAGAATCAAACTCAGGCAGGGCTTCTTGGCTCCAGATGACCTTCCATACCCCATCACAGACTCCCAGGTGCAGACCCAGAGAATGCTTCCCCCAAAAAGTGCAGGACAGGGTTGAAGTCCCCAGAGCACCAGGTCTATCCCAAATTCCTTTGAACAGAAACATCCCTGAAATAGCAAAGCAGGGGGGTAGCCAGTTGGAATCTCCAGCTCAAGGAAACTCCATGTGCTAGATTCTGCGGCTTCAGTTTTATGACTGTGGCATAGCAGTTAATTTGCAGGAAGGGCTAGCATCCTCAGCTATGGCAGATTGCTTCCAGTCTTAGGAAACTGGGTCCTAAAGGCTCGGGGCATCACTGAGCTGAAACCAGCCTGAAGGAGATGATGGTGAGGAAGTCAATGACTTTGGATGTATTCCCAGACTTAAAAGGTGGATCATCAGTCATCACCAAGCTCTGACCATGCAGCCTGGCCATGAGGAAAGGCCACACTGGGAATGGGACTTCAGAAAAGATATTGTCCCATTCCATTCTTCTACCTTCAGCAGAGGACTGAGCGAGGAGGGCAGGGAGGGGCAGGAGAGCCACATTCCCTGCCTTCACTTATCTAAAAGCAGAGTACACACTTCTACCCTGTAGGAGTCCCTGGTCTGATTGGAAGGGGGTGACCCTGTAATGGGAATGCAAATTTGGAAGATCTTCCCTGCCCCTAGGCTAAAGTGCACCTGAAGCCTGGGGTGGGAGGCTTGTTTTTCAGTAGATACTTTTTGATTGGCCAGTGGGTCCAAAAGGTTGTTACATTCTCTGAGCCAGGAGAAGGCTATATAAGCCCTGATGTGAGTCTTTGTTTTGGGGGCTCACTTTGAGAAGTGTTCTGTGATTTGATCTGTATTCTGGGAAGCTGTTGTCCAGGGCCCCTCCCACCCGCTTTGAAAAACCCAGATGTGGAAACCCAGATGTTGACTGGGTATGGATGTAATGGTTGGACAGTTTGAAATCTGTCTACTAGATCTGTTTGTCTTGATAATTCTGCCTGTATACTTTGAAGTTCGGGGTGCTGACCTTTTTCCCCTGAACAAGGTAAACCATATATGTCTGACTGATTAAAGTAAGCTTGTTAACCCATTTTGAGTTGCTTTCCTTTATCAAAGCGGATCCAAGAACCTGTGGTAGCAGCAAACCCTGAGGACGCCGGGGTGCTTGCTGCTACAGACCCCCATCTCAGAGAGCTTCCAATCTGAGAAAGAAAAAAATCTCCCTCATGCTGGGAAGCCCATAGGTTCAAGAGGGGGACTTGGCCCTCATTCTCATCTCTACCTTTCAGCTTCGACATATTATTAAGTGACTACTATAGACAAGGCTCTTTGTCTTGTTCAAAATGACTCAATTGATCAACAAGCATTTATTAAGTGCCAATTGTGTGCTGCACCCTGCTAGGCCCTGGGAATACAAAGACAAAAAGGAAATAATCCTTACCCTCTAGGAGTTTAGATCTTTATGCGTAATTATGCAGAAAATGTCAGGTAATTGGCAGGGAGTGGAGGATGGGGGAGGCACTAGAAGGGTAGTGCAGGATCAGGAAAGATCACATGGAGGTGGTGGTGCATTCAGCGTCTGACGGACCGATAGTACAAAGACCTGGAGGTGGGAGATTTACCTGTCCTGTGTAAAGAAAAAGCAGAGTTCTCCCAGAGCTTATATTTCATCAGGCAGGATATGTTTAGTACAAAGATAAGTATGGGACAAGGGAGAGTGGGACAGGGGCCAAGGTGAGGAGTTTTAAAGTGCCCCAAGGATTTCCCTCACAACTCCCCCATGAGGTTGATGGTCCAAGAACTACCCCCTTTTGCAGATGAGTAAACCGAGGCTCAGTGACTCCCCTCTGCTTGTAGGACAACACATAAACAGGTATCCTGAATCCCCATCTAGCCTCTTTTCCTTCTTCTTCACCCCGACAGCCTGTGGCCAGCATCACCTCTACAATGGAATGGAGACCCATTAGTTTGGAATGGCCATGGTAGTTGTTCATGTTGTTGTTCAGTCATTTCAGTCATGTCCAACTCCTTTCGACCCCATTTGGGGTTTTCTTAGTTAAGATATTGAAGTGGTGTGATAGTAATGGCAATTAAAGATTCCCCTGTATTGGCTTGGTTTTCAAACTGATTGTGTTGAAGCCCAGAGCTTGTTGATCCCACCTGTGGGATGGACTTTTTGATGTGAGGGGAGGGTCCTGAACTGGGAGGAGCTGGTGACGTAGATTTGGAGAGACAAGAGAGAGGCGGAAGATCTTTTTGGAAGCAGCACCTCGTGGAGAGAGAGAGACTAAGAGAATTGCTGGTGGCCGCTTTGAATTGCCCTGGACTTTTGAGACCTGCCCCCTGAGCTGCCAAGGACTGAGGAGACATGGCTGTTTTGCTGGTACTTTGTCTGTCTGTTTTGATGTTGTTTTGCCAGATTTGTCCACTGGTGAAAGACAGTCCTTTTGTTGAAGAAGTCCTGGAACCTGGCTGTTCGCTAAGAAGCCCTGAGACTGTCCTGCAGACAGAGAGTGAATACTGTCCACTGGTGAGGGACAGTGCTGTTGTTGCAGGGGTCTGGAGACTGTCCTGCAGACACAATGAATACTGTCCACTGGTGAAGGACAGTGCTGTTGTTGCAGGGGTCTGGGAGCCTTTCTGTTGGTTCAGAAGCCCTGAAGAAGGATTTTCTTGTTGTATGTTTACAGAAATCCTGGGAGAGGGCTTTGCTAATGTGTTCAGGGGTTCTAGGACTGTTCTACAGACAGAGGATGAATTCATGAAGGGACTGGCAATGTATCTTATGGCCTTGCTAAGCCTTGTCTCCCCAGGAACTAAGATTGCTGAGAACTTGCCTCGTGTCAAGATGAAGAAAAGACCTCCATTTGGGTATTAAGTGCTGTGTTTAAACTTGATGTAACTCTGGGGTAGATTCAATTGTGATCCAGGGGTGGGGAACTTTTGACCTTATGTTTGGAAACTAATCTCCATTTGAGAAGAGGGGCTTTGTGGTGGACTTAATTAAGGTATAGCCTAGGGGTGGAGAAGTATTTAGAACAGGGACTTTGTAATTGATTGAATGATTGGAAGGTCCTGGGGTGGGGTAGTACTTGGAGATTATTTAATCACACTTAGTAAATGCTGTATTTTGAATGATGTCATGTTTTGATCTTCTCTGTTCTTGGTTTGTCACTGAATAAAATAGAGAGCACCTATGCTGGTATTTTGAACCTGGGAAGTTGCCTTTGCTTGACATTACATTACAAGTGGTTTGCCATTTCCTTCCCCAGATGCTTTTACAGATGAGGAAATTAAGGCCAACAAGAGTAAGTGACTTGCCCAGGGTGATGCAGTCACTAAGTGTCTGAGGCCAGATTTGAACTCATGAAGAGGAACCTGCCTGATTCCAAGCCCAGTGCTCTATTCACTGCCCCACCCAGCTGCTCATGGCAGGTGAGCCTGCAGATTAAGAACAAGCATATTTGTGGAGGTTCTCTCATTTCCCTTCAGTGGGTACTAACCACTGCCCACTGTGTCTTTGGGTGAGTTGGCCCATTTCCAGGCCACAGTACTCAGAGGAGATGAGTGGTCAGTCCATCATCCCTTAATATTATGGAATGAACATCCCTGGAAGCTGGGTCCCGCACTGGGTGTGGCAGGGGGAGGTCAGAGAGATGAAGATACTTTCCTTGTACACACTTGAAAGGAGGCTGCCCAACACCCCCCCCCCCATTCAGTTCATAAACACTTTTGGCTCACCCTCCACAGGCAGGACCTGTGGGGGATCCCTGCCTTCAGAGAGCCTGGAGCATAACTGGGGAATTAGGACACCCAGAGGTCTACACGAGGCTATGCAGGACAAGTGATTGAGAAGGAGGAAAGATAGTGTGGGCTATAGAAGTTAAGAGAAATAAAGGATAATGACTT
Organism: Petaurus breviceps papuanus; assembly: GCF_028583685.1. Taxonomy (NCBI): domain Eukaryota; kingdom Metazoa; phylum Chordata; class Mammalia; order Diprotodontia; family Petauridae; genus Petaurus; species Petaurus breviceps. The sequence continues at coordinate 15,362,592 of NW_027185896.1, read as the reverse complement.
TGAAAGACTTCAGAACTCTAATCAGAACAGTGACCAATCGTGACTTTCAAAGATGGCGGCTGCTTCCTGCTTCTTGGCAGAGAAGTAATGGACTTGGGCTAGGGGTATAGAATGAGATGCACCTTTTCAGACATAAGCAATGTACTGACTTGTTTTGCTTGGTCATACATATTTATTACAAGGGAGGGCTTCTATCGGTGGAAAGGAGTAGGGAAGGTTAGTAGCTGGTGATAGAGATGCAAAAAAAAAAATAAAAGAAAGAAAAGAGCTTTAATAAAGCATTTCAAAATACACAGAAGAAAACAAAAAAAAATTCAGAATGGGATATATGAAAGGTAATTTTTTTGTTATTGTTGAGTCATTTCAGTCATGTCTGACTCTTCCTGACCCCATCTGGGGTTTTCTTGACAAACATACTACAGTGGTTTTCCATTTCCTTCTCCAGTTCATTCAACAAGTGAGGGAACTGAGGCAAACAGGGTTAAGTGACTTGCCCAGGGGTCACACAGCTAGTATCAGACCAGATTTGAACTCAGGAATATGCGTCTTCCTGATTCCAGGCCCGGCACTCTATCCAGTATGCCACCTTTTTTCCCCCTTCTCTTTACCTCAAAACCCTTTGATATCCCTCCCGTTCTCTCCTCTTTTACTTCAGAGACCTTCTCCACACACACACCCTTGGTCCTATCCATCCTTCAACAAGTTGCCCCCACAATCATTCTCTCTTTACTGCTTCTTTCCTACAAACTTGCCTATGTCTCCTCATTCAAAAAAAACCTTCTCCAGACCCTGCCATCCCTTCTGGTGGTAGTCCTATATTTCTCCTTCCCTTCACAGTCAAAATGCTCTCTTCACTCCTTGTTTTCACCTCCCCTTCTATTCCCCCTCTCTTCTCCACCTTTTGTAACCTGGCTTTTGACATCGTGACTCAACTGAAATATCTCCTTTCCAAAGTTACCAGTGGTCTCTTAGCTACCGTAACAAATCTGAAGGTCTTTTTTGAAGCCCTCATTTGTTGGTCTCACTGACCACCCCTCAATCTCTTTTGCTGGGTCATCATCCAAACAGCATCCTCTAAATGTGGTCATGTGCCAGGACTAGGTCCCAGACCCTCTTCTCTCTGCCTCTGTCTCTCTGATAGAATCAGTTCACATGGGTTCACTTACCATCTAGGATAATGACCCCTAGGTCTAGATAAACCACCTCTAGGCTCTCTGCTGAGCTCCTGTATCACACCATGAAATGACTTTTGGACATTCCAAACTGGATATCCTGTAGGCATCTCAAACTCAATCTATCCAAAACAGAACTTACTGTCTTTTTCTCCAGACCCTCTTTCAAACTTCTATGTTTCTGTCAAGGAACTCCCTGCCCCCCCCCCATCCAATCCAGTCATATAGATTCACAACCTCCATGTCAATCTCATTCCCATTCACCCCACCTATTTATCCATTGCCAAATTTTGCACCTCCACAGCATCTCTTGTATGTGTCCTCTCCTCTCCACTCATATAGCTACTCAATAGTTCAACCCTAATTCAGACCCTAGAAACCTCTCACCTAGGTAGTTACAATTACCTCTTTGCCTTATTACAATGCATCTTTCACACAGCTGACAAAGTGATTTTCTTATAGTTCAGGTCTGATTGAGTCACTTCTTTACTCAAAAGGAGTATTTACCTGAGGCAGTATGTGCCAAATATACCACCTTGACCACCATCTCCCATCCAACCCTGATGGAGACAGCTCAGGACCCAGAACTGGAAAGCCCTGGAAACAGCAACCAACACCCACAGTCATCATCTTGGGGAGCAGCTTCTACATTCCTATAGGTGCTATGGGGAGGTCTTTTGAAGACCCAAAAGAAAAAGTCCTTGTCACTGTCAAATGGTTCAACATCAGAAATGGATACAATTTCATTAGCAGAAACAACATGAAAGGTGAGGCACCCTAATGACCATGGGACCCTTCCATCTGACTTGAAGCTGAAACCTTCCATAAGTATTCTCTCTTCCATTTGAATATGAGCTCATTGAGGGCAGAGATTATCTCACATTTCTGTTCCTATCCCTAGAACTTTGCACAGAGCAAAGTACTTAAGAAATACTTCATTAAATAATTAATTCCACAAGTTTCAGTGGTTGCCTAGGATCAAATATAAACTCCTATTTGGCATTCATTTAAAGTCCTTTACAACCTGTACCTATCCTACCTGTCCAACTTTATCAACATTTTTTTATTAACAATAACATTACTTGCCTTCAATCAAATTGACCTTGTTCCTCACACAGAGCAAGCCATTTCCCACCTACGTGCCTTTGCACTAGCTCTGCCACAGGCCTGGTGTGCACTCCCTCCTTGGACTTCTTCCTCTTAGAATCCCTAGCTTCCTTCAAAGCTCAGTTCAAACATCATTCCTAATGCCCCACCTAGCAGTGGCTTCCCCCAGACCATATCTTGTATTTAGTATGTGCTAATATATGTATGAGGGCAGCTAGGTGGGCCAGTGGATAGAGCCCCAGGCCTGGAGTCAGAAAGACCCGAATTCAGATTTGGTTCAGGTCCTTACCTTTGTGACCCTGGGCAAGTCACTTACTCCTGTTTGTCTCTGTCCCTCATCAGTAAAATGAGCTGGAGAAGGAAATGGCAAACAACTCCAGCGTCTCTGCCAAGAAAACCCCAAATGGAGTCACTGAGTAAGACACGACTGAAACAACTCGAACATACATGCACACACATATATGTGCACACACGTGCGCGCACACAAATCCATGCACATGCACGCACGTGTTCACATGCAGCTACAGCAGAGACACACATGGTGTGCGGTATGCAGCGGGGGTGTGCATGCATGCGTGCATACACACACACACACACAGACTCCTCCAGGCAGACTTTAGTCTGCGTGTGCCTAGCTATGTGCTCTCGGTAAATGCTTGTCGGCTGTGTTGCGCTGGGAGCCTGAGGCCTGGGTTCCGATGCTGACTAGGCACTCCTTCTGCACGCAAAGTGCACCCTGCAGTCAGTGGGGGATGGCTCCAGGCTGGACCACCCACCCAGACTGGCGCCCCCTATCTCCTCCCCCAGCTCCGAAGCCAAGATGGAGGCTAGGAGGCTGGCCGCAGCCCCTGCAGCAGCGTCCTGCTCCCCGAAGCCTGGGGCCTCGGGAGCAGGTCTCACGCTGTCCCTGCTGCTGCTGCTGCTGCTGCTGCCGCTGCCGCTGCCGTTGCCGCTGCTGCTGCCGGCGGCTTCCGGTGAGATCTCTTCCCGGCCTTGGCCCTCTTCCCTTCGCTCCCCTCCTGCGCATTACCTGCGGACGTCTCCATCCCTCCTAGCGCACACTGCCCGTTCTCTCTCCTCCTCTCTCCTATCCCTCTCTTCCAGGTTTTCTCTCTTCTCCTAGCTCTCTATACCCCTCCCTGCTGTCCCTCTCTTTCCCTGCTCAGGTATCTCATCCCAGCGCTTCTCCATCTCCCTCTCTCCTGTGCTCTCTCACTTGTGTCTCAGTCCATCCTTCCCTGTGATCTCACCCCCTCTGGTCCCTTCACTTCTCCCTTTGTACATCCATACCTTGGCATACACCCCTCCCCAGTTTAGCTCACTGCCTCTCTTCCCTCACCCTTTCCCTGTTTTCGGAATTTCAGCCTTTCACTTCATCTTCCCAATTAACCCACCCTGGCTTGTATTCCTTAATCCACTTTTTATCTCAATCTCACTATCATCCCAACTTGCGTCTCCTGTTACTTCCCACCCTCCCCATTCCCCTAGCCCTTCTGGTATTGAATTCTTTCCCTGGACATCTTCCTCTCGAGTGAGGTCTCACCTGGAGTCATCCTCCCTAGGGCACCATGTTATTTCAGTCTCCATTGCCTTCCTTCTCCTCCTCTTTCCCAGTTATTTCACCTGCTCATTATCTAAACCTTCCTTGATTTTGGCCACTTCCCCTTATTTCCTTTCTCTTATTCCAGCCTCTTCCCTGAATCCAGCCTTGTCCCTATTCTCTTACCCCTTCCCAGTAATTTCACATCCACTCAACTGTAGCATTCCTTCCCTGTTTTCTCCTGATTTCCTGCTGTCTTAAACCTTCTCTCCCTCCCTTCAGTTATTGTTTTATTTATTTTTTCATTTCTTTTTATCTCAACCCTACTTCTGACTCACCCCATCCTGGTCATTTCACTTCCACCAATTATCTCACCTCTTATCTTTGTCCTTCTTTCTCCCTACCCTCCAGGTTACTCTGACATCCAGCTACCAGGTGGGTAGGAAATCACTTGTCTGGAATTGGAATGCAAATGTCTGGGCTCAGAAATATCTCTTGTCTCCATTTCTGAGAGGGGCCTGGAATTTGGGGAAGCCAAGCTGTCCTGCTGGAGTGGCAGGATAAGTCATCCATTGGGGTTGCATTTGGAAAATACAAGGAAAATGTGAGTGTGGGGCTAAGGGGATCTCAGGGGCAGTTAGACTGTGAAATTTGGTTTAATGGGGGGGGGGGGCGTCGTCTATTGAAGCCTAGAATTTAGAAGACTGAAGACTGAGAATGAGAGATCTACCATCCAGAAAAAAAAGTGGGGATTGCATCAGCCAAGGCTTACTGGGCTCCCATTATGGAAGTAAGGGATTCTAGGCAGAGGAGAGAAGGAAGTGCCTTCCAGACAGTGCAAAGGCAAAGAAAATGGAGATGGAGTTCTATGTATGAGAAGAGGAAAAAAAAAACACTTTGGCTAAATTGTAAAGTAGGTAAAAGGGAGTAATGTATATGATAAGGATGGAAAGGCAGGTTAGAATCAAGTTGTGAAGGGTTTTAAAAGCCAGACTGGAGTCTGTATTTGATCCTAGAAGTAATAGGGAGCCACCAGAGGTTACAGTGGAGTAACATGGTCAGACCTGCCCTTGTTGGAGACAGCTTTGGCAGCTGGATGGATCAAGGATTGGAGTGGAGAAAGATTTGAGGTAGGGAAACCAATTATGAAACTATTACAGTAGTCCAAGGGAGAAAGGAAGTAAGGGAGGGAAGGGAACAGGCATTTATTAAACTCCTTCTGTGTGCTAGACCCTATGCTAGGCACTCACAGACATTTCATTTGATAGGGAAAAGTAATAAGGATCTGAGAATGGACAGATACAAGAGATGCCATGGAGGCAGCAACAGTGGGATTTGACAACAGATTGGATATATGAGGTGAAGGAGAGAGAGGGACAAGTCAAGGATAATGCTGAGGTCTTGAGCCTTGGATGGGAGTGCCCTTATCCCACTGGCCCATTCTTCCTAAACTGAACTAGGAAAGTTCAGGTGATTCTTAATTTAGACCAACGACAGGAGTCCAAATCTGATGAATGACTAACTTCTCACCATGGCTCTTCTTGGTGGGGGTCTCTATGGAGGGATGGGGGTGGGGGCAGGAGACACTGGGGTACAGATTCACACACACCCCTTCTGAGGTCAGAGCCCTAGATGTTAACTGTCTCCTAAATGATGCCCAAGCCCTCTTTTCCACTCTGTCCCTCCCTACACATACTTCCCAGACTCCACATGGACGCACTTGTCCTAAATGACTCCTCCCAGTCCACACTAAGTGAACTACTCTGCCATAGGCTGTAATTCTCTCACTTCACAAACTGATTCATTCCCTCGATCACAATGCTAGGCCCTTTCAGACCACGATCCTTCTTTTGCCAACACTCATGCCAAAACTCCTTCTGGCACTCTTAAAATGACCTAGGAATGACAAGCAGCCCCTTTAGCCTTGAGGACACAGGCAGTCCCTCATTCGCTGGGGTCCTCAACCTCTGAAATTCTCTCTCCCTCTCTCTCTCTCTCTCTCTCTCTCTCTCTCTCTCTCTCTC
>NW_027185896.1:15356106-15356739 GCF_028583685.1 Petaurus breviceps papuanus | reverse complement strand
CTCTCTCTCTCTCTCTCTCTCTCTCTCTCTCTCTCTCTCTCCTCTCCCATTTTTCTTTCACTTCTTCTCTCTCACTAATTCTTTTCCTTTGCCTATCTCCTTTTCCATCTTTCTCTCTTTTTCTCCTCTCCTTTCCTCTATTTTTCCTTTCCTTCCTCTCTTCTCCCTATCTTTCTTCCCTCTGCACTTCTCTCTTTGCTTCCCTCCCCTTCCCCTTCTCCCCTAGACTGTGACCAACCAGACTGGATGAAGACCATAAATATACAAGATCCTATGGAGTATAAGTGGCCATGGCAAGTAAGCCTTCGACAGAATGAACACCATGTGTGTGGAGGGGCCCTCCTGGCCAGAGAATGGGTAGTGACAGCTGCCCACTGCATCAACAGGTAAGTCAGCTGATCAGCACTGTAACTGGTATAGGGTAATCAGGGCTTTGCCCCAGAGCATAACCCTTCCAGTGTGGTAGAAATAACACACTTTGCAAGAAAAACAAGTTAAAATAAGAATCTACCCAAAGGTTACCAGCCTTCTCTCTCTCTCTCTCTCTGTCTCTGTCTCTGTCTCTCTGTCTCTGTCTCTCTCCCTCCTTCTCTCTCTCTCCTCTCTCTTTCTCTCTGTCTCTCCTCTCTCTCT
>NW_027185896.1:15293898-15356006 GCF_028583685.1 Petaurus breviceps papuanus | reverse complement strand
CTCTCTGTGTCTCTCCCTCTCCTCTCTCCTCCCCCCCCTTTCTCCTCTCTCCCCTTCTCAGCGGCAGCCCTGTACTCTTGCCTATACCCTCTCACCACCACCACCCACCTTGCTTAACTGAGGGTAAGTTTAGGTGTTATATATCCTCAGAGCAAAAATTCCTTGTTATAGCTCTGTAACTGACCCAGGCTGGAAAAGCACCTGAAGAGCATTGATGGGACACCCTTAAACATGCAGTCATTCACATAATAGATAGGACTTCAGTGAATCCTGAGCCTTGTCTATTCTTTAGGAGATAAAGATCTCGTCTCACAGGGAGATTTCAGTCCAACTGTAGTTACTCAAAACATACATAAAAAATGAACACTGACCTCACTGAGTAGAGAAAGGCATGGCATCATGGGTGAAAAATGAGGGTGAAGACACTTTATCCATCGTTGCTATGAGACAACATAAGAGAAAGCTTCCTACCAGAACTGAGACTGCAATATGGGGATTGAGGGGAGAGGGAAAACCAAGAGCCCACCCATAGGACAGGGAAGGCATTTTAGTTAGTCCTGTCCCTCTTCTCCACTCTCACTGCTTACCTCCCCTTCCCCCCATCTCACTACCACTGTTTGCTTTCTTCTTCCATCTTGAGGCTCTGACAGAGTGATTGGGGCAATGCCATGTATTTGGCTGGTGCCAAGGTCAAGGTACATTTATGTCTCTTTCTTTCTAACAGCAATTTTGATTACTCAGTTATGATGGGGGACACAAATCTCTACCCTAATAATTCCAACACTTCACAAGTAAGCCCTGTCATGGACATCCTCCTACATCCCAAGTACAGGAGTCGGACTTTAATAATTGGTGACATTGCCCTCCTCCGCCTGAATTCATCTGTGACCTTCACCAAACATGTACAACCTATCTGTCTACCTCACTCCCTGTTTGATTTGAAGATTGGGACCCAGTGCTGGATGACAGGATGGGGCGAAATGAAAGAAAGCCATAAAGGTGAGGAAGGTGTGCAGTGATCCTCCTTTGAACTGAGGTGAGGCAGGGAGACCTGGGTTTGAATCCTGCCTCTGACATTTATTTGCTGTGACCTTGGGCAAGTCAAGGAATTTTTTGAGGGACCTCTTCTGTAAAACAAGAGGGTTCAACTTGATCAACTCCAAGGTCTCTTTCAACTCTTAATTTATAACTAATGCTCCTATGAATGTTTCCCCTTTCTCCCTTAACCCTATCAGCCACATAAGGGGCCATATTGTTCTATTCCATCTGTTCAACGATACCACTGACGCACCTACTAGTGCCCCAACCGAGCTGGGGTTTTCAAGTGAAAGCCTCTGTAAAGGCGAGAGGGATGGTGATAATCATGGCCCCAAAGCTCCCAATGGCTACTGTTGGTGTAGGGCGCCAAATTTATCTGTAAGACCATTCTATGCCTTCTTATTCTTCCCCTTCTTGGACTTCCCCTATCCTAGACTTTTCTTCAGCCCTTAATATCTATCCCATCTGGCTGCAGCTCCTTTTCCCAGCCTTATGTTGGCATTTTCTTTCCAAGAACTGGTGTTGAAATCCACAAAAAAGGCAAAAGACCTGGATTTGGGTTCCTGACTTGATTCCTTCCTGACTATTTAAGAATAATAGCACTTTATAGATACTTAACACTTTTCAGAGTTTCCCTTACAGGTTTGGTAAGTATTGTTATTCCCATTTTACAGATGTGGAAATTAATCCAGAAGGGTTGACAAACTTTCCAAGATCACATGCTCATATTATGATTTTGCCTCTTTTTGTAATCCCCAGTGCTTAGTATGGTGCTTGGCATATAGTAAGAGCTTAATAAATGTTTATTGATTGACTGACTGACAGGTTCTAAGCCAGGTCTGATACAAGTGGCATGCCAGAACCATCTCAAATAAATTCCTGAGAGCTAATTATTAAATTTTCAATATAAGTTTGCATCTTATAAATTGTCAAACACTTGATTTATTGTTTTTGTTGATTGTTTAGACTTAAGTGATGGAGAAAGTGTTATTGATTCAGATTAAACTTAAAAGTGTGTCCTGCATACATTTTCCCCCTCTGGAAAGCTGGTTATTAAATATTTACCACACTCCTACCTGATCCCCAGGCCAGAGTTCTTTCCATTACACCATATTGACTCTTGTCCCTAGGTTCAAAGTTTGGGAGCAATTGCTTCGTTATCCCATGTTTCAGCTGCTTCCTGTGTCAGACCACATGACCACCCATCAGGTCTCTCCTAACCCTGACATCCTGGGATTCTAACTCCTAGGACTTCTGAGAGGTTCATGGCTAGGCCAGACTCCTCATAAGTATAATGAAAGCTGAATTTAAAATCAGAGGACCTGGGTTTAAATAATAGCTCTGTGGCTGTGGACAAATCAGTTCATTTCTTTGGGCCTCAGTTTCCTCATCCATAAAAATGAAGGGCTAGTCTAGATGCCCTCCAAGTTCTCCTCCAATTCTGTGTTTATAGACTTTCCTGCTATCTCTGTCCTGTCCCAGACTGTTTGTATTCACGGTTAGGACTTCCCTGGAAGAGTGCTGAGACAAGTGGAATGTTAGAAAGGAACTTGGAGGCCACCAGAATAATGTAAATGGAAAGAGCCCAGGATTGGGAGACAGGAAATTTGGCCTTAAGTCCTAGCCCTACCACATATAAGCCATGTGACTCTGGATAAATCTTGTCATTTGTTAGTAAAACAAAGTTCTAGATGAGATCTATAACCACTCAAAAGAGTTTGGCTGTAACTATTCACACTTGGAAACCAAGTGGATGAACAATGCTATGCAGTTGGATGGGCTAATGGAGCTGGTCTATCAGTGCATAAATCTTGGATACTGAAGATAGACAATGAATTTGGCTCAGAATTAAATAGGAGGACAAGAATGGGCTGGATTAACTTTAGGAACTTTTGGTAACTCTAAGCCTCTGCCTGAAACAAAAAGTCACCCTCCCCTCTTTTTAAAATCAGTATTTTTCTGGTGATATCATATGATCATGAGTCTTAAGTAGTTAAGACTGTAAGTCAGCCAAATGGTAATGGAGAAGCATATGGTTGGTCTGAACAACCTCTGGCATATGGGTATCATCCTCTCATAATTGTTTGCTTCCAAGGCTAAGCTAAGTTTAGCCTTAAGAACTGTCAAAAGCAAGAGAACTGACACAAAGGGCATCAGAAAAGGGAAGGGGATGCAAGAGAAAGAGCTAACCATAGAGCCTTTGTGCTCCATTGCCATCCATATAGTTTCAAGAAATCTAGAGAAAGCCCTCCCCCCACCCAACACACTAGGTAGACTACTCCTCTTCTCCACCCCCATGGAGCATTTAGGGGAGGATATTGCCCAAAATGAGAGGGCGTAGCTAGGTTAGGATCTCTAGCCATTGGAGGGAGTACCACCATCAGAGAGATCATGGTCACATCCAAGCATTGAAGAATCATTCTTACATTATCTGCTTAGGGGATGGAGGCAGAGAAAGCATTTTGTAAACAGTGAAAAGTGTCAGGAATATGAACTTATGTTTTTAAGTCCTATACCTTCAAAAGGAAATGGAATTTCATGTCAGGCCTGGGGCAGGATTCTAGTCATTTACGGTAACCCTCTCTCCCCCTTCTACTTCATATTTGAGCCACCACTACTGAAGGTTTGGTTTGTGGAAAGGCCTTTGCGTCTGAAACATGCCTCGCTCCCCTCATGTCCTCTCTGGCCCCTCTTGGGGACCTGGCAGATTCTTCCCTAGCTACCAACTTGCTTTGTGTCCTATGGGTTGTAATCAGGGCAAGGCTTCAGTCAAAAGGCAACAAGCATTCTTTGTCTTCCTGTTTTCCCAAGTCTCACTTTAGTTTCATTATCTTTTAATTTTCCCTTTTTTTAAAAAAAATTAAATTTTATTTTAAATAACTAACTTAAAATCTATTTTCTCTCCCTCCCATACCACCTCCCTTGAGAGGGTAGGGAAGAAAAGAGAATCCTTGTAACAATTCTACATAGCCAAGCAAAATTAATTCTGCCACTGCCACTTTCTTCCAAGAGAAGTGTTTGAACCTCCTCTAACTACAAAGTGGGAAAGTCCTTTGGAAGCATTCTCAGTCAGTCATCCCTTCTCATATCATCAGTCCCTGCTTAGTTCTCTGCTTGCCCTTCAGTTCAGTACAAAATCATAGAACACAGACATTAGAAGTTGGAACTACGGGGCGGCCAGGTGGCTCAGCGAGTAAGAGCACTGGTTCCAGTGTTGGGACGACCTGGAGATCGAATCCCGGGCTCAGACACTCAGCACCACACCCAGAAATAACTGGCCGGGTAACCTTGAGCAAGTTACTTAACCCCAATTGCTTAAAAAAAAAAAGTTGGAACTACTCTAGAAATCATTGAATCAGTTAATCCCCTTATTTTACATGTGGGAAAACTGAGGTCCAGAGAGGGGCAGTGATTTGCCCAAAGTCATATAGCTAGTTAGTGCTGGGCCAAATCCTGACCTCAAATTGCCTGACCTTCTTGGGACATGGGGTCAGGAAATGGGAGTTTTCCCATTATGCTATGCAATCAACAAAAATGTATCAAATGGCAAATATGTAGTTTCTCCATATATATTTTTTAACTTTTCAACAGTTCTTTATTTTTGCATCATATTTGTCATACAGTGTTTGAAATCTAAAGAAATATGTTTTTTCCTCTTCAAATTGATGTGTGTATAAATGTCATTTCTTCAGTCTGTACTCATCGTGCTCAGCTCCATGGCCTGTCTTTACTCTGCGTCCAGTCTAGAATTACCCAGATGTGGCTAATGAATGCCATAGGGCCTCTAAGAACATTTGGGGTTTGTGGGTGGGAGGTCATAAATATTTACTTAATGAAAGAATGAATGCCAAGGAGTCCCTGAAGGGTGATGTGGGGAGAGGAAAGTGTTCACCTTCTGACCACTAAACTGTCTTCCCAAGGCAGGTTGGCCGTTATCCTCAGAACTCCAGGGGACAAAGGTCTTCATTGTTAACCACAAGAGGTGTGACAAGCTTTACCACATTACTCCCTCTTCACCCCAATATATTCCTTTCATCATAGGATCTGTGATTTGTGCTACAGGCCAAAAAAATGAAACTGTATGCCAGGTAAGTTCTCTGCATCTTCTGAAGTAAGAGGCCAGAGCCGCAAGCCTCATCATGGTTTCCTTAGATAAGATATTGACAATAACATTGCTCCCCAGAAGGATTAGAGAAGGCATTAGTAAATGAATGGGTTTTGAACACTTAGAGAGGAAAGTGGTAATCCCTAGGACCTAGTATGGGTTGATTAAGAAAAAAATTATGCCAGACTAGTTTCATTCATTTCCTTTCTGACTTTGATCTCTGAATTATTAGACTCTGTATGTCTAGAATACAGTTGGACTGCAGGGAAGCGTTCTCCAGAGCCTCTTGAGAATTTTTTTTTTTGTGGACAAGATGGAGAGAGGAGGGTTGGATGAATGTTATAGTTGAGTGGATTTAGAACTGTTTGAATGGAAGGATCCAAAGAGTAATGAATTGACATCAAACACAAGGGAAGCCAGAGCTCTATCCTTAGTGCTATTTCCTTTAATAATTTTATCAAAGACTTGGTTGATACCATAAATGTCATGCTCATCAACCTTGGAGGTGACACTTCTGGGAGAGATAGATAAAAAGTAGGATAACAGTCAAAAGATAGTGTAAAGTCCTGTATTTGGATTCAATAAATTAACAGCACAAGTGGCTGTGTCTGGGGAAATAGAAAATGATCTTGGGAGTCCTTGTGGTCTGCAAGCATGATGCAAACCAATGATGTGATATGAAAGCTAAAAATGCTAATACAATCTGAGAGTGTATTAACAGGAACCCAGGGTCCGAAACAAGGGCAGGGAGAGTTCCACTGTCCTTTGCTCTGTTCAGACCATTTTAAAAATGGAGGCTGACCAGTTAGAGAAAATCCAGAAAGAATGGGGTCAGACTGTTGAGGCAGAAAATGAAATCATGTAATATTAGGAACTAGTGAAGGAAGTAGGGATATTTATTTAGTTTCAAGAAGAGAAGACTCGGGGAGGAACATAATTACTGTCTGAAAATATTTGAAGGCCTCACATGTGTACAAGGTCATAGATTCATTTTGCTTAGCTCCAGAAGGCAGAATTCAGACCTTTAGGTCAACATATAAGTAAGAATATCATAATAGACTTATCCATAAATGGGATGAGCTGCCTTAGCAGGTATTGGGTTCTTTATCAGTTAGGAGTGGACTAGATGATCCCTCAGGATCCTTCATCCCTCACAATCCATTATTCTATCTTCTGTTTATACCCATTGCACTAGAGAGGATTTTTTCTGATGATACATGATTGATATATGATACATTTTACTCAGCTGAGGTACAATGGAAAGTGCTAATTTTGGAGTAAGAAGACTTGATTAGCTCTATCATTGATTTTTTTGTTGACTTTGAACAAGTCAATAACCTCTCTTGGCCTCAACTTCCATATCTGCAATATGGAAGGTTGGACTGGATGACCTCTAAGGTTCCTCCCAGCTTTAAAGCCATGATCTTATCATTCAGTTCTCATCTCTACCATTTACTTGGGTGACCTTGTCAGTGTTTGATGTCAGGGTTCTCTTGATAATACAACGAAAGGAGTGTGCTAGAGGACCTCCAAGGTCCTTAGTCCCTTCAGCAGTTACACACTTCCTTGATTGGATAACTCCAAAAACAGACAGATGAGAGTAGTCACCCAAGCCCAGAGTCTCCTAACCATCTCTCCTTCTAATTACCCTGGTCCTAATGGGGATGTTGTGGTCCATTGAAAGCTGCTTTCCCTCCCCAGAAGCCCCTCCACAAAGATTCCCATGAGACTCCTGGGGACAGAGTAGGGTACTCCTCTCCATGCCACCCTCAGCCCCACTGTTCCAAATCTAAGGTCCAGCTGGCCTGGAATCCCCAACTCTGCAACCCCCATGGTTAATTCTTCTCTCTTTCCCAAGGGTGATCCTGGAGGGCCCCTTGTCTGTGAACATGAGAAGATCTGGATGCTGGTGGGGGTGATGAGCTGGGTGAAAACCTGTACCCAAGCAGAGGTGCCAATTGTTTATGTCCGTGTCAGCAAGTTCTCCAAGTGGATTACAAGCCACATGAGGTTCTCAGCCTCCCCTCTCCTGGATGTCTCCTGGATCACTCTCCTTTTGGGGCTGTTGCCCTATATTTTCTGAAGGCCCTGGGAAGCCCTCTCCTCATTTCTCTCTAGGCCTTCCTTAGCCTCCTGCTATCGTGGGAAGCACTTCTTTCATCAACTTCCTATCCCTTCTTGACTCCTGTTGCTTCCTGGAGGACTTTATGCCCCTTGCTTGGGCTTCATAGCCTCTCTTGTATAGCTTGGCCCCAAGGAAGGGAGGTAGTTGAAACAGAGGGAAGTGCCATGGGGAGTGGGCAAGCCAGGGGGTTGCATCAGAAGATAGGGTCACAAACTCATCTGGGGCCTGTGGGGCAGGAGGCAAGGCTAGGGAGATAAGAAGGTCCCTGGGAGAGGAAGTGAGGAGGGGGGTCAGTGTGCCATCTTATCAGGAGGGAGAAGGTCCCCTTGTGTCCCTTGGTTACCTTGGGAGAACCTCTAAAGAAGGTATGTGTGCCTCCAGAGTGAGGATGAAAATAGCCATAATTAAACTTGGAGAGAGCAACAAAGAGTCATCTGTAACTTCATTTCCTGGAATAGGGAGGATGGGATGTGTGAGCAAAGAGCTGGGAGAAAGGACCTCAGCTTCAGTCCTGAAGAAAAGAAAGATCTGGAGTCTCTGAGTGTGTGGTTGGCCCTCAAGACAGGTGAGAAGGCTGGAGACCATCGAGTTAGGGATGAAAAGAGGCAGATGGGACAAAGGTAAAGCCTAATGCTTTCCAAAACTCCAACTTTCTAGATGGCAGGTGTAGCGGCAGGGTTTGCTGCCCATACAGGTTCTTGGATCTGCTTTGATAAAGGAAAGCAACTCAAAATGGGTTAACAAGCTTACTTTAATCAGTCAGACATATATCGTTTACCTTGTTCAGGGGAAAAGGTCAGCACCCCGAACTTCAAAATATACAGGCAGAATTATCAAGACAGAAACAGATCAAGTAGACAGATTTCCAAACTGTCCAACCATTACATCCATACCCAGTCAACATCTGGGTTTCCACATCTGGGTTTTTCAAAGTGGGGGGGAAGGGGCTGGACAACTGGCTTCCCAGAATACAGATCAAATCACAGAACACTTCTCAAAGTGAGCCCCCAAAACAAAGACTCACATCAGGGCTTATATAGCCTTCTCCTGGCTCAGAGAATGTAACAACCTTATTGACCCACTGGCCAATCAAAAAGTATCTACTGAAAAACAAGCCTCCCACCCCAGGCTTCAGGTGCACTTTAGCCTAGGGGCAGGGAAGATCTTCCAAATTTGCATTCCCATTACAGCAGGTCATCTGGAAAAGAGGTGGGGGTTTTAAGGGATGCCAACCGTACATGAGCCAACAATATGATCTGGCAGCCAAGAAAACTAAGGTGATCTCAGTTTGTATTAAGGAATGGCTTCCCAGGCCATGGAGGTGATGGTCCCACTGGTCTCTGCCCTGGTGTAATGGAAATGCAAATTTAAAGATCTTCCCTGCCCCTAGGCTAAAGTGCACCTGAAGCCTGGGGTGGGAGGCTTGTTTTTCAGTAAATACTTCTTGATTGGCCAGTGAGTCAATAAGGTTGTTACATTTTCTGAGCAAGGAGAAGGCTATATAAGCCCTGATGTGTAGCTTTGTTTTGGGACTCACTTTGAGAAGTGTTCTGTGATTTGATCTGAATTCTGGGAAGCCGTTGTTGAGAGTCCCCCGGCTTTGAAAAACCCAGATGTTGATTTGGTATGGATGTAATGGTTGGACAGTTTGGAAATCTGTCTACTTGATCTGTTTCTCTATCTTGATAATTCTGTCTGTATACTCTGAAGTTCGGGGTGCTGACCTTTTTGCCCTGAACAAGGTAAACGATATATGGTCTGACTGATTAAAGTAAGCTTGTTAACCCATTTTGAGTTGCTTTCCTTTATCAAAGCAGATCCAAGAACCTGTGAGCAGGCACCCTGGGGACACTGGGGTGCTTGCCGCTACACCTGGTCAGACCACAATTGGAGGACTGTGTTCAGTTCTGGGTACCAGACTCCGCAATGAGCACCTGGAAGAGAGGGACCAGGGAGAGGAGTGGAGACCCCATCTATGAAGAAGCTGTAAGCTAGCAAGTATGTCAAGCTTTATCCTCTATGCCAGTGAAATAAGGCTGTAAAGTTGGGTGGAAGCTAGATTATGGAAGGCTTTAACTGCTTGGTTATGCATTATTTTACCTGAGAGATAATGGAAGATGTTTTTGAGCAGGGGAGTGGCCATTTCACTCAATTCAAGAAGCTTTTATTAAGCATCAACTGCATACAAGGTGTAATGCTAGGGGCTGGGTCAAACTTCCTCAAGGACATAGTCAAATCTCTGCAGGGTGTGCTGGAGCACATACCAGCAGAGGGATCTGATTGTTAAATTTTCAGAGTAAGCATTTGCAGTTCAGAAGTCAGCAAATGCTACTAATTAGGGATTGATTTGTTGATTGCCTAGACTTAAGAAACTGATGGAGAAAATGTTAAGATACAGATTAATCTTAAAAGTGTGTTGTGTTTTTTGGAGAAGTGCTTGTTAAATATTTACCAGTACACCTCAGGACCTGTGCATTACAGACAGTACTTTAAGCAGCTAGGTGGAACAGTATACCAAGCATAGGCCTTTAAATTAGAAAGGCATGAGTCCAAATCCTACCTCAGACACTTCCTAGCTGTGTCACCCCAGACAAGCCTGTCTGTGCCTCCTTTGCTTCATCTGTAAAATGGGGATAATAATTAGCGCCTATCTCATGGAGCTGTTGTGAGGCTTGCGGTCACTCAGGATTTTGGACAGTGAGGAAAGGAAGAAATGACTTTCAGTCTGGGAAATACGAGAAGCACCCTCTATCCCTGCTGCATTGACAATGCTCATTTCATCCATCAGGAAAGTAGCCCAGAAAAGGATGGTAATCAACCCAAGACAACAGGGCAAGATGGTGGCGGAGTAGACAACCTACTCTATTAAGTTCTTCCTGATTCCTCAACTTCCCAAGCAAGGTGGGTGGGAGGGAGTGGCTCCGCACAGAGGGGGCTCTGAGGTCTCCGGCACCCCGGGGGGGCCTGAACAGACAGGGCCTGCGTGGTGCCCTGCACCAGGGGCTGCACGCGGAGGGAGTTACTGGGTGCCCCCCGCAGGGGGCTGCGCGCGGAGGCGCGCCGAGGCCGGCAGCTCTGGAAGGCTCAGGGAGAGGGTGTCCCGAGGCTCGCAACCGTGTGGCAGCTGCGTGGGGCTGGGGGCTGTTGGAACTGGGTCAGGTCATTCCTCGGGGGGACAGAGCAGGAAGGATGTTGGGCCCCGCCCTCCTACCGGGGGTGCCCCTGGGCGCCCCGCTCCTCCTGACATGGCTGCTGCTGTCCGGGGGTGAGGCCTTTGCCGGGGGTGGGGATGAGGGTGGGGCGGGAGCGGTCCTGCCCCTGGTGCCCCCTGACTAGGGTCCCCACTCTCTCCTCTCCTCTCCTCTTCCCACAGGCTGCGCTGCCCCTGCAGAGGAGCCGCCTACGATCCAGGAGGAAGCCCTTGGTGCGTTACCTCTGAGGGGCCGGGGAGGGGAGGCACCAAGCGTGCGGCCCACCCCGCCCTCTGGGCCCCGCCCCCGCCAACGGCCACGGCCACGGCCACTGGCGCTTCTCGTTGGGCCTTGGGGGGGGACTCAGGCCCCTCCCCTCTGGACCCGCCTTCCCCAGGCCCCGCCCACCTCTGACACAAAATATCCCCAGGCCCCTCCCACCTCTGACGTAATGCGCCCCCCAGGGCCCTCCCACCTCTGACGTAATGTGTCACCCAGTCCCCTCCCACCTCTGACGCATGTGTCCCCAGGGCCCTCCCACCTCTGATATTCTCTGTCCCCAGGGCCCTCCCACCTCTGACATGATGTGTCCCCAGGGACCTCCCACCTCTGACATTCTTTTTTCTAAGGGCCCTCCCACTTCTGACATTTTGTGTTCTAAGTTCCTTCCTAGCTCTGACATTCTATGTTCTAAACTTCCACTTATGACTTGCTATGTTCTATCTTCTAACTCTTAGTATGATCCTATGATCATAATATTTAAATCAAAAACTGACCCCACCCCCTCATCTCAACTTTCCCAGGGATATTATGAGGGTTTGTAGGCAAGATATGTTCATTTAACATGAGAAAAGTCTTCTTAATGATAGTCACTGCTCATTTTAAGATCAGTTGATCCAGCTGATTGCAGAAGAATTTGCAAATGAGTAAGAAGAACAAGATGGCCTTCGTGGAGACAGTGTTCATCCACTAGGCTTCAAAGATCCTCTAATGGAGCAGACAAGAGTCTTAGAACTTAGGGAATCTCTTATCTCTGCAGAGAAACTGTTCTTCCATCTACCTCCATGTAGGTCCTTCCCCTTTCCTGCCATTCCCTTCTCTGCTATATCTACCTCTGATCTCTCTCAGTCTATTATGGTACAAAGTAGTTTCATCTGATGGGGAGGCACCCATAGGAGCTAGGACCGGCCTTTAGGATCAAAGGTGCTTCAGCTATAACCCTGAAACAAGAAAGGAAAGGAATTCCTTGGAGATCACCTAGGCCAACCCCTTTATTATGCAGATAAGGAAATAGGGCCCCAGAAAGGTTAAAAAATCATTTGCCCATGGGCACATAGTGGCAGTCAGTGGTAAGACCTTTCATCCAGCATAAAATACATGGTATAGAGGAATTGACTACAAGTCAGGCAGGTAAATACAGACCTCTATAATTCTTCATGGAGTGACTTCTTAATTTGGCTTAAGAACACCCCACATGACTGTATATTTATGGGATCATAGGTTCATAGCCAAAAGATACTTAGTGTTCATCTACTTTAGTTGCCTTATTTTACAGGTGAGAAAACTGAGGAACAGAGAGGTTCAGTGATTGCTCAAGGTCATGTGGGTATGAAGTGGCAGAACAGGGCTTTAAACTAAGGTCATATGACTCCGTGCAAGGTCTCTTTCCACAGTCCTTTTATTAAATGTAACAAGTGTTTGTTGAATTAACAGCTAGGTGGCATTGTGTATAGAGTGCTGGTCTTGGAGTCAAGCAGACCTAAGTTAAAATCCAGCCTCAGAAACTCTCTAGCTGTTGGACCGTGGACAAGTCACTTCGCCTCTGTTTACCACTAGGGAAGGAAATGGCAAACCATTCCATTATCTTTGCCAAGAAAACCCCATGGACAGAGGTCCATGATGTCACAAAGAGTCAGACGTGATTGAAACAACTGAACAACATTTTTATAGTGCTATGGGGTTTGTGAAACATTTTTACTTGTTATCTCATTTGATCCCCACAACAACCCTAAGAGGTAGGTAATATTACTATCACCATTTTACAACTGAGGAAACTGAGTCTGAGAAAAGTTACATGACTTGCCCAGAATCACACAGCTAGGAAGTGCCCTAGGCAGGATTTGGAATGCTCTGTGCACTGCATCTCCTAGTTGCCTGACAAATAAGATTCAATTGAATGGTCTCATGAAATGGAAACAAAAACTGACTAGCCTCAAGTCCAGACACATGATATCTGGGTTCCCCTCCCATCACGATCCCTGTTTGTTAGTGAGGTCCACCATGGAGTGGTGATCTCTTAGTAATCACTACCAAGAGCTTAAGGAGATCAGCCATGAAGAGGAAGCTCACCTTAGTAATGTCTCCCATGTCTACTACCTATGGACTTAGGCCGTCTGTGACAAAGATAGGACTGGAATCATTATCGTTTTGCAGATGGGAAATTGGGGCTCAGAGAGGTTAGAAGATTTTCTCAGTCACACAGTAAGTATTAGAACCAGGATTCAAACCTGTCATTTGATCTCAAATCCAGGATTTTTTCTTTTAACCTTATAAGATGTCTGTTTCTTGAAGTGGCAACTATTAAATAGGACTTAAAAGGTTGTGGCTTCAATGGAAGGCTGATGACCCAGGATTCTAGGTCCCCTCACATGTCTGTCTGTCTCTGTCTCTGTTTCTGTCTCATCTCTTTCACCTCTCTTCCCCTCTCATCTCTCTCTTCCCTCCTACCCTCTCTCTGTCCCTTGCTCTCAATTCTCTCTCATCTCTCAGTTCTCTTTTTCATCTCTCTGTCTCTGCGTGTGTCTCTTTCTGTCTGTTTCTCTTTTCTACCACCTCTCTCACCCTTGTTCTCTCACTTTTCCTCTCTCTCCAGGCTGTGGTTATTCATTTTACTACAACAGAGTCATGGGTGGAAAACAAGCCTGGGCCAAGAAATGGCCATGGCAAGCAAGCATTCAAAAAAACGACGTTCACATATGCGCTGGGTCCATAGTTGCCTCTTTGTGGGTGCTGACGGCTGCTAGTTGCATGAATACGTGAGTTGAACCACTTCCAAGGCCCTTAGTGAGCTTGTCAATAGGTCAATCAATAGGTCTGGATAAATATCATTTGCCCTACCCATTTTATATTGTTGTTGGGAAAATACTTTGATTCCAGATCCACAGTTCTTTCCCTCTCTAGTAGGATAGTTGTGTTAGGTTGGGTGAATGGAGGGTGCCCTGGAAAACAGAAAAGGACCCAGAAAGGTAAGAGTGGATACTGTGTCACAATTCTGGCAGGGTAAGTAGGTAGAAGTAGGGTTACAGAAAAAGGAGGAGGTGGTATGGTCCTTTATCAATACAGGTGCAGGAATCCTGCACCTGACTGTATGCTGCCATGGGGAGGGGGAGGGAAGTGGATGGAGGGGGAGAAAATTTGAAATTTAAAGAACTGGGGAACTGAATCTTGTAAACTCAAAGTAAACAAACAAATTAATAAAGAAAAAAATCAATACAGTTGCAGGGTGTCTCTTTAATCTAGTTAAAAGGATCATTTGAGAGGTTCCAACTCTACTTTCAAACAATGTAGAATCACAGAATCTCAGTAGAAAAGACTTTAAAATCCCTATGACATCTCCAACAAGTGGTCATTTAGCACCTGCTCAAATGAGGACTAAAGGAATAGCCCCACCTCTCGAGTCAGCGTCTGCTTTTTTAATAACTCTAACTTTTAGATTAGTGTTAAGACTTGCTTAAATTCAGTCAGCCAACTAGTCAACAAACATTTATTAGATGTTTCCTGTGTGCTAGGCCCTGTGCTAAGTAAGCACCAGGGAAACAAAGAGGAAGAATAAATTAATAAACAAATAGATGAATGAGTCAATAGATTAATGAATGAATGAATAAGTAAGCAGATAAATAAATAAAGCCCTCAACTTAGCTCCTGCCCCTAAGGAGCTAACATCCTAATGCGGGAAGCCATATGTTAATAACTAGGTATATACAAGATCTGTTCATAATGAGAGGTAATTGGAGAGTGGAGGGCACTAGTAGCTGAGGGGGTAGGGGTGGGTTCCAGAAAGGCCTCAGGGAAACCAGGAAACAGAGGTGAGGAGGGAGAGCATTCTAGACATGGGAGACAGACCAATGCAAAGACATGAGATCTCCTAAGCTGAAATCTGTTCCTCAGAAGCTCTTCACTCTTCCTTGTGTGACCTCCTTTTGCACCCCTATCCATTCACAGCCAAGCTGATGAAGGTAAATCCTTGAAGCTATTTGAAACTAATTCTTGAAACTTTTTGAAGACTACAGTTATGTCCTTCTCTGTGTCTTCTCTTCTCCAGACTAAACATCTGTTCATTGAACAGATCCTCATATGTCATGGTCTTTAGTTCCTATATCATCCTGCTAAATCTCCTCTTCTTCTATTTCCTTCCTACAGTATAGCATCTAGAACTGAACAAAATGCTTCAAGAGAAGCACAATGGGGAAAATGTTAGATTTGAAATCAGATAATCTGGGTTTAAATGACACCATCCCCGGACCTCGGTTTCTTCCTAAAAAAAAAAAAAGTTCAATATAAATTGCAAGTTCAATATAAAACAGCAATGAAAGAACAACCTCAAATGCTAACACAATCTTAAATTTGCTCTGAAAAGCGTAGTGTACCAGACTAGAGAGGGGATGGCTCTGCTGCCCCTTTGTCCTGTTCAGACCACATCTGGATTATTATGGTTAGTTCTGGGGGCCACATTTTAGGGAGGATATTGACAAGCTTGGACAGCATCCAGGGTGGGCAAAGTCCTGAGGTTATTTCATATGAGTATTGGCTAAAGAAAATGGAAATATTTATCTTAATGAAAAATTGGGGAGCATGGTAGGGGACGGGACACACCATAGTAATCTTTAAATATTTGAAGGACTGTAACGAAAATGAGTTTAGATTTGTTCTGCTTTGTCCTAGGAGCCAGAACAAGGGGCAGTGAATAGAAGTTGCAAAGAAGCAAACAGAAACTTTCTAATGACTAGAGCCATCCCAAAGTGGAATGGGTTTTCTCAGAAAGCAGTGGTTTCTTGCTCCCTCTGAGTTCTTGGAGCAGAGGTTAGGTGATTATTAACTGAATTAGGTTATAGAGGGGGCTTCTATTCAGGTCCAGGTTGAAATTGGAGGGGGGGGAAGCAGTTGGGGTTAAATGACTTGCCCAAGGTCACCCAGCTAGTAAGTGTCTGAGGGTGGATTTGAACCGAAGTTCTCCTGATTCCAGGGCCTGTGCTCTATCCACTGTGTCACCTAGCTGCCCCCAGGGTGAGTTTATGGCCTCTGAGGTCCCTTCCAACTCTGAGATTCTCTGATTCTATGTCATTTGCAAGTCTGATAAATCTGTCATCTAATTCACCCAAGTCATTGTCAAACGCATTGAAAAGCATGAGGCCACAGGCAGATTCCTGTGGCTTCTCACAAGAGACCTCCCTTTGGGTTGGTATGATTCACTGACTCTTTGAAGATGAGCATTTTCAACAAATTCTGCATTTTGTCTCTGCTTGATGCCAGCAGTCATAAACAAGTGTGGTGGCTGGAAAATAGAAGGAAATGAATTTTGACTCAATAAAAAGAAGAACTTTATAATAATCAATACTCTACAATATTGGCACTCTCTGGATTCAGAGTGATCTCCCTATTACTGGTGGGGTTCAAAATAGCTTGAATGATCTCATATCAGGGCAGCTGTAGAGGGAAGTCCTGGTGGTTAAAGGGCCTCCTTAAGATTCTGTGACTGGGGGTAGCCAGGTAGCACAGTGAGTAAGAGCACCGGCTCCAGTGTCGGGATGACCTGGAGATTGAATCCTGGGCTCAGACACTTAGCACCCACCCAGAAACACCTGGCTATGTAACCTTGAGCAAGTTACTTAACCCCAATTGCTTTAAAAAAAAAAATTCTGTGACTGAAATCAAAACCCTATACAACATTCTCAGAAGCCATGGTGCTGTGGCCTTCATTCAAGGCACAGAACTTGCAGAGTGAATTGTCTAGTCCAGGTGTGAGGAACCTGTGGCCTTGAAGCTACACTAGACCCATCCCTGGTCTAGTCCAACCCCTCTTATTTTACAGATGAGTAGGCTATGTTCCAAGAGGTTCAATAGCTTATTCCAGGTCCTCAGCTAGCAAATGGCATAACCAGGACTCAAGGTCACATTTTCTGATTCCCCCCACCAAAAGTCCAATACTCCTTCTACTTCAATGTGATGATGACAGTGTTAATGACAATGTTAATCTCTTCCTTCTCTCCAACAGCAGCAGTAATTTAACTGTTTATTTGGGGAATCCATTACTCAGCGTAGAAGACCGTGTACATTCTCGCCGGGTCCCAGTCAAACAAGTGATAATCCATCCCTACTACCAAGAGAAAAGATACTGGTCATGGATTGGCCGTGAGAATAACGTAGCTCTCCTCAAGTTAGCCCAGAGGTTGAATTACAGCGAGTACATTGCCCCTGTCTGCCTTCCCTCCCCCAACTTGGAAGTGAAACCTGGGTCCTTCTGCTGGGTAACAGGCTGGGGCCAGTACAAAATGGCCATACCGAATTACCCAAGTAAGGAAATAGCTCCACGGGAAGAAGGATTAGCCTTGTTCTCCTGCCCTGTTCTTCATTGATCTTGGGTTCTTTCTCCTTAGGTCGTGCCCATCACAACCCTAGCTGTACCCACTCCAGCTTCTAAGTCCTTCTTGCCACATACGTGTCCATCTGCCTACTTGTTGACTAATCTAATTTTACTTATTATTAATTACTCTGATCTACTTCCTGGTCTACTATTTTCCCAGGAAGGGTATTTACCGTTTCTGAGTAAATCACAGCAGCCAAAGTTCCCTCCCTATTTCAGTCTGCAGTATCTCAGTCTGCTGACAGGTTGATTCATGGCATCTGTGTTCCATTCTGTATGCTGTCCATGACCCTCTGCTGTGCCCGGATCTCTGCTAGTTCCTGAGACCCTTCTCCAACATGTTTTCTGGAACCAAAATCATGTGTCATGATTTGATCCCAGTCCCCAGTGCCCTCCCTCCCCATTTAGTAATCCCTCTCCCCTCCTTCCCAGGAAAGCTTACATGAAGGCACAAGGGCCTAGAGATCTTCTTCCCCTTAGGAACATTTATACGTGAGCAGAGGAGGCTTATTAAGATGTGCTTTAACAAAAGAAATAGTTCTCTAATGATGGAATTTCAGGCATCAGACTTTTTCTTTTTTTATATGGAGAGTGGGGTTTTTCTTTTTTGGCCCTCTTCAAATCACTACCGATAAACCAGTGCTTTAGGGTTAAAGGGAGAGGGGCAAGGAAGAGCCAAAAGAAGCAGGAGGGGGAAGCCACTGCATCTGAGGCAAGAGGATCTGCATTTCAATCCTGAGATGTGACTTTTACCTGGGCCTCAGTTTGCTTACCTGTAAAAAGAGGGGTTGCACTCAGTGATATTGTAAGGTGCTTTCTATAGGGCCTACTGTGCTAAGTGCTTTACAAATGATCTTCATAATAATAGTGGGAGATAGGTCCTATTATTATACCTATTTTACATTGTTGTTGTTATCTAATCCAAGGTGTAACTGAGTAGCAATCCTCTTACAGAATCCCTAAAGATTAATTATTGAGATTAATTAATAGGGCTCTTCCCTTGAAGGTCTCCAATTTAATAGGGAACACAAACTCACTGTCTCTCAAGGCAGCTAGCTCCTTTTCCTTTTAAACAGCTTTAGTTGTTAAAAGATTTCTTTCAGATTGTATATACTAAAATCTGCATCTCTTGCAACTTTGCTAATTGCTCAGTTCATTCATTCCCAAACATTTATTAAATGTCTATTCTGTTGAAAGGCCCTATGCTAGGCCCTATAACATATATAATCTACCATCTCCATGGTGGATTTTTCAATGCTTGAGGACAACCCTCCTCTCCATCTCAACCGCTATGAGTCTCCTCTCAGGCTAAGCATGCCCTGTTCCATCAGGTTGCGGTTGTAGGGTTTAGAGCCCAAGGTTGGTGTAGAGGTCACCTATCAAGTCCAATCCCTTCACTTTACAGAGGGAGAGACAGAACCAGAAGGAGAAATTACTTTCCCAGGATCACGAACATTGGGTTGCAGAGCTAAGATTCACACCCAGATTGTCTGACTCCAAAGCTAGTGTTCACATGCAATCGTAGAGATAAATCTGCCTAGTTCCACACTAGTTGTCCTAAATGTAGTAAGCTCTTCGGAGCTCTGGATTTCCCTGGACTGGCTTGGAGTGAGGCTTCTGTGTTCTTTCTCCCTTTTTGACTCCCATCAAAATTTTTTTCTTATGTCCCTGGACTGAGTTCATTGGTCCTTTTTTTTTTTGAGGGGAGAAGGTAGGGCAATTGGGGTTAAGTGACTTGCCCAAGGTCACACGGCTAGTTTTTGTGTTAAGTGTTTGAGGCCAAATTTGAACTCAGGTTCTTCTGACTCCACAGACGGTGCTCTATTCACCGTGCTACCTAGCCACCCCATTCTACAATCTCAAACTCATTCTGAACCCATTGAAAAGCCTCCTAAAGGCCTGGCAAACTTGTAAGGAATTACCCATACTGCTATACAATCCCTTGGCTAGCTAAGTGTCTTATTACTTCATTCCCATTAGAAAATAGGTATGGAATGCCAGCAGATAAATAGAACGATTCCCATCCTTTCACAGTCTGAATCATTCATTCTAATTCATGGGTTACCCCTCAAAGGCCTGCTTTTATTACAGTGGAAATTATGTCATCCAAGGATCTTCTGATAGAGTATGGCATATTTAGCCTAAGAGACTTACTGGATGGCTGTCTTCAAGCATTAAAAGACCCACCATGGACATGGGGCATTAGATGTCCACTTCATAGTGGACATCCTTCCCCATCCTTTCCAGAGTTTGGGGGAAGCCAGAAGCAAAGATGAGCACTGAGGAGTTAGAAAAGCACTGTTTGGTGGTGGCAGAACAGAAAACAGGGTTAGGCTATTTCTCTGCTCCTCCTTTCCTGAACCTTCCAGACTGACTACAGTGACTGAAAGAGATTATTAGCATGTCTGTGCTCTCTCCCGTGGGCTGTGGGCTGGTCTAGTCGGTGGGGGTGGGGGGAAGCCCTAGGGGCATGGCAGGGGGATCATGGCGCACAAAAGGCTTTAACCACTCCACTGAGGTCTTTCCCACCCCAAACCCCCACAGTTCCATTGTCTAAAGACCTTATAGAAGCCGAGATCATGATCATGAGCAACGACGACTGTGACACTTTATACCATGACATCTCCGAAGTGCCCAGCATCGTCCGCATCATCTCCCCTAACATGCTATGCAGCAGCTATTACCGAGGAAGAAACGTCTGCTATGTGAGTTCTCTGCACGAGACCCAGTGCTCAGTGGTATCTAGTAGATGTTTAATAAGTGCTATTGACTGATTGAGTCATGGAGAGAAACTTGCCCCTACCTTGGTACCCATCTTTCATGTCAGAGAAGAGAATGACTTTAGGAGGAGTCATAGGAGCTTAGTGGAGATTTAGCAACACACAAACTAGGTGTCTAGAGACAGATTGTGGAACAGAATTTTAGAATTTCAGAGAATATCCATGAGGCAACTAACTAGGTGGCACCCTAGCACATAAAGCTCTGGGACCTGAAGTCAGGAAGCCCTGAGTTCAAATCCATCCCTAGATACTGTGTGACCCTAGGCAAGTCACTTTATTCTCTTTCTGCCTCAGTTGCCTCATTTGTAAAGAGAGGTTAATAATAGCATCTTCCTCCCAGGGTTATAGTAAGGATAAAATGAGATGACATTCATGAAGCACTTGGCAAACCTTAGGGCACCATAGAAATGGCACTGTTATTAATAGCCAGCCTTATGCTGTACAAATGCTAGCTGTTATTATTGTTAGCGATAACAATAATATTACATCGTTACAGCTTACACTGATAATAATAACAATAATAGATAGCATTTATTTATTGCCTCTAATGTGCCAGGCACTGTGCTAAGTGCTTTAAAACATTATCTCATTTGCTCTTCATAACGACCCTGGGAAGTAGGTGCTATTATTATACTTATCTTACATTATTGTTGTTGTTATTGCCGTATTTTAATCCAAGGTATAACTGAGCAGGAATCCCCTTACAGAATCCCTGAAGATTAGTTATCCAGCCTCTTCCCTTGAAGGCCTTCAGTATGGTAGGGAATACAAACTCACTATCTCCTTTTCCTTTTGGACACTTTTAGTTGTTAAGAAATTTCCCCTCATATTGTACTAAAATCTGCATCTCTTGCAACTTCGCTAATTATTCAGTTCATTCATTCTTGAAACATTTATTAAATACCTGTTATATTACAAGACCCTTTTCTCCCAGTCATTCTCTTCTCTGACAATGACTAAGTGCCTTGAGAGATAAAAGATGGGGGGGAAGCTGGGGAGTGGGTACCAAAGTAGGGGGAAGTGTCTCTCCATGGCTCAGTCATAGTTATATTACAAGACCCTATGCTTGTTATGTTACAAAACCCTATGCTATACCGGGGGGGGGGGGAGGAGAGGGGTGTGTGGTTAAAAACAGTAGCTTCAACAGACGGCTTTCAAGCAGTTTTCTTTTTTTAAGTTTAATTTTTTATTTTTCCCCAAATACATATAAAACAACTTTAATATTCTTTTTTTCAAATTTTGAGTTCCAAATTCTCTCCCTCTTTCTCCTCCCCTCTCACTGAGAAGGCAAGCAATTTTACATAGGTAATACATATACAGTCATGTAAAACATATTTCTATATAAGTCATGCTATGAAAGGAAATAAAAATTAACCCAATAAATATTAAAGAAAGTAAGGAAAAAGTATGCTTTAATTTGAATTCAGACTCCATCAGTTCTTTCTCTGGAGATGGATAGCATTTTTCATCATAAGTCCTTCAGAGTTGTCTTGGATCGGTGTACTGCTCAGAATAGTTAAGCTATTCATAGTTCATTATCTCACAATGTCGCTATTCCTGTATACAGTGTTCTCCTGGTTTTGCTCAGTTTACTTTGCACCAGCCCAAACAAGTCTTTCTAGGTTTTTTTCTGAGAGCATCAGCCTACTCATCATTTCTTATAGAACAATAATATTTCATCACAATCACACACCACAATTTGTTCAGCCATTCCCCAATTGATGGGCATCCCCTCAATTTCCAATTCTTTGCTACCACTGAAAGAGCTGCTATAAATATTTTTGTCCATATAGGTCCTTTTCCTTTTTTTTTATCTCTTTGGGATACAGTATTGGTGAAAGGATATGCATGGTTTCATAGCCCTTTGAGCATAGTTCCAAATTGTTCTCCAGAATGGTTGAATCAGTATACAACTTCACCAACAATGCATTAGTTTCTTAATTTTCCCTCATCCCCTCCAACATTTGTCATTTTCCTTTTCTGTCCTATTAGCCAATCTAATAGTTGTAGGGTGGTGGTTCAGAGTTGCTTTAATTTGCATTTCTCCAATCAATAGTGATTTAGAGCATTTTTTTCATATCACTATAGATAGCTTTGATTACTTTGTCTGAAAACTGCCTGTTCATATCCTTTGATGATTTATCAATTGAGGAATAGCTCTTATTTCTATAAATTTGACTCAGTTCCTATATATGTGAGAAATTAGATTTATCAGAGAAACTTGCTGTAAAATTTTTTTCACAGTTATGATTGCTATGTATTTCCCTTCATCCTATCCCTTTTACCTTTATCTCTCTCCTTTCACCCTGTCCTATTTTAGAAGTGTTTTGATTCTGACTTTTATTTCCTGCAATCTATCCTCCCTTCTATCAGCCTTCCCTTACCCCTTTTCCCTCCTACTTTCCTATGTGGTAAGAGATTTCTACACCCAAATGAGTGTGTATAGTATTCCCTCTTTGAGTCAATTCCAATGAGAGTAAGGTTCACGTGTTCCCTATCACTTCCTCCATCTTTCCCTCCACTGTAAAACCAACCTCTTTTGTGCCTCTTTTATGTCAGATAATTTGCCCCATTCTACCTCTCTCTTTCCTCTTCTCCATGTGCATTTTTATTTCTCACCCCTTAATTTTATTTTTTTTAGATAATCATCCTTTCATATTCAGCTCATACATGTACCCTTTGTCCTTCTAACTGTCCTAATAATGAGAAAGTTTTTAGGAGTTACAGGTATCATTTTCCTATGTGGGAATATAAACAGTCGAAACTTATTTAATCCCTTATGATTTCTTTTTCCTATTTACCTTTTTATGCTCTCTTGAATCTTGTATTTGAAAGTCAAATTTTCTATTCAGTGCTGATCTTTTCATCAGTAATGCTTGAAAGTTCTGTATTTCACTGAATATCCCCTTATTTCCCCTGAAGGATTATACTCAGTTTTTCTGGGTAGGTGATTCTTGGTTGTAATCTTAGCTCTTTTTCCTTCCAGAATATCATATTCCAAACCCTCTGATCCTTTTGTGTAGAAACTGCTCAATCTTGTGTTATTATTTATTTTGATTGCTTGCAATATTCTCTACTTGACCTGGGAGCTCTGGAATTTGGCTGTAATATTCTTGGAAGTTTTCATTTGGGGATCTCTTTCAGAAGGTGATTGGTAGATTCTTTCACTGTCTATTTTATTTTCTGGTTCTATGATATTAGGGCAGTTTTCCTTAATAATTCTTGAAAGATGATGTCTAGGCTCTTTTTTTTTTTTTATCATGGCTTTCAAGTAGTCCAGCAGTTTTTATCTTATCTCTCCTCGATCTATTTTCTAGGTCAGTTGTTTTACCAATGAGACATTTCACATTTTCTTCTATTTTTTTCTTCTTTTGATTTTATTTTATTGTTTCTTGATGTCTTATAAAGTCATTAACTTCCACTTGCCCAATCCTGAATTTTAAGGAATTATTTTCTTCAGTGAGCTTTTGTATTCCCTTTTTCATTTGGCCAATTCTGATTTTTAAGGAGTTCTCTTCAGTGAATTTTTGTATATCTTTCCCCTTTGACCAAGTCTACTTTTCTTTTTTTTTTTTTTTAAAGCAATCGGGGTTAAGTAACTTGCTCAAGGTTACACGGCCAGGTGTTTCTGGGTGGGTGCTAAGTGTCTGAGCCCGGTCATCCTGACACTGGAGCTGGTGCTCTTACTTGCTGTGCTACCTGGCTGCCCCATCCAAGTCTACTTTTCAAGGCACCTTTTTCTTCATTGGATTTTTGTGCCTCTTTTACCATTTGGTCTATTCTATTTTTTAAGGTGTTATTTTCTTCAGTATTTTTTGTGCCTCCTTTACCAAGTTGTCAATTCTTTTTTTATGATTTTCTTTGCATCCTTCTCATTTCCCTTCCCAATTTTTCCTCTTCCTCTCTTACCTGATTTTTAAAATCTTTTTAAAACTCTTCCATGACCTGAGGGCAATTCACATTGTTTTGAGGCTTTGGATGTAGTAGTTTTGACTTTGTTATCTTCTTCTGAGTTTGTGTTTTGATTTTCCCCATCACCATAGTAACTTTCTGTAGTCAGGATCTTTTTCTGCTGTTTGCTAATTTTTCCAGCCTATTTCTTGACTTTTAACTCTGGGCTAAAGTGGGGTTCTACTTCCAGAACGGAGGGGGTGCTATCCCAAGGTTCAGGTTTTTTTTGTTTGTTTGTTTTTTGTGCAGCTTTTTTCAGAGATAATTCTGGGAATCTGTACATTTTTGGTTCTTCCAAGGTGGTATGATCTAGGAAGAGGTGTGTTTGTGCTCTGGTCTGTGAATGACCACAAGCACTCTGTGACCAGAGCTTCAACCTCAGTACAACTCTATGGTGTATGAGTGCTCTTCTCCTCCCTAAGACTGAAACTTAGGACTACAATCAATGACTATGCCCTTTGTGGTGTAGATAAAAAGAGAGCTGGGTCTCATTCTGAGACAGTGAAGAGAATTAGTTCTAGCAGAAGAAGCTGGGCCTTGAGTTTGCACTTTACTTTTTTCCTTGCATCTTTGATAGAATGCCTCAAGGAATGGAGGGCAGAGATTGTTCTCTCCTTTCTTCCCCCACAACTGGGTATCCTGGCAGAATCCAGAAGTCATAAAAGGAGTGCAGGAATGGTGCCTGGATTTGGAATCTTGTTCTCTTCAACAATACCATGTTTTTCACTGCAAGACACCATGACAGCACCTTCCAGAATCTTCAGCAAGGATTCAGGCACCAGACACCTCTACTCTCTGTTGCTGGAGGTTCCTAAAGAATGCTTTCTGTAGCCAAATTTTCTGACTTTTCCCAAACCCATTGAATTTCTTTCAGTGTGTCTGGGGCAAACAGTATTGTATGATCACAGAGTTGTACTCACATGCAATACAACCATACTCGCAGTCATTGTATCCCACCCAGGCTCATATACTGCTTAGATATCCATCTGTACTGTGAGTTTCTCTCTACAAGGCCATGCAAACCTCAGCACATCCCCCTTCCCTATCCTCCCTAATAATGCCCTTCCTTTCTCTACAGGGAGATGATGGGAGCCCACTTGTCTGTGAAATTGACAACACGTGGTTCCAAATAGGGACAGTGAGCTGGACCTTGGGATGTATTCATCAGCAAACTCCAGGTGTCTATTCTCGGATTAGCAAGTACGTCACCTGGATACAGAATGAGATAGCAGAGCTGAACTATGCAGTCTCCACCTTCATGGCCTCCTCCTGGTTCACACATCTATTCATGCTATTGCCCATTTCTCTCATAATGGCCCTGTGAACTCCTTTCCTCCCTTCTCTGAATCCCTACTACCTTCACCTCCTCCCCACTATCAGCCCTCTACTGTTCCTGGAAGCTTTCCTTCCCTTCCTTCCAGGACCTCATGAATTCCTGCTGCTTCCCTGAGGATTTCACTCCTTTCCTTAGCCTCATGACCTCTAACATAGCTGAGGCTCAGGAGATTGAGTGGCTGAGGTTGGAGGACTGATTTCTAAGGCCAAGTGGGCAGGTAAAGGAGCTATCTGAAGATATCTGTGGCAAATTGCATAGGAGGTGAGGCCAGAAGGAGAAGAGTAGCTTCTTGGAAAAGGATAGAATACCAGGGTTCAGAGTTTAGGATATTTGGGTCCCATAGGCTTCATTGTGAAGGGGATGGATGAACTCCAAATCCCTTAGAGAACTCTGGAGAAGGGAATAAACAGAAAGAATGGCTTTAGAAATTGATAAGAAGATGGTAGCCATTCAGCCCAGTCAGAGGGAGCCAAAGGTGATCTGGGGGAGAGGGTCTGGTACATAATCTCACTCATGCTAAACAAAGAGAGATTAGCATAGTACTGTATCTTACATATAGCAGGGTCTCAATAAATTCATGTTCATTGATGGATTAGTTGATTCTCTGTTCTTCAAACACTCACACACTAACCTATGAGGAGGTGCCCTTTCTTAAGCCCACTGGACCTCTTTTTTCTAGGATTGATTATGATATAAGAGTTATGCCAGACTGTCTTATTTATGTTTGATTATGGAAACCCAAATGTCAGAGCTGAAATGAACCATGGAGATCACCTGGTCCTATTGCTTCATTTTACACATGAAAAAATTAAGACCCAGAAAAATTTCTTGCCCAAAGTTGATCAAGTGAATTAGTGGTGTTGCTGAGATTAGAACCTAGGTCTCCTGAATCACAAAATCTTGAGACTGCTTTTTTCACCAACCCACCCCAGAACATGAAGATGGAAATCTTTCCATCATAGGCCACTTTCCTGAATCCCCATCTTTCCTTGCTGCCTCTTATTCTAAAACTTTCCTCCTACCCTTCCTGGGGCCATCCTGTGCACACACAGTTCAGATCCACCATTAATATTTACTACAATGTGAGAAGATCTTTTAGGGGCTGGGGAGAGGTGACTAGATGCATTTGAAATCACATATGTAGTCTCCTATCCCTCTGTTGGCCTGATACAGCATCCAGATATTAATCATCTCTTCCAAAGCATCCCTGGCCATCATCTACTATTCATCAGCAGATTTCTTTCCCATGCTCTGACCCTTAGAGTTATGGGTTAACAGGGTAATCCCATTTCAAGAAGGGATTAGAGACTCCAGAATTAAAGTTTAATGAAATGATCCTGATGAGAAAAACTAGGGGTAGGTATCTAAAGAGACCAAATGTAGCTGCCCAGGGCATTCTCAAATGAGCTCACACGCACAAAAGATGGGAGAAGAGGGACATAATGAAAGGTGAAGACCAGTAGATGAGAGAGACTGGTGAAAACAGAGCAAGAAAGGCTAAATCTAGGCTTGAAGAAAAGCTTGAGAAAATGGACAAAAAGAGAGAAAGGGACAAAAAGGTTTGGGTGAGCTTTTGGGGAGAGAAATGAGCAAGAAGAGAAGTAACACACTGGTCTCTTGGGGGAAAGAAAAGAGTAGCTCAACTTCTTTGGAATGAATGTGTGAACGAATGGATGAAAAAACATTTCTAAAGCACTTAATATATGCAAAGCAGTGTACCAAGTGCTAGAGATTCTGCCTGACTAGTGGTATTCTGTCATTCCCCAGGAGGGCACCAGTTTTGAGCTTCTCCTCCTCCCCAGCATAACAGCAGGATCCTCCAGCACTAACACAAAGTTAATGGTTTTCAAGGCTGGGAACAATAGTTTAGAGCAAACATTCTTCACCTGGTTTCCAAAGATACCTTGGAGGTCTGTGGATGGATTTCAGGCAGTCCGTGAATTTGTGTGTGTCTATCTATTTGTCTATCTGTGTTTCGATATAATTGGTCTCCTTTGTAAATCTATGCAATTTACTTTATGTATTTTAAAATATCACTCTGAGAAGGTGTAATGGCATGCCAAAAGAAGGCAACTTCCCAGGTTCAAAATACCAGCATAGGTGCTCTCTATTTTATTCAGTGACAAACCAAGAACAGAGAAGATCAAAACATGACATCATTCAAAATGCAGCATTCACTAAGCGTGATTAAATAATCTCCAAGTACTACCCCACCCCAGGACCTTCCAATCATTCAATCAATTACAAAGTCTCTGTTCTAAATACTTCTCCACCCCTAGGCTATACCTTAATTAAGTCCACCACAAAGCCCCTCTTCTCAAATGGAGATTAGTTTCCAAACATAAGGTCAAAAGTTCCCCACCCCTGGATCACAATTGAATCTACCCCAGAGTTACATCAAGTTTAAACACAGCACTTAATACCCAAATGGAGGTCTTTTCTTCATCTTGACACGAGGCAAGTTCTCAGCAATCTTAGTTCCTGGGGAGACAAGGCTTAGCAAGGCCATAAGATACATTGCCAGTCCCTTCATGAATTTATCCTCTGTCTGTAGAACAGTCCTAGAACCCCTGAACACATCAGCAAAGCCCTCTCCCAGGATTTCTGTAAACATACAACAAGAAAATCCTTCTTCAGGGCTTCTGAACCAACAGAAAGGCTCCCAGACCCCTGCAACAACAGCACTGTCCTTCACCAGTGGACAGTATTCATTCTGTCTGCAGGACAGTCTCCAGACCCCTGCAACAACAGTACTGTCCCTCACCAGTGGACAGTATTCACTCTCTGTCTGCAGGACAGTCTCAGGCCTTCTTAACCAAATGCCAGGTTCCAGGACTTCTTCAACAGGACAGTCTTTCACCAGTGGACAAATCTGGCAAAATAACATCAAAACAGACAGACAAAGTACCAGCAAAACAGCCATGTCTCCTCAGTCCTTGGCAGCTCAGGGGGCAGGTCTCAAAAGTCCAGGGCAATTCAAAGCGGCCACCAGCAATCCTCTTAGTCTCTCTCTCTCTCCACGAGGTGCTGCTTCCAAAAAAGATCTTCTGCCTCTCTCTAGTGTCTCTCCAAATCTACATCACCAGCTCCTCCCAGTTCGGGACTTTCTTTTCACATCAACAAGCCCATCCCACAGGTGGGATTAACAAACTCTGGGTTTTAACACAATCAATTTGAAAACCAAGCCAATACAGGGGAATCTTTAATTGCCATTACTATCACAGAAGGGACCTATTGGCTTTACCAGTATAATCTGAGAAAAGTGAAGAGATATTATTAGAAATAATAACTAATTTTATATAGTGCTTACTATGTGCCAGGTGCAGTACTAAGTGCTGTTATAATTATTATCTTATTTGGTCCTCCCAGCAACACTGGAAGGTAGGTACTATATTATCTCCATTTTACAGATGAAGAAACTGAGGCAAACAGGGTTAAGTGACTTGCCCAGGATCACATAGCTAGTCAGTGTCTGTCGTGCCAGTGCAATATTTACAGCACCCATGATCACAATAAAGACCGTGACTATAAATATCACATGACACTCGATTGAAACATATAACAAACTCTCCTTATAGAGGACAGAACCAAAGCACTTATTTAGATACCAGAAAACCAAATCCCCAAACCAGTTAGCTCATTCCATCAGAGTAGTAAAGAAGTTAATAAACCATAATAATGCAGAGAACCACAGCATTCTTTAGCCTTCCCACAAACCAATACAAGATCAATATTTACTCTCAAACCTCTCTATCTCCTTGCCTGAGCTCCTCTCCGTGGCTCTGCTCTACCCTTCAGCAAACTCCTCCCTCCACTCTCTATGTGAGGACATTCAGCCTATTAGGGAGCAGAGTTTATCTTCAAAGCAGGGAAGCTTCCTGTGGGCTCTGCTCTACCCTTCAGCAAACTTGTCCCGTAGCCTCCATGTGATTACAGTCTATTGGGGGCAGAGTTTACTTTCAAAGCTGGGAAGGTCTTCAGATTCCCCCCCAGGTATATTAAGGGGTAGAAAAGATCTTCAAATTACCATTCCCATTACATTTGGCCCCAAGATCTTTCATGTCCCTTACATGGCAAAAAATACCTTAACAATACCTTTCATTACATAGATTAATGAGAGTTTAAGGATAACTGGTGGAAAACTGGTGTCAACAGAACTTTGCAGCAATATAACAGGGATAATAGAAAAGCTTTGCAACAACAATATAACAGAGACAATGGAAAATAAGCACATTAAACAATAGCTTAGGCTAGAAACTTGGGAACAAGCACTCCATCTTTCCTCCCTCGAATGAATGGGGCTCAAAATCTTGGGGTAAGGGGCGAAAATCTCTTCTCCAAAGCTACTTCAAGCTGAAATTGGACATAGAGTTGTCCCTGCCCGAAGAGGTCCCATTTGAGAGGTCAGTTCTTTAGCTGGCATTTGGAGCTTGGTTAATGCCAGATCCAGAGGTGGCACATCACAACCATGGAAAGGATGGTATCCAGTTTAAGTGATCAGGTATCTGCAGGTGGAGGGTACTGAGCCTGCAGGAAACAAAACTTGCAAAACAAGTTTAACAGACAACAGGTAAAAAAGAAACAAATAGAGGGTCAGCTGTACCTCTGGAGTCCACTAACTCAGTATTATAGCCTCATTCATGGTAGAATACATGAGTTAAAGGTAAAATTTGACAATCATCTTCTCCTGAGGAAACAACAGGCATGGTATTGTCTTTCCCATGTGCAACAATTTCAAGGACCTTTGGAACATCATTTGGTTTCTGCTTTACCCATACTTTAGCTCCCAACTTTATTCTATTAGTAGAACCAAACTCTTCAGTTCCTCTGATAGTTATTTCAGAAGTAGGGTCAGTTTTTCCAAGTGGTATTGTTTCACAAGGAATAATGATCACTTGAACTATTCTATCATTTTTACAAAACTGTATCAGTTCTTTACCCAAAATTTGCAATTTCACAATAATTTCTCCTTGATAATTAGAATCTATTACTCCAGCCAATACATGTATTCCTCAAGCTGCTAAACCTGATTTAGGTAATATCTGCCCAAAATGATTTTGGGGGACTCTCATAATATTCCAGTAGAGATATTTCTTTTCTGTCCAACCAAAAGTCTTCTAAACAATGTAAATCATCCTGCCGAACCAGGTATTCCTGGATATGGTGCTGGGACATCTTGCCTCACAGTCCAGTACTAAATATTTGTGATCTTATGTGTTTGCTGTTTTCTAATTTGCAGATGTGGGGTCATCATTCTGTCTAGAGGCATACCTTCTCCCAATGACCTATTATTCAAATTATGTAAAGCAATGAACAAATTATCTTTTCAATGTTGATACAAATTATTAGAACTTAACTTCCTTAACTGTTAAGGATAACAATCCATTCATTCTTTCAATTAACCCAGATGCTTGTGGATAATATGGAAGATGATATATACATTCTATATTTTTTAATATACAATTCCTCTTCATTACATTACTTTTGAAATGTGACTCGTCACTTTGAATCCGCATTGGGGTTCCATAATACAGACTTATGAGATCTAGAATTTTACAGGTGTTTTTCTGGGTTACTTTCTTTTTTTTTTTTTTGGAGGGGGGGAGGGTTGGGCAATTGGTGTTAAGTGACTTACCCAAGGCCACACAGCTAGTAAGCATTAAGTGTCTGAGGCCAAATTTGAACTCAGATCCTCCTGATTCCAGGGCTGGTGCTCTATTCTCTGTGCCACCTAGCCACCCCAGGGTTGCATTCTATAAGGACAAGCCATTAGTACACCTGAATAGGTGTCAACACAAGTAGATATAAATTTGCATCCTTTATCTTGTGGTAGGGGACCAATATAATCTATTTGCCAAATTTGGGCTGGAGCTTTTCCCCTTGCTATCTCCTCAGTTACTATCCAAAGAACAGTTCAATCCTTTTCCAATTGACGTATATGACATTCCTCTGCTATCTGTTTTTAACAATGAAAGAGAGATACTAATACCTCAATCTTGTGCCCACCAGTGTGTGGCCTCAACCCCTAAATAGCCAGCCATTTGGTGAACCCATTTTGCTATTACTGGATCATCCGTTGTTGTCAAAGTAGGGACAATATGTTCAGTAGCAATCTTTGCTAGTCGATCAGCATGTGTATCATACTCACATTCGTGAACATCTACATGAAAAACTGACAAGTCAGTAAGTAAAGACATGTCCCATATATCTCCCCATAATTCTTTGCCCCAGACTTGTTTGCCATAAATTTCCCAATTTTGATTTTTCCACATGGGCATCCATGTAGCTAACCCATTAGGTACTTCCCATGAATCAGTGAATATAAGACACTGTCCTCCTTGTTCTGCTTTGATGGCTTGATGTTCTGCCATAAGCTCAACATATTGACTATTTCCATCCATCCCACATGGGTTATAGGCTACAGATTTCCAATGTCTTTTGTGACCCAAATATTTTGCTGTCCCATCAGTAAACCATGTGTGTTTCTTCTCTTCTTCAGTTAGTCCATCATGTCCATCATTCCATTTTACCAAGGACTGTACCAACTACTTCTTTGGTTCAGGGGATATATCATTTCCCTCAGTATCTATGTTTTGCCTGTTTTAGCTCTATTTTGAATATACCATTTCCATTTAATTATGCTGGCCTCTTGTGCATGGCCAATTCTGTGAGAAGCTGGGGTACTCATTACCCAGGTCATAATCAGGATTCCAAGCCTTAATGCCACTTCATGGCCCAGAGTCAGCTGTTCAGTCTTTACCAAAGCCCAATATGCAGCTAATGAGTGCTTTTTGAAAGATTTATATTGCACTCCAGAAGAAGGAAGTTTCTTAAGGTACATTTTGGCTTGGTTGTTTCTGCCATAAACTCCAGTTTGCATGATCATCCTGTACAGTCACTTGTAATTCCACTGGACCATTTTGCATAAGCCATAAATCTAGAGCAAATTATGTAGCAGCTTTGGCTTCCTCAAAAGTTTTATTCTGCTTAAGTCTCCAATCAAATTCATATTTCTTCTGAGTAACTTTATATAAGGGTTTCACAATCTGTCTCAGATGCAGTATGTGATGTCTCCAGTATCCAAATAATCTTATAAACTTTTGGTCCTCTTTATTGTTGGTGGTGATAGAAAAATCCTGAATCTTTTGTTGGGCTTGCAGCAGAATCTCTCGCAGTCCCTTATTCCACAATTCCCAAGTTTTTATTCCCAAAATTTTACATTTTGAGCTGGTCCTTGAATCTTTCCAGTGTTAATTTCCCACCCTTTACTTTTATGTGTTCAATCAAAATTGTCAAACTCTTCTCTACTTCTTTTACATTTTTTCCTTGTATCATATCATCATCAATGTAGAGGGTAAGCTGTATACTGGGTAGCTTTAATTCATCCAGATGTTCAGCCACAATTCTATGACAAAAGTGGGGCTATGCAGATATCCTTGTGGCAAGTGGGTGAAAGTATATTGTCTGCCCTGCCAAATGAAAGTAAACTGGTCCCGTTGTTTAGAGTCTATTGGGATGGTGAAGAAAGCATTGGCCAAATCAATAACTGCATACCAAGTCCCATCATATTTCTGGATCCTTTGTATTAAGGTGACAGTATCTGGAACAGCAGCATACAAGGGAGGAGTCACCTTATTCAATTGCCTATAATCTACTGCCATTCTCCACGTTCTATCTGGTTTTCATACTGGCTAGAAAGGGTTATTCCATTGAGTGTTTGTAGGGACTAACACTCCTGCTTCAACATATTCCTTTATAGTATTGGTAATTTCATCTTGCCCACCTGGCACACAATACTGCTTCAAAGTAATTACTTCAGAAGGTTCAGATAAAGTGATTGGGTCCATTTTTTTTCCCCATTAAAACTGTATTAATTCCTATCTTCCTTACTGCAAAATGGCATTTTCCTTCAGGTAAATTCAGGGTCATACCTCTCAATACAGTGTCTGAGGCTAGATTTGAGCTCAGGAAGAGGAGTCTTCCTGACTCCAGGCCTAGCCCTCTATCCATTGCGCCACAGGCATGAAATTGGTAGCCCAGAGACCTGGGTTCCAATTTTGGCTCTGCAATTTTTTTATACCTGGGTGACCATGGGCAAGTTAGAGGACCCTTGTGGCTAGAAAGGGCCTTAGAGGACATTTAGTGAGATCTCTGTCTAATATGCAGTCACCCTCCACACTTTCCAATATCTAGCCATGTGGGTGATGGGGAGCTCACATCCTCCTGGAAGGAATTCCACTCTTCCCATTCCACTCCTGGGCAGCCCCTAATCATTAGATCATTGGGCAATTCTTCCTCATATCCATGTGAAATCTTCCTCCCTGCTACTTTCAACCATTGCTCTTGTCTTCTGGAGACAAAACCAAGTCTGCTCATAGAGAAAAATATAACATGAGTTGAGTTGGGAAGGACTTTACAGATGAAGAAATTGAGGGCCAGAGAGATTATTTGCCCAAGGTCATAGAGATACCAAATAAAAGAAC
Source organism: Petaurus breviceps papuanus (assembly GCF_028583685.1). Taxonomy (NCBI): domain Eukaryota; kingdom Metazoa; phylum Chordata; class Mammalia; order Diprotodontia; family Petauridae; genus Petaurus; species Petaurus breviceps. The sequence continues at coordinate 15,322,357 of NW_027185896.1, read as the reverse complement.
CAGGATTCAAATTAAGCTCCCATAACTTCAAACCCAGATGCCATAACACTTGAAGACAATGATCACCCCCCACCTCCCCAAGTCCCCTCTATTCTCAAGGGTAAATATGCCCCATTCCTTTAAGTGATCCTCATAAAATGTGGTTTCCAGGCTTCTCCCCCACCCCCATCCTGATCATGTTCTCCTGGATTTGCCCCAGTCTCCTCTACTCTCTGGGGCAGCTAGGTGGTGCAGTGGATAGAGCACTAGGCCTGGGATCGGGAAGACCTGAGCTCGAATCTGACCCCAGACACTTACTAGCTGTAAAACCCTGGGCAAGTCACTTCACCCTGTTTGCCTTAGTTTTCTCATCTGAAAAATTAGTTGGAGAAGGAAATGGCCAACTACTCCTGTATCTCTGCCAAGAAACCCCCAAAAGGGGTCATGAAGAGTTGGACATGACTGGAATGACTTGATAACAAAAACATCTACTCTCAGAACCTCAATTTATCTGAAAAATGGGGCTAGAAGTCCTTGGCCCTACCTACCTCATGGAACACTCGAAGAAAGCAATCCTAAAATGCCGTAGAAATAGGAGCTAATGTTATTATAATAGGAACCAAATTAGCTTGTGTCTCTTATCCCGGTGGGTCTGTACCTAAGGCTATAGGAAACCCCTGAAAATGTGATTGCCATGTCAGAGATCTTAGACAAATTGTGTCAAAGGGGAAGGATGTAGCAGGTGTGGAAAAGGCCAAACATCCTTCTAGTTTCCAAAGAAAGGGAATTCCAGAAAGAATTGGTCAGTGAACTTGACCTTGATCATCAGCAACATTTTAAGGGGGATTATCATTAAAGGGCCAGATTCTCAGGTCTCCCCACAGCACCCGGAACAGCACCTGATACTAGGTGAGGCACAAAGGAAGGTGACAGTCATTGTTTATTGAATGGATTAATGAATGAAGGAATGAGGTTAGGACTCAATCTGTCCAGGGTAAGGATTCGTTCTGTGACTGTGGTTGGGACTCACTTCGATGGCCAAACCTAGAGCTGAGTCTGTAACTTTGGTCAGTCTGTGGCCAGGGACAGAGCTTGGTCTATGGTCTGTAGTAATCCTAACAGGGGACATTCATGGGTAGTGCCACAAGGCACTACAAAGCACTACACATGCTGAAGGCACATAGTGCCACAATGCAAACCATTGTATGTACAGGATCTGATTTAACCTATGTAATAGACCTGTGAGGTAGGTATCAATATTCCCATTTTATAGATGAGGAAAGCAAAGTACAGAAAAGTTCAGGGATTTGTTCAAAGTCACATAACTAGTAAATGTCAGAGACAGGTTTCATCCTAGGTGCCTCCTGACTCCAGGTGTGAGGGCTTATCTCCCTCTTCCCTTGGGGATCATTCACCACCTACTAGCTACCCTCAGCTCAGATCCAGCTCAGACATGTCCTGTGAAACACCCCTATCTTATAGCCTACTGGACAGATACCTCCCTCCCACCCCACTCTCACTCCGTTCTTCCCTTCTCTCCCCACTTCCAGCCATCCTAGGAGGCCTGGGAGGTCTCCAATGCCTCTCTCCACCCCCACAGACCTGTCTGAAAATCATTTATCTCTTGCTCCTGCAGACACACTCACACCATGGAAGGGGACAGGGTCAGGTTCCCCACAGCCTCTTGTTGTCAATTTACCTTAAACTGAATTTCATTTAGAGATCACAGAAACTTTAAAACTGTATGGGAGGGAGATAGAAATCATGGAAACACATTGACCTGGGAGCCAGGTTCTAGTCTTGATTATTCCAATAATGTACTGTGTGACCTTAAGAAAGTCATTGTCTTTCTCAGGCCTCAGTTTCCCCCTCTGTCAAATGTGAGCCTTGAGTCAAAGGCTTTTCCAATTCTGTGAAATTACTGGTTTTGGACTCTTACCTCTTTCTGAAGAGGGATGACTCCCAATAGGTTCAGCAGGAACTCTGATCTTTATCTTAAGACCAGAACCTTTAATTCAGTCTGGAAAGAATTCAACTCAAGCCTAATTGGAGTCAGAGTTGTAAAAGTTTATTTTACTTCTTACAGCGGGCAAGGATCCTTAGGGGACCTGCAACCTTAAAGGGGTAGAATTAAGATTTATATAGAATCATCCATAGTAGAACTTGTGCCAATTATGCTAACTAGGTGATTAAGGGTGGGATTAGGGAGGAGTTAGGGTGGGGGCAGTGTTTAAAGGAACATGAATCTTTACTGTAACTTCGTAGGTGTATTGCCCATGATTCACTGGGAAAAAACCCAAGGTGGGGCTACCTGGAGGTGTGGTTTTAGGCTAGAAACGTCACTAAGTCAGCTAGCGGTCAAGGGCTGACTGAGAAGTGCCCAGTCTGCCACCCATCAGTGTCATGTTTGACAGGACTGATGTCTGGGAATCAAGGCTCTTAAGGAGTTAACCCAGAGATAGGGTCCTGAAGGATTCATGGGGGCAGCAGGACACTATGCAAGGGGTAAATAATAGTTGCCTAAGCTGGAATGTTTATAGATACTTTAGTGAAGGATTCATAGGAATAGTTTGTTATTGTTCCAAGCTGAGATAGTTGTTGCTGGGCAGAGTTATTGCTCTGAAGCTGGGGTGGAGGGGAGAAGGGGCAGAGTCAATGCTCTGAGACTGGGGGGGGGGGGAGTAGTGTGATTTTACAGACTGATGTTACAAAATTTTACAAATTGATGTTACAAATATAGATCCCAAGCACCCCATCATTTCTATGGGAAGTCTAGCTATGACTCAGAAACCCAGTACTCCCCTGGCAGTAGAGAATCTACATGGATGTTTGCCTCAGTTTCCTCATCTGTAAAATAGGGATAGTAATACCATCCACCTCTCAGGGTTGTTGTGAGGATCAAATTTCATAATATTTGTAAAAAGCATTTAACACAGTGCCTGGCATATAATAGACACTATATAAATATAAATACATTTTCCTGTCCTAGGAAAATATAACTTATTCATTCATCTTTTGTTTTGCGAGGGAGACAGAAGGGAATCTTGAGAGAGTAAGAATGAGTTTTCTGGTTTTGGAGTAAGGAAACCTGTCTTCTTTATGACCCTTCCTATCTGTGTGCCTTGGATAAATCATTTTAGTCCTAGGAGCCTCACTTTCTTTCTCTGTAAAATGGGAGATAACCCTGGAAAGACAAGAGGCCCCAGAGACACACAATGGGCAGGCACAGATAGGCTACAATTTTCGTTGTTGGAAGGAACAACAAATCCATGAGATTGCAGATCAATTGGGATTATCCTTGTACTATCCCTTCATTTTAAAAATGTTAACTGTTATTATTTTACTAAGATCATATCATGGACCCAAAGATCATTGATGTTAAAAAGATGGTCTTTTGTTTCAGGGAGAAGTTCAAAAAAGCGTTGAACCCTTTCCCAAAGGCAGTCTGGCCCATTTTCTTCTTTTCAATACCAATTTTATGGTAATGTGACATGACTGTGAGTCATAGAACACCAAAGAGGATGTTAAGAGAACTCACAGAAAGGCCCTAGTACATGAGGGGGGACCCATCTAGTGACAGCATGGACAAGAGCTGCACAGGACCCGGCAAGCATGGATGGCTTGCAGACTGAATCATTGGAAGGGAAGAAGAAAGGCATTTAAATTAGCTCCCACTCCATACCCAGTATGGTGCCATGTGCTTTACAAATATGACCTCATCTGTTTCTCCCAACAATCCTGAGAGGTAGGTGTTATGGTTATCTCCATTTTATAGTTGACGAAACTGAGGCAAACAGGGTTAAGTGACTTGCCCAGGGTCACACAGCTAGTGTGTATCTGAGTCTAAATTTAAACTTAGGTCTTCCTGTGGAAAGAATACCTCCATGGATTTCAGCACAGATCCATTAGAATGACCCCGATAACCCTAGAAGTAGCTGTTGGCACAATGTCTTGTGGCCTTGGCCCTAACTCTAAGCTCTCCCTTCCTCCTTACCATGCCTTTCACTAGTATGGGTCTTCTGCCTGCGCTATGCTGGGTGGGACTGCTCAGCCTTGAGTTAGCTGGCCCTGGGCGGCAATCTCCCTGTAGCTTTTCTCCAATCCCACCTCTCACCAGGTCTGAGGTATCTCTCTAGGGCTGCCCTACCCCTCCAGTGAATTTGCCCCAGGTATCAGAATTCCTCCTGTTTCTCCCCCTACCCCATCCTGCTCAGTGCACATTCTAGGCCACAAAGTGGGCTTTTTGCTCACAAGGGAAAGAGAATTTATGAAAATAACAATAATAAGCTTAGGGACTTCAAAGGGCATTGAAAGGAATTGTCAGCATAGAATGAGTTATTTTGAAGTTTGTGTATCCACATATTATTTCCCCTCCTACATTGTTATTATATGATAATTTGAGGAGAATCAAATATTTAGAGTTGGAAGGGGCCCCAGAAGCCATCTAGACCAACTCCCTCTGTCTAGTAGGTTGGGCAGTCAGTCAACAAGCATTTATTTAGAGCCTCCTATGGTCTAGGACTGTGCTAAGCTCTGGGGGTACAAAGAAAAGCAAAAATTCTCCTGGCCTTGGGAAGCACACAGTCTAATGGGGAAGACAGCATGTAATAACTAAGTATGGAGAAGATATAGGTGTCACAAAGGCCTTGGTGTCGCTTTAGGCTAATCAATAATGCTTAGAATGATACTGATACTTTTGGGACACCCTGTGTCTATGCAGAGCTGACACAAGGTAATCCAAGAAGGTAAGACCTTCACTTTAGAGACAAGGACACTGAGCCCCAGGGAAGGTAAGTGACTTTCCCTAGGTTGCACAAGTAGTCAGCATCAGAAGTGAGATTTGAACACAGGTCCTCTGATCCCAGAGGCATTTTCTACTACATCACAATTCCTTAGTTATCCTACTGCTGGCAGAGGCACATAAATGTTGTCTCCACTTTTTTCTTAATTAAAGGACACAAGGTGAACTCTGCAAAATGCCCAAATGGAATGAATTACCTTGTGATGTAGTGAGCTCCCCCCATCACTGAAGGCCTTAAAGCCAAAGCTGGATGAAGATGTATTGGGGATTCTGTTTTGCCCACGTAGGGGGCTGGGTTAAATGCCCTCAGGATTCTCTTCCAGATTGGATTTTGATGATTCCTCTCTTGGGATCCTGCTCTAGCTCAAAAAGAAGATGACAGCTTTCCCCCGAGAACTCCATCTTCCCACCTTGCTACCAATTTGGGATTGGCACCACCAGGTACTTTCTTCTCAGAAATATTCCTAGATTCCATCTAAAGAGCATACACCCAGTAGGCTGGTGGGCTTCTCATGAATATGTTAATGCCTTGGGGGGACCAGTGTTGTCATCAGAATACCCATCTCTCATCCTTCATTTTTACAACATGACCAGTCCACTTCATTTCCTCAGTGCTCTGAGACTTCTTGTTGTTTCAGTCATTTGGTCATGCTTAATTCTACATGACCACATACTGGAGATGTTTGCCATTTCTTTCTCCAATGTGTCCCCATTTTACAGATGAGGAACTGAGGTAAATAGGGGCTAAGTGACTTGCCCAGGGTCACACAGTTAATAAGTGTCTGAAGTCAGATTTGAACTCAGATCATCCTGAATGCAGGCTTTGTGTTCTATGGCTGTACCATCTGCTTACCTACATAGAAATCTTAATTGTTTACCTACTACAACTTATACTTATACTGGAATCCTTCCATTGCTCTCTGGGTTCCAGCATCTCCACATGGGGATGACAGTGGTTTTAAAAAGGTTATGAAGGGGGCAGGGGCTAGTCTGTTGCCTGGAAGGGCCCATGCTTCTCCAGGTCTAGGAATTCTCTATCACAGCTGACTTTCAGCATAATTCACTCCCAGAGAGGGATGGGGAGAGGGAGCACTTCAGGAGGGGCAAAGCAGGAGAAGAAGCTAGCACCTCATTCATCACCAAAGGGTCCCACCTTCTTGCCCACGAGCCTAATTCCAAGATCCTTTCAAACTGCTCAAACTTTTCTGATTGGAGACTAGGCATGTCGAACTTAAGCCTAGGGTGTACCCCCTTCTTAATCAGTTACTTAATGGGGATGGAGAGCCCCTAGGGTTCTAGAAAGAGCTGAATCTTCACTGCCCTGGGGAAGGCTGTCTTTATACAAACTGCCTGAAGGAGGGCTGCAGGAAGAGTCCCTGCTCTGACACCAAGTATAAAATGTGGGGGTAGGCCAAGGTGGGCCCCAAGGTCCTGTTAGCTTTCCCAGTATCTGACTATAAGATTTGGGCTCTATTTGACAGCTCCATTTAGCCTCAGTTTCAACAAGAGTGGCATTGGTCAACTCAGCTGCCCCTCTCAGGGCCTCAATCTCTTCCTCTGTAAAGGAAAAGAGACGATCCCCAAGGGTCCTCCCAGCTCTAATATGATGCTTTAAGCTTTGGCATCTAGCCTTCTTACAGTTACTTCCCCCAAAGTATCTACTTGTCCCAACCTGTAATCAGGCTTCTGGACTTGGAACTTGAGTGAAGAAACCAAAAGTAAACTAGAAAATTATCACAGGCTTGCTTCCTCTTGGGAGGTGGAGCGGGGTGAGGAGAGGGGTTAGCATAGTGGGCAGCTTCCTCAGTAGCAGCCTTTGTCTCCCCCCAAGGGGCAGCTTCTGGCCCCCTCTTCCAACTGAGGGTTTGTACCCAGCAAGCTCTACGTGTTTGTGCTCTGGGCTTCTAAAAAGCCGACTATGCACATGTTACACCACCAAGGATGGAAGAGGGGGAGGGAGGACACCCCAGGAAATGTTTATTCAGCAAAGGGCTGTGGTCTTAGAGAGAGAGAAGAAACCCTAAGCCCCCAGCAGGGATGGGGTGGGAGTATAGCCACAGAAAGCCGTCCCTGCAATAGAAGAAACCAAGGAAAGGTCTGTTTAAGGGGGGAGTCTAAGAACTTCTATTTCTTCAAATAGGGTCCCAAGGACACCAGCCAAGTGTCCATGGATACCCCCAAACAGACTGACAATTCTCTCCTGGCTGAACTACTGATTTGTTGCTTACAGGGCTTCTGTTCCCAAATCTACTCCTTTCTAGATTGTCATCTTAGGTGAATTTCACCCCTTCTCTGAGGCTGGACATCCTCCTCTATTATCCGTAATTTTAGTTTGACATTGTAAATCCCATATTCTAAGATCTTTCCCAATTCCATGAATGAATGAAAAAGTATTTTTTTAAAAAGCACTTAACCATATGCAAAGCCTGTATGAGGTGCTGGGAATAGAGATGGAAAATGCAAGATGGTCCCTGCCCTCAGGAACTCGAATTCTTATGGGGACAAAGAGGGTGGGGCAGGGGATGTGGGGGGAAACACACATAGGAGGTTTTCTCTGAAAAACAGATGGGAAAGGTCTTGGGGGGGGGGAGGGGGGGAGAGACAAAGCAGATCTGTAACATCACGTCCACTTCTGATGTTAAAGTACCAAAGGCTTTCATAGCGAGAACTTCCATTTAAGGGTCTTCAGCAGCCATGACTGTTGAGGAGGCAGGGGCTGCAGCTGAGGAGGACCCATTTGCCAGGCTGCAATTTCGCTGGAGTTGATTCTCTCCATGCCAGCTCTGGAGGCTGGACTGGAAGAAAGGATGGTGGTGGTGGGAGCAGGAAGGTACTGCTATTCCCAGGGCTCCTAGGGGTCAGAGCCCTGGGGTATCTCCATGCAGATTGGAGGGGAAGTTGTGATGGTGGTTTGATTGTCCTGGCAATATGCTGCCCCCTCTCTCTCTGTCTCTGTCTCTCTATTCCCCCTTCTCCCTCCCTCCCCCCTCCGTCTCCCCACCCCAGCTTGATGCTTTGATTACCAGCAGCTTGCCTGAATTGTGGGTGGCAGTTGGTGGGGATGGCTGATTTCTTAGACTCTGAGAGCTGGGCTAGAAGCAGGCTCATGATGGGGGCGGGGAGGGGGGCAGTGCTACAGTTCCTGGATTACCTGCTCATCGATGACAATTGTGCAGTGGGCGGTGGCGGCCGTATAAAAGATGGTGGGTCCATTCTGCGTAAGGGTTGCCCTCCTCAGTGATGATGACTAGAGGTAGGGCTGGTGTTGTCTGGGGTGGAGGCAGCAGGAGGGGAGGGGAAGAATGATGGAGAGAAGAGCCATGCTATTCTCAGGGTTCTTGGTCTATCTCCATCAGAATTTGAGGGGACGTGGTGGTTAAGGTGGTGACAATGGATTTGCCTGGTAAGTAAAGCACTTCAGAGTGCTTTGTGGTTGGCCTAAAGCTATTTTTAGCTCCAACAGTTTATATATTTTGCTTCATGTTCTCTCTCATCTTTACCATTTTCTGTTTTCTATTTTAAGGTCCAATACAGTTGTGACATTCTGACCTCCTGTGATCTGTATTCTAAGGTCCCTCACAATTCTAATAGACTCTGACATTACATGATTCTATCCAGGTATCTGCTGGGGAAGATAACCATTAGTCCTAACTCTACAAACACAATGGTGTCAGGCTTGCAGTATTCATCCAGGGCTCCTGCAGCTCCCAGAGATAAGATCATGGGTATCCAGTTTCCCCCAGTTCCCCCAGAGGTGCCTTGTACAGGGCTGTCCTAGAAGATAAGATAGTAATGTGACCCTTAAACAGGTTAAGAGAACACTCCTGGTACTTTTCCTTCCCAGACTCCTCAGGGGTAGAAAACATCTCGGCACCAGAAAAGGCTGGTGGCAAGAGATGCTAGAAGTCTGCACTTTATCCAGAGGGTTCCCGGAGCCAACATACACTGCCCCACCTCCAATGGAGGGACGTCTTGGAGGGAGATGTTAAATGCTTGAATTATAAAATAAAACTAGTCTACTACTCATTGTACCTTCCATCTAGAGACCCTCTGAATGTGCTCATTCCCAAACAGTTGGTCTGAAGTCTAAGATGAGGACAAATATAAACTGCATCCAGGTTTCATACAAGCCAATTTTTTTTTCAGGTTGGGGGAGGAAAGGAGTGAAACCTATAGTCAATAATGCGGTAGTTATCGGCTCCCTGTTAATATACAATTCTTGCAAGAATCCCCAAGAGCCCAAGCCAGTGGTGAAGGGAAAGACAGTTGAATTTTCATTGGATGCAGGATAGATCAGATATGAAACACAGCCACTGTCTTTGGGGAAACAACAGGCATTTGGAGGTGGACTGTCTATCACATACCAACAGCACCAGGAGACGTTGCATGGAGCAAAGTATTGACTGATGTCCTCGTAGGATTTGCTTTTAAATGTGTGGGTTTTTAAAAGATCCACCCATATAAATGTCCTGGTTAAAGTTCAAGCCTTCAAGTGGATAAGGCCCCATGTCCAAATCTTGGGTGGATAAGGCCCATGTTGGCCAGCTCATCTCTATGTTAGCCACGCCCATTGGTAAGCTGTTGCTTTCATCTGCTTCTACATCACTAGAACTTCTGGTGACTGACCATACCACACTGGGTAAGGTTCAAACTTCTCAGCCTACCCTCTGCACTCTGTCCCCAATCTAAATTTCTAGCCTGATTTCCCACTTCTGCTCCTCACAAACCCTCTTCTCCACGGAGACCATTCTCCTGCTTCCCAGGCCAGGATCATTTCTGTTTCCACAGCTTTGTTGGTGACACACTGCTTCCACTTGGAATATGCACCCCCCCCACCACCCTACTTCTATAAAAATCCCATTCATCATTCATTCATTCAACAAATTTTTATTAAATGCATACTGTGTGCTCGATGTACTGAGGGAGATAAGATGAATATACCACCCTCATGACTTCTACAGTCTAGTAGAAGAGAAAAGACATTTACTTCAATAAACATTTACTAAGCACCTACTATGCTGAAATCTCTGCATTTGGTGTTGGGTGAAATGCAAAGTTTAAAAAACCCTGTGCCCTGACCTCGCAGAGCTGGCACTTAGTCAGGCAACAAGACACCAATACAAGTAACCACAATACACAGTATTATGTAGTAAGTACACAAGAGAGGTACAAAGCAAGGTGTGATGGGATGTCCAAGGGGAAAGGTCCTTACCACTAAGGCAGGACTGAGGGCATCAGGAAGGGCTTCTAGGGGGAAGCGCCACGAGAGTGAGGCTTTAAAATTCCATGGAGTCTGACGATGATGCCCTCATCTCTTGGCCTTCTTGTCTCCAGCCTAATTCCTATAACTTTTTCATCATCAGGCCTACTCTCCATCCCTTCATCTCTCTCTGACAGACTTGCCCTTGGTCACAAGGTACATTTTAGAAGGAGGACTTTGAACTAATCTTGATTCCCAACATGTCACCCATTATGGTACACTGGTACACCCTCAGATGAGAAGACTGGAGATCTCCTTCACTGGGTTGTAACAAAAAGTGCTTTGTTATTCCTAAAGAGTTCTGGAAATGGGAGTTATTACAACCAGCTTTGTTAGGAAGCCCCTCACCCTCATGGAGGACAGAGCAGGTCTTGGAATAGGTGAGGTCTGAGGGCGGGGAGATAAAACAAGGAAGGACGTGGAGTAAATCAGACCCACATGACGACTTTTCTTAGGCCATTGGACTGTGAAAGAGGCAGGATTCTTGGAAGGGAGAGAGAGCCCTAGAAGTGACCCCCAGAGCAGACACTGGGAGGCCTGGGTTCTGGGCTTGTCTCTGCTGCTGACTTGCGGTGTGACCTTGGGCAAGTCCTTTCCCCTCCTCTCTCTGTCAAATGAGGGGTTTGGGCCTGTAATTTCTAAAGCCCCTCTGGACAATCTCTGAGTCTCTGAGGTACATGGGGGGTCAGGGAGGCTTTTCACTTCTTGCCCTCTTTCTTCTCATCCTCCTCTACTTTGATGGCCACTGTGTCCACAGTATCTTTCTTCTTCTTCTTTTTGTCACCTGCTGGGGAGAGAAAGGCAATGGAAGGGGGAGAAGAGGACATGGGGAAGAGGAGGTGAATGAAGGACTGGGCAGGTCACCCTCAGAGCCCACTGAAGGCATAAAGTCTTATGACCTCCCTTGTTTTTTTTTTCTGTGTTTTCTTTTTTTTTTTTTTAATGCTTTATTAACTTCTGATTTACATCATTCATTTCCACCAGATTTTGAGTTACAAATTTTCTCCCCATTTTCCCCCACCTATCCCCCCAAAACAGCAGTCCCACATGATATCCCCACCTCCATGACCTCCCTTGTTAACACACTCTCTCTCTTTCCCTTTCTGTCTTTCTCTGTCTCTCTCCCATGCTTTTATGTTTTCTGAAGCACTGTCCCCCACATATTCTCGTTTGAACTTCATAACCCCCCACCCCAGGAGATATAGGGCAGCTGTCATTGTCCATATTTTGAAGAGGGATAAACTGAGGCTCAGAGAAAGAGAGTTATAGGAACATAGGATCATAAGTGGGAGGTGCCTTGGGGACCACAGGGTTCAATTCTTTTACCTTAAAGACAATAATGACTAACATTTATATAGTATTTACTATGTGCCAGGCACCATGTTAAATGCCCTACATTTATTACCTCATTTCATCCTCACAACAAACTTGGGAGGTAGATGCCGTTATTACCCCCATTTTACAGATGAAGAAACTGAGGCAAACAGTGGTTTAAGCCACTTGCTCAGGGTCACACAGGCAATAAGTGTCTGCGGTCAGATTTGAACTTAGGTCTTCTGACTCCAGGCCTGACACTCTATTTGCCACAGAATTTTGCTGTCCCTTGAGTAAACTGAGGCCCAGGGAGATGAAGTCATCCAGGTGAGTACTCCAATTCCAATCATACAGCACAAAAGGGGTTATGGCCTAGGGCCCAGGTCTTCTGACTCCTAGTACAGTGGTCTTTCCTATTCACTACAACTGTCTCCACCTTTCCCCAACCCTTATCCCCTTCTCTTACCTGCCTGCCATCTGGAAAGGTTTCTTGAGATGGATAGGAGGATGTCTGAGCTACCCAGGACAGATGGCCTCTTCCTGAATGTCTCTAAGAACTGGTCACCTCCTTCTTATGAAGTCTCACATGGAGTGAGCCCTTCTTTGGGTCTGACTACAATGTGTTCTTCTTCATTTCAATGCCTTCTCACTACCCCTTATTCTACCTTCTGTGGATGCAGGGAAACCCGGGCTAGATGTCCGGCTTATACAAACTTTTCACAGAATCTGACAATGATCCCATCATCTCTTAGCCTTCTTGTCTCCTCCCTAATTCCTCTACCCCTTCATCGTAAGATCTACTTTCCATCCCTTCATTCATATCTGCTGTTCTTCTCTAGGCTTTCTCCTACAAGATACAAAGACACAAAACCACTATCATTATTGGAGGTCATCTGATCCAGTCTCCTGCCTCTGGCTAAATCAATAATGCAATTCTAAAACCACAGCGTCCTGGGTCTTCCTAGGCCTCTGTCTCTCAACCATTTCAACTCCCTAGAATTTAGGAAGTTTTCCCTGGGCCTCAGTTTCTTAATCTGTACAATAAAAGGTTAAATAATATAACACATAACTAATATATGTAGACTATAATTATATGCATAAGGAATATACAACATCTCCCTTCCAGCTCTGACATTTCAAGTTCTCTATTCTAAAGCTCCTTCTAACTCTAAAGATCTTACTCCATGGCTCGTAGAACCCTAGACCTCAGAGACAATCTGATCTAAGTTCATCTGTACCTGAACAGGTACATTCCCACCAATGTGATTCTTTATTCTCCTCTTGAAGCCCCCTAGCAATGGGACAATTCATTTCACTTCTGGGAGTCTCCGATTCAATTCAAATCCATTGTTCATATTCTATCACTCCAGAGTGGCCTCATTTTCCACCTTTTCCCCTAACCTCCACTCATCAATTTCTCCTGCTCTTCTCTCCCCAATGTCCTGCATTGACTTGGTAAATATCAGGATTCTTTAATCTTGGCAGCTCTATATAGGATTGGTTTGCTGATTTCAGGTCTTTTGAACTGTCTGAAAAATTCTATTTTCTCAAAGTCAAATCAGATGCAAAAAGAGCACTGGACAGAGGTTAGAGAACTTTCATTTAAATCTGGGCTCAGTCATTTGCTAGTCTTGGGCAAGATTACAAATCTGGATCTCAGTACCCTTATGCTACAAATGAGGAGGCTGGAATAGATGAACTGAAAATGTGGGTTTTAAGTCAGAGAACTCAGGCTTGAATTCTGGTTTATGACTTGAACTTGGGTAAGACACTTAACCTCTTTAGGCCTCAATTTCCCATCTGTAAAATGAAGGAGCTGGACTAGATGACCTCTGAGGTTCCTTCCAGCTATAAAATCTATGACCTTGTGATCCAATGACCTCTCAAGTTTCCTTCCAATTCCAAAATAGAATGATGTGGCTTCTTTGGGGTTCCATTCTCCAGTCCAAATTCAGAATTTGAAGTAGGACTCTCTGTACTCAAAGTGGGAGAGAAATTTGGTCACCTTCAATGTTGCTCACTCCAATTCTTACTATGGGTCCCAACTAGCCAGTTTTTTTTCCTGGACAACAGACCCTTCCCCCCAAGTTTGGGATTCTAGTATGAGTTCTTTTAATTTGTAACTCCAGTCTCCCTCCTACTCTCTTCCTCCCCCCAACCAAGATGTGCCTTGGGAGAGATGAACAAGCTGGACAGTGAAAAGCCAGAAGGAAGGTGTGGAAGCAGCTGGCCACTCAATCACAAGGGAAGCAGTCTTGTCTTCTTGGAGGTCAGGGAGAGAAGAGGCAAGAGAAGAAGGGAGGAGCAAGAGGTTAGAGGGGAGGGGGAGAGAGGAGGAGGAGAAGAAGAAGAAGAAAAAGAAGGGGAGGAGGAAGAGGAAGAAGAAGAAGAAAGAGAAAGAGAAGAAGGAGGAGGAGGAGAAGAAGAATAAGGAGAAGGAGAAGAAGGAGGAGGAGGAGGAGGGAAAGAAGGAAAGAGAGGAGAGGAGAGAGAGGAGAAGAGAGAAGAAGAGGGTGGGGAGAAAGGAGCAGAGAGGAGAGGAGAGATGGGGGAGACAGGCTGTTAGCTGCCCAGGGTCATCTCATCCTCTTCCTTCACCACAGGCAGAGATCCAAGAGACTGGGCCTGGGTGTGGCCCGAGAGAGGGGGCAGCCTGTCAGAGGAGCCTAGAGTACAAAATGAAGAGAGGTCAGCAAAGGGAGAAGAAACCACTGTGGAGGTTTGGGGGGATCCCCAGGAAACAGAAAGACTTAGTGGTAAGGGAGGTCAGTTCTGCCCCTGAGCACCAAGGTCATGGAGACCCAGGAGAGCCTGGTATGAAGGGTTTAGGAAGTAGGACTTTGGCATGGAAAAGTTGAAAGAGTCGACACGAAGTCGCCCACTTAGCTCACAAACATGGCACCATTTGTTGTCATTTGTAGTCATACCCAAGCTCTTGTCCCATTGGTTTTTATTCTCATTTCCTCTGCAGACACCACAGAGGTCTTGGAGTCAGTCATCTTTCTGGCATTTTCTGGGGTTTTGTCACTACAGTTCCCCAAATACTGATGTGCAGTTTAGTCCTAGGATTCAGAGTCCTATGACCCATTCTCCCTCACTCCACAAACCCATCATAGCTTGGAGGTAAGGAGACCTGACTGGTTCATTCTAGCAGCTTGAACACAGACAAATCACTTCAACTCTCTGAGACTCAATTTCTTCAACTGTAAAATGCGGGGGATAGAGAAGACACTCTCTGAGGCCCCTTCCATCTCTAAATCTACATTCCTATGGGTCTATAGATTCAAGATGTACCCCTTGCTTTGCACATAGGATCAGCCCTGAGCAGTCACTCTCGGGTATGTTTCTAGTTTCCCAGTCACATCCGAGAATTTCGGTCCTGTTCTTTGCAATGACTGCTCTGAGTTCCTCAGGTCTCTTTCCTCCCCTTCTAAACCACCCAGGCCCTCCCTCTACCCCCAACTTCACTCACTCCGTAACCACTCTACATGTGACATGTGACATGGGGGGGGGGGGGAATGTTCTGCCATGCCAATCCACAATCACCAGCATCAAGAGGATGATTGTGGACAGCTGTGCAAACACTAGATCTCCCCTTCACAGTTATCTATCTTTCCCCAGGGTTCTCAACCCTGATGGGGGGTGTGATGAAGGGGTTTGCTATGGAAGAATTTAGTGGGAATGGTGCACTTGGAATGTAGACTGTAGGGATGTGGGACTTGGGAGTGGAGGAGTCTTGGACAGAGGAGTTTGGGATGTGCAGGGACTTCAGGAGGAAGGGATACGTGACAGGAATGTGGGCTGGGGGAGTCTGGGTCAGAAGGAAAGCCTCACTCACCTCCAGGAACTTCGGTTAGCTCAGTCAGTGGGGGCACTGTCTCCAGCTTGTCTGTATACATTTTAGCTGCCCTCCTCTGCAGGTAGCGGGCTTCAATCTCCTTTCGGGTCCGGGGCACTCGGCAGTTGAAGACACAGCATAGAGTAATGACTATAAGGAGGCAAACAGAGGCAGAGATGGGAGCTGGTCTAGAGTTGGGCCAGAGGCATGGAGTCCAGAGATAGAGAAAGAACCAGGTTTTTTTTCCCTGTGTACTTGGCAGGCTTGGCCCAGGCCCAGGTAAAGGAAATGGGTTGAACCACTATGAGACTAGAACCCAAGCCAGGAATAGAAGGACTTGGGGCTCTGGTTAGTACAATTCAGAGCTTCTGTTCCCAAGTCCTGTTATTCCAAGAGACAAGTTAGGTTTTAACTTGTTGTGTCTTGTTACATTGTTTTTCTCAGTGTCTAGTTTCCCCTTCAGTCCAAGAGGTCACTGAGAGGAGAGGCTGACTATCTCTCAGGCTAGAGGCTTTCTGAAGGCAGCCCCCTCAGACTAGGGGCTTCCTAAAATTGGAGTTATACCTCCTTTATTACTTCTCTCTCCCACTGGCTTCTGGTCCAGGCTTTGCCCTTGAAGGCAATTCAGCCCAGGCATCCTACTGAAGGCCACGTCTGGAGCACTGTGCCCTCTTGGTACAGCTGCTGGACATTTGTGATTTTTTTTGGGGGGGTGAGGGTGAGCATTCTCTCTCCCTCACCTGCTTTCCCGGCTGTGACTGTCTGCCCCCAAAACCCACAGGCTCAAATAGGGCTGAATTTGTTGTCCTGGATCCAGTACAGCCTGTCCAGGCCCAGGCCCAGACCACAGAACCAGCCGTGGGCAGCAGAGGGGGATGGGAGAGTCAGATTTTATTAAAAGCCAGATATTGTAACTTCAACTTTCAAGGCAAAAGCACTGGCTGTGTGGGTCCAGGGTGTGGGTGTTAGGGTAGTATGGCAGGGACATTTTGGGGAATCAGCAACAGAATTGATTATTAAGAATCCTGCCACTCCTCAAAAGATTATAAGATTTAGAACTAGAAGGGCTTGAAGATTATCTAGTCTGGTAGTTCTCAGACTTTTTGGTTTCATGATCCCTCGACATTCTGCAAAATTATTGAAGACCCTTGGATATTCTTTAAAATTAGTGAAGACTCCAAAGAAGTTTTGTTTGGATTCTATCTATTAATATTTACCATATTAGAAATATATATTTTTAATAAGCATATTAATATAAATAAAATAGTTTATGAAAACTAACCATATTTTCCAAAACAAAAAAATAGTGAGAAGACTGGGCATTGTTTACATATTTTTGCAAATCTCTTTAATATCTGTCTTAATAGAAGACAGATGGATTCTCATATCTACTTCTGCATTCAATCTGTTGCAATGTTGTTTTGGTTGAATTATATAAAGAAAATGTGGCCTCATACAGACATATAGTTGGAGGGGTATTTTAGTAGACAAATAATGTCTTAGTTTTATTGTGAAAATAGCTTTGACCTCGCGGACTCTCTGAAAGGGATCCCCAGAGAACGCTTTGAGAAATACTAATCTTATCCAAGCCCCGCGATTTTAAAGAAGAGGGAATTCAGGATGAAATAACTTTCCAAGGGTGGCCAAGCTAGTAATTAGGAGAGCTGAGACTCATGCAAACCCAGGCCTTTTGTCTCATGGGCCAGGCTACATTTCGCTATACCACACAGAGGCTGGTAGCAGTCTAAGGAGGCAGACTGAACCAGTGCTTAATTAGGTGGACCAGGCCCTTCCTATGCACGGGGCCCCCTGCCTTCTCCTGCCTACATAGGCTCCAAACCTCTGTATTACTGATGTATCATCAACGTGCAGACAACAGAGACTCAACTACGTTTAATAGTATTGTCCCAACTTGGGCCCCATCACTCAGAGGAGGAAAAACAATTACACAGGAATGAAAGGTGGTCCGTCCCTTCCAAAGGGACGCTTGGGTTTGGATTATAAGGACCATTAGGCACCCTTATCCTTGCTGTGAAAGTAAATGAAAGTGTGTTTGCATTCCCACAAGTGTGGGATTAACATATACCATGGCCTAGTGTTCTGCCCCCAGCTCCAAACATTCTGCATTCTAAAGCTCTATGTTCTTCCAGCTCCGGAATTCTCATTGGCATGGTCATTGGGACAGTGACTGTTTGGGGGGGAAATCATTTGAAACAATTTGTAGCTTTGGTCAAAGTGGGCACAGGTAGGGTGTGTATATAGGGGTAGGTACAAATGTATAAGCGGCAATTATTAGCATCATGAATTCATGACCCAAGTGACAGAATGAATAAAAAACTAGTAGAACCCTAGAGTCCCTGGGGAAGGGGGAGGGGAGGAAGGTGTACAGGAAGCTAGAAGCCACATCCCAGCCCCCAGATTGGTTTACAGTATGACCTGGAGTTCTCTGTTTCTTTGGGACTTGGTTGTTGTCACCTCTGAGATGGGGAGATTATGACTTCTAAATCTGGAGACACATCTCCTAACAGCCCTGCCACAGGGCTACATGCTCCAAAATTTGGGCTTCTCTCTACATACACACATCTCACTATAGCAGAGAAAGGTCCCGATTTCTCCCATTCCCATCTTCTTCCCATATACATTCTCTTTTACCTGGAGGCTCCCAACCTCCTCTGATACCAAGCTTCCCCAAGTACTGGAGGGTTTGCCTTGGCCAACAGCACAGGGCTGGTTGCCTAGACTGTTTCCCATTTTTATGGCAGCTACAGAGGAAAGGAGCTTCCAGTCCTTAGAAGAATCAGAGTGGTGCTGTGTAAAAGACAGATGGGAAAACCTGAGCCCTAACCACTTATTAGCTGGGTGACCCTGGGCAAGTCACTTCTCCTTTCTGAGTCTCAGTTTCCTTACCTATAAAACAGATGATAATAATAATCACAGGTATATTAAAGGTAAAATATTCTACAAACCTTAAACTCTATAGAAATGGCCATTGCTGTTACTCATTTAATAAGCATTTAATGAAGTAGAAATATGAGTTATTATTACCCAACACTGACCATCATTATTATTGTTTTTGAGCTAAAACATCACCCAGCTTCTCTGTCTCAGGACCACCCCCATTACTCCAGTGCTAGAGGGGAAGGCAGGAGTTAACAACCACTGCACATTGAGCCTGGGGAGCTAGCAACCTTCAAAGGAGTCTGTGCAGATGTTGGCCTCTGTCTTGTACAGATGTTGCCAGGCTGGGGAGGGATGTGCAAACCTCCTCTGCTTCTTCCCTCATAAACATTTGTTTGGGACGTGTCTGAATTAGTTTCTAGAAGAATAAAAGGTAGGATTTTTTTTCCTGGGGAAGCTGGTTATAGACTAATGATATCAAAGCTAGCAGCAGCCTTTGACGGGTGACCTCACAAGTCCCTCTCCTCCACCCCAGGACTGCATAAGGCTCATCACAGTAAGCCAGTGGTACAGTGCTTAGGCGGGACTGAGAATGAAAGCAAAGTATTTGATTCTCTATTGCCTTCCCCAATTCTGTGATATCTAAGCAAACTGAAAATCCCAGAATGGCAGGACTAGGAGGGACCTTACAACAAACAGAAGGTCAGAGCTAGAAAGAAGCTTAGAACATAGAATTCCCAGCCAGAAGGTATCTTAGAGATCATCTATTCCATTTTACAGAGAGAGGGAGGAAATGACTTGCCTAAAGTCACACAGCTAGTAAGTGATAGTCAAACTTCAACTCGGGTTCAGTTCCCCTCTTTGTGTTCTCCTAATCAGTCACCATGTTACTGTCCAAATGCCCTCACTCCCCATTTCTAGTCCTAGAACCATAATTAAGGCAACTCTGCCATTTCTCCCCCCAAAGGTTGTGTCAGTCTGCTCTCCTATGGCCCCACTCCCTAACCCTGTAACTTTCTCAACCAAGATATTGCGGAGATGAAAATTGTCCAGCCTACAACAAGAGAGACTGAGGCAGAGCTCTGAGCTGATGGCACTTTATTAAAGGGTCCGTGGTCCCCTCTAATGAAGTAGACCTCAGATCTTCCTCAAAACCTGAGATGCTCCCTTCATCCAGGACCTTATTTTCATAAGGTTTGATACCCAAACATGTAAAAGAGGCATGGTAAAATAGAGAATCTCATTGGTGGGTAGACCTTGCTCTTAAGGGTCAAAAATGACATGTCAGCAGAAGGGTCACAGGTGGGGTGAAGAATGAGGCATTTCCACTGACTAAGGGTCCTAAGACGGTCACCTGCTCATATAGGACAAGAGAGAATGGTCCAGAGGTATAAAAGTAAGTTGGGGGGAGTTCCAAAGCATCAAGGCACCCCCCCCCAAGCTGGGTTTGGACATGGAATTTGAGCAAACCAGGATGGAGATATCTTTGTCAGCATTCTTGTGGTTGCACAAGTGAGCCTCATAACTCAGTAAACAGGTAGTGAACGTTACATCAAAGTTTGGAGCCCACTATAAGAACATGTCTATCCCTATATAATTTATGTGAAATATAAAATTGATTAATACTGATTGGAATAGAGTAAGGGTCCAAATGAGTTATTTCTTACAGTTTCCTTCTCTGGCCATCACTCCCCTATGCGTGTTGTCTCTTCCTCCTTGAGGGCAGGGACTGGTTTCCCTTTTATAGTTCTATCCCCAGTAGGGCTTGACATATAGTAAGCAGTTAATAAATTCTTTTTCACTCATTTATATAGTGACAATAGGTCCATTGGGCGATGCCAAGACACGCAAATAAACATACATAACTAGGTATCATTAGTGGAAAGAGAATTGTCCTTGGTTGGAGTCAGGAAGCTTAGGTTTGAATCCAGTCTTGGCATTTTGAGATTCTACCCAGGAATCATGGGTTTATACTCTTGGTAGGGCTGGGAAATGCAAGCAGAGAATGAAATACATTACTATGATGATAGGATGATACAGACCTGGGGACAGAGCAGGGGGTAGAGAGGAGTAGGGAGACCCTTAACGTGCCAGATACTGTGCTAAGCCCTTTAAAAATATAATCTCATTGGATCCTCATAATAGCCCCTAGAGATAAAAGCTATTATTATCCATATTTTACAGTTAGGGAAACCAAGGCATAGAGAAGTTTAGTGATTTGCTTAGGGTCACACAACTAGTAAGTATCTGAGCCAAATTTGAACTCAGTTGTTCCCAACTCTAGGTCCAGTACTCTACTCACTGAGCCACCCAGGTATCTTAGAGGTACATAAGGTCACCTGTCAGGGGTTGCCTTTAGCCCTGAAATTTTCAGTCTATAAACAGTTCCTTCAGAGCCAGCTTTGTGACATTGGGAAAGTCACTTACCTTATGAGGCAGTGTGGTATCAAAGAAAGATGGAAGAGGGATTAGATTTGTTCTATTTGGCCCCAGAGGATAGAACCAGAAGCAACAGGTGGAAGTTATAAAGAAGAAACTTGAGGTTTGGTGTCAAAAAAACCTTGGTAATGATGAGAACTGTCTGATGTGCAATGGGACGGGCTGCCTCAGGAGGGACTGAGCTCCCTGTCCTGGGAAGCCTTTGAGAAACAGCTAGATAACACTGTGTTGGGTGTATTATAGTGAGGACTGCTTTCACATGTGGGTTGAACTAGAGAGCTGCTCAGATCCCTTTCCAATTCTCCGATTCTGTGATTCTTTGACCATTGGACCCGAGGACCTAGGTTTGAATCCCAGCTCTGACATTTCCTATGCCTCCGGTCCTCCGTTTCCTCACTTACAAAATGAGAATAATAATAGTTTCACTCCTCTCCTCTGGGGACTCCTTAGGAAAGCATTGTGTAAGCCTTTAAGTACTGTCCAAATGTAAGCTATTATTATTACCATGGAGGCAGTAGGCTATTAGGAAGCCAAGCTGTCTCTGGGAAAAAGGAGGGTAAAGAAAGCAAAAAGATGTGGCTCTCTTTCTCCTTCTTCAGGGCCCTTGATGGCCTGCAGGGCGGAACAGGAGCCTGAAATGGTTTGTTGGTGAAGAAAGACTCTAATAGTACCATGTTGTGAAATATATTTGAATGGAGCCCATCACCTCAGGGAGGAATGGATGACACAGTCATCCGGGATCCCCTCCCTGCCTGTCAGCTCCACTCTCTTCCCTGGGTGGGGGGGGAAGAGAAGGGGAAGGGAAGGTGTGGAGAGGAGTCTATGAGGGCATCCAGGGAGGGAGCCAGGGTTAGTGCAAAGGTACCATCAGAGAGAAAAGTCAAGGAGCTGGTGCCAAGAGGGGACACATGGAGGGCAGATGGAAATGTGGTCCTGGCTCCCTTCCCTGCCTCGCACATCTGGATGGGGCCATCCCCCACCTCAAGAGGACCCACCCAGTGACTTCATCCTCCTAGCACCCCATGATCTCTGCCACCCAGATTTCTTGAGCTTAGAGTGCAGAGGGGTTGCTCACTGTCTCCCGCCCCAACTTCTCTGCTCCTGCCTGGGGTTCCTTACTCTTTGGGTTCTCCAAGGTCTGATTTTTGGTCTTGGGGAGACCCCAATATATCTCCCCCCAGACTCATTCTCCTGCCCACAGGAGGTGGAGAACGAAAGACTCCCGAAATAAGAAGCAGCAGGTCGGGCTTCTTGTTCTATTTCTGATACTAAATAGCTGGGTGTCACTTAATCTCCTCCAACTCTATTAACCAGTCAGACTTTGTACAACTCTGCCTCACTTAAACCCAATTCGCACACTAGTCAGGACATCACCCTGTGATGTCATTGGTCCTGTTCAAAAACGAAGGACAAATTAACAAGGGGCTACTATGTTGTGCTAAGGCACTACGGTAGGAGCTGGAAATATAAAGACAAAAATAAAACTAGTCCCTGCCCTCATTCCATCAGGGAAGCATGTACAAACAAAAGCATATAAGATATGGACTCCATTGGTACAAGGAACTTCTACGAAGGACACTTGATGGCATTGGTGATTGCATTGGTGTGAGGAGCTCCTAATAAGGAGATTCTATTCACCCAAACAGAGTGGCACTCATCTGGCCACCTAGAGTTTTACCGGATTGGTAGGAACACCGGTACCCAGCAGGGGGACCCCAGTGGGTCTGAGACTCAATTTCTCAGGGTGGCACTGGGGGGCAAGTGACTCTTCCTGACTCCAAGGTCTGCCTTCTACCCTCTATATCACACTGTTGCTTCTCTTCTGCAAAATAATAATGATAACAAATAATATATGCAAAAACCAAGACTCAGAATAAAGAAATGATGTGGCCCGGGTCACAGGTACCTCTTAAGAGGCAGGGTTTGGATTGAAGTCTTCCTGCTTCTCAGGCCAGTTTTCCACACACTTCACCATGGGGCCTTCCATATGTAAGATATATAAAAAATAAATACAAGGTCACGGGAAGTAGAGGCAATAGCAGTTGGCAGGGTAGGTTCAGAAAATATCTCACGTAGAAGATGGAACCTGAGTTAAATGTCTGAACAAAGGGAACATTGACCCTGAATGAAGACAGCGCCAATGACAAGAAAGTTGAGGTCAATGTGGGATGGGGTTCCCAATCAAACCTGCAAGTGAGGGCATGTGGGGCATTCTGCCTGTTGAGTGTCTGTTCTGCAGGGGAGCTCCATCAGGCAGCCTGGTGTAGACCACCGTCCCCAGCTCCTGGGTTATGGTAAATCAGGAGCAAGCAGGAGAACTTTGAAGGCCAAAGGCCTTGATGTCCTCAACCTATGAGTGTAAAAACCCACTGCCTCCCTTTTCTCCTGTTTCTCCATGGACCCTGTACCTCCCATCCCTGAACTCTTCCTTCTCATTTCCCTGGCGTCCCATTTCCCTGAGCCGTGGAGAGCTGCTAAACAGTGGTTTTCAAGATGGAGAGAGAAAAAGGCCAAGGGTGAGGAGACTAGGGTTCACTTTCCAGGTGTGCCACTGACTCACTGTATGACCTTGCATGTCACCTCATCTGTCTAGGCCACCATTTCTTAATTCGATGCATCTTTAGATTTCTACCATTCCACATGAGTTTACCAGTACCTTACAGCTCCAGCATGAGGGACACCACAACCTAGTTGGATGGAGAACCAGCCTTGGTATGAAGAAGACCTTGGGTTCAGGTCCCTCCTCCCATGACCTTGGACAAGATACTTAACTTCTCAGTGTCCTAGGCAAGTCTATTAAAGTCATAAATTGCAGAGAAAGGACTGATCTGTATGAGTAGCAGGACTTTGTGCATCTGGGAATTCCTGTTGCTAATGATATCGCACATCTAGTCCCTATACCTATTGGTCCATAGGATAGTATGAGATGGGAAAGACTGGGAGGGGTAGGGAATATGTTGTGACTAAAGTGGACAGTCCTGGGTTCAAGTCTCTGCTCTTTTACTAACCCTGTCACTCTGAACAAGTTACTTCCCCTCACCAGTTCTCAGTTTCCTCAGCTGCAAAATTAGAATAATAAGATTTGTACTACCTTTAGCATAAGACTGTTTAGAGATAAAGGGTGTGAACGTAATTGTTTTAAAAAATAAAACTATTAGAATGTTTATTTAAGAGCGAGTTTTTATCATTGTCAAAAGGTACTTTCTCAACCTGTCCTCTGCTCCACACCATACCTGCAGATGGACAGTCTTCTCCCTCCATCCCACACCACTGACACCCTGCCTTGGACAAGCCAGGCTCCTTTTGCCATGAACCCTAGCCAGTCAGAACCAAAAAGAGAATCACATGCCAATTCCAAGCAAAGACAGCTTTCCAAAGGCTGAGAGAAACCACTGGAACAGAGGCCTCTGCGGCATCATGGAAGGAATGAAGGCAGAGCTGGGAACTGGGAGACCTGCATTCTATTCACTGCCCTGGCATTCACTGTGTGGACTTAAACTAGTGACTTCATGCCTCTCTGGACCTCAGTTTCCTCATCTGCAAAATGGGGATAATAACACTTGTTCTAATTAGTTACTTTACAGGATTTTCACAGAGAGACCCGTTTATTAAGCAGCAAAAACTCTCCGATACCAACAAAGACAAAGATAAGAATCATAGTTTTAGAAACAAAGTTTAGGGGCCATAGAGCCCGTGGTGATTGGATTTTCTGGGCCTCTGGGGATGACAGGCAGCAGCTCTGGAGCCAGAGAGGAGGTACCTTGGACCTGCCTAATTTTACTCAGAACTCAATGTGAGTCATGGGAGGGGTATGGCATTGGATAAAATGCAGTCATTGTGAGACTTGGGAGCCACATCTAACCTATGGTTGGAGGAACTGCAGAGAGATTTCCATCTTGGCCCCACCCAGTTTGCCCTTCTTTCCTTATCTGGGTATTGGCCCTTTAAATGGTCTGGGGGGGGGGAGGAGAAGGAGGAGAATCATCAACTGGGCATTCTGGGGACAGAATGACAGGAATCCCTTCCCAACACCGGGCCCCATAATTATAGTAATTACCCTGAGGCAACCTTCCCTGGCAAAGAGGGCTCCAGTCACTGGGCAGAATCCCTCCCACCGCCCCCATTGCCAGTTTCCTCCATCCCGCAGACCCCAAACAGGGACATTTTGAGCACCAGGAGGTGCCAGAAACAACTAGGGGCCTCCTGTGGTTAGTCAACTAGCACTTACCAGAATTCCTCCATTGCATGGTGTTCGACTAGCATTTACCATAACTTTTCAGCCCTAGCCTGTACGCCTTCCACAGGTTGCCTGCCTGCAACAAACGTGACCTTCTCATTCACCGCCCAGGCGCCCTTTGGAGCAGGCAGCCCAACAACCGAAAAGGCTTCCCACTGCCCTTCCATTCCACCAGCATACCCCCTATGCCATCCCTGAGCTCTGGCAGCAGGCCCCTCTGCCTCTGGGTGGACGAGCCTGGAGCATTGTCTGGTTCTGTGATCAGTCCTTCATTTCTGAAGAGGACTGTGGACATCACAATGTGTTGGGTGATGTCTTGATTACCTTCGTACCTAAGTGAGGACCACAGGACCATAGATTTGGAGTTAGAAAGAAACTTGGAGTCCTTCTAGCCCAATGCTCTCATTTTTACAAGTGAGGAAAATGAAGCCAGGAAAGGATAGGAGGCTTGCCTTTGGTCAAGTAGCTGGTATTTGGACCCAGATTCTCTAAGACCAAATTCAATTACCCATCTTCTATATCAAACTGCCTTGTATGAGGTGAATAGAAAAGATGGGGTGGGGGGAGATGGTAAAGAAAAGGGAAAACAGACCAGGTAGCAAAGATAGGAAGCAAGGTGGGGGACATAAGGTGGGGAAAATCAGGGAAGATGAGGAAAGAAGAAAATAGAGGGTGGGGGAGCATGGGGTCCTAGGAAAGGAGCTGGGGCATGGCAGGAGGAAGGGCTGGGGGTGCATTACTTACTGATAGACAGGACAAAGAGGGAAAATATGCCAACCACGTGCCACAGGCGCATGTCCCAGAAGACGACGGTCTCCTTGGTGAGTGGGGGAGGTTTGGGTTTTGGGGGTGCTGTGCTGGGCTGCAAGAGACAAGAGGAGGGAGAGGGAGCTGAGAGAAACACAGAGGAGGAGGCTGGGCAGAGACATGAGGGAACCCAGAGACTCCCCATCTTCCCTTCCCCCACATAACCCCCCTCCCACTCTCTGCCCGATGTCCAATGGGCGCAATCGTTGAGATGATCCCAAAGCCATAACTGCCCATGTTGCCAGGGGCAAATGCTGACAGCCCAGGGCCAGCAGCACCCTGTGGTTCTTTTGATAACAAATCCAATTTGAGGGAGGTGTGGGAGGAGACCTGGTAGAAAGTCCTCAATTCAATTCAATTTGCTTCAATTCCATTCCATCGAATTCAACTTCTTCTAGCTTGCTATGTACTAGGCACCATGAATAAAAGGAAAAAGAAGAAATAACCCCTGTCCCAAGAAGGTTATATTTTACTGGATGTGGGGGACAGGACATTGGATCTCTAGACACAAGGTTTCCATGAGTAGATGTTCCCCTTCTGTTGGGGGAGGCTGGAGAGGAGCTCCCCTAGAGAATAATTTCTTATTTCAAATACTTATTCTCATGGTAACTGTTGCTTGCTAGCTCCTCGGTGCCCTAGCTACCATCTGTTACAGGACCCTAGAGAGCCGGAAGTGACCTTTGCAATCAAGTAGTCCAACCTCCTCATTTTACCAATAGGGAAACTGAGGTCCAGAAAGAGGAAAGGACTTGCCCAAGGCAACACACGGCATTAGTGACAGAGCCTGGATCGGTCATCAGGTTTTATGACTCTCAGTGCTTTCCCTCACTGTACCACATTGCCCTGGAAGGGATTTCGAGACTGGCCATGTGATCTGGGACTCAGCTTCCTCTTCTGAAAAATAAGGGGATTGAACTAGATAAGTCTAAGTTTGCTTCTAGCTCTGAAATTCTATGTTCAGAGTTCTAAGGCAGTTTTGACATTCTGTGTTCTCAGGTCCCTTACCACTGTGAAATTCTATGCTCCTAAATAGGGCAAGAGGGTGGTAATGAGGCTCCAAACTGGTGTCTGTATTGACCTTGGCTGTGTTTCCTAAGACTGTGCCTCACCCATTCCAGCTCATCCCACAGACATACGCATTAAAAATCTTCCTTAGAGACCCCTACTATTCTGCTGCCAAGGTCAGAGCAACATGGGAAAGTTTAAAACCTTTGTCAGGAGTCTATTATACAGCTCTGCTTTGAACCTTCCCCCAGTCAAAACCTGTTCTCTGGAAAGGCCGATGAGGTTGGCCACTTATATGTCCCTGCTCCAGCATCCCCTCAGAGGGGAGGAGACAGTCCCTTTGCACTCCGAAAGACCATACAATGAAAGCCTGGTTCTAGGCACATCATGCGTCATGGACCCCTTTGGCAGTCTGGTTTCTCAGAACCATGCTTCTCAGAACCAGCGCATAAAGTAGAATCCATCTGATTACAAGGGAAACCGATTATATGGAAATTAAGTTATCAAAATATTATGATTTTTAAAAGTTCCCAGACCCCCAAGTTACTAACCCCTGCATTCCATGATTTCTAAACACTCTTCTTTTTGTAAATCAGATGGGTCCTAATTTGCTAGTTACACGCTGTATGACCCAAGGTCATACATAGACCCACTAACCTCTCCGGGCTTCAATGACTTCATCTGTTAAATGAAGGGAGCTCACTAAATCTCTGTGATCCCCCCAAGCTCTAAATGGTCTGGTTTAGAGTCAGCTTCATCAGATCAGGGGCCCCCTGAAGAAGGGACATCTTCCACTCTCATACCTACAGTTTCTTCAGAGACACCTGAGCTCTCAGCATCCTGGTATGGAAGGCTTAGAGGGCACAGAATTGAGAAAATGCAGAGAAAGGGAGAGTTTGGACTGGCTCGTTTCTCTTTCAATTCCCTGCCTGTTTCCCTGAGGCACTGGACACACCCACAGGGTTTGGCACAGACCTGTGCCTATGCCAACTTCCTTATTTCCCATCTCTCAACTTTAGGGTTGATCTCAGCACGTGGAAAAGACCAGCAGGAGTCCCGATGGTGGGAGACAAAAGAATGTCTTTTGGGTCTAGGGTATTGGGAAGAGAATGAACTCTCAAGGATGGGGGCTGGGCAGGGGACACCAGGCATCTAGATGGTTCTGCCACAATGATTTAACAATTCAGCAAAATGATATAAATAGGGGACAGAACCTTCAGGGAAGAGGAACGAGACCACCCACCCTCAAAGAAGGCTGGAGAGGACATTGGATCAGAGAGTGTGAATTGGAATTATGGTCTTAACAATAGCAACAGTGGTAATAATAAAAATAATAATAATTATCATTATAACCATAGCTCCGAGTCCCAATTCTTCTCCCCTAATAATAGTTCAAGTTTATACAGGGCTTTAAGGGAAGTTTACAAAGAGCTTTCCTGGGAGGTAGGCAAGGCAGTATTATTATCACCCCCATTTTACAGAGGGGGTAAATGAGGTTCAGAAATCAGAAAGAATTTGCCCAAGGCCACATAGCCTGTAATTATCTAATAGCTGCAAGAGGCAGGGTATTACAACTCAGGTCTCCTGGCTCCAAGTTCAGTGTTCTCCCTGTCTGGCCACCCCCCAAGAAATGGATTCTCACAAGAGCTAATTGCCATCCTCTGGAGAAGAAAGCTGAAGGACGAACTCTCTCTCCAACGCCAGGGCTGGGGCTGCTGCTACATCTATGGACCATACCTGCCCTCTGGTGGTCAAAGAAAGTAACACCAAGGTTCTTCAAGTATTTTCTGAAAGACGAGTACATTATCCTAGAAGTAGCCTGGACCAGGGAGATCATGTAATCTATCTATCTATCTATCTATCTATCTATCTATCTATCTA
>NW_027185896.1:15250749-15293798 GCF_028583685.1 Petaurus breviceps papuanus | reverse complement strand
TATCTATCTATCTATCTATCTATCTATCTATCTATCTATCTATCTATCTATCTATCTATCTATCTATCTATCTATCATCTATCTATCTATCTATCTATCTATCTATCTATCTATCTATCTATCTATCTATGTCAGGGTTAAGTGACTTGACCAGGATCACACACAGCTAATAAATCTCAAGTGTCTGAGACTAAATTTGAACTCAGATCTTCCTAACTCCAGGGCCAGTGCTCTATCCACTCTGCTACCTAGTTGCCCTGACATCATGGGATTTAGAAGTCAGGACTGTCTAGTCTAACTCACTCATTTTAGAGAAAAAAGAAAGCTAATCCCAGATTGGAGAAAGTGACTTGCCTAAAGAATGTAAGCTCCTTTAGGCAGAATAATTAATAATAATTAGTGTGTGTGTACATACACACACCTTACAGCAACCTGGGGAGCTAAGTACTGCAATTATCCTCATTTTACTGATGGGGAAACTGAGGCAGAAGTTAAGTGACTTATCCAGGGTCCCATAGCTATTAAGTGTGTAACACAGGATTTGAACTCAGGTCTGAATCCAAGTCCAGTGCTCTATCTACGGCACCATCTAATTGCTTGACTGTCTTTCATATGTATATCCCCAGCACCAAGCATAGTGCCTTGCATATAGTAGGTATTTAATTATTGCTTATTGAATGTTATTTAATTGCCTGAGGTTGCATAGGTAATAAGGAGCCAGATTTTGACTCCAAATCCAATAATCTTACTGCTCTCAAGGAGTCATTTCTCTTGTTCACATACTTCCTCCTCGAGACAGGGGAGCCTGGGATGCCTTTTTGGGGGGTCTTGCTGTGGATGGCATTATTTAAATCCATGCTCCTGTTTTGGCTCTGACCCTTCCCTGGGTTTGAGACCAAATGAGAATAAGTCGATGTGTGCGAACCACTTTGGGGACCAATACCTAGGAATTCCAGAACCTGGGGGCAAATTCCTTTTACAAGGTCAAGGGACAGGTAGAATAACTCAGGAACATACTGATTCCACATACAGCTGATCTTGGGTATACTCTGTGAAAGATTCTGTAGGTTTCCCAAAGCAGCAGCAGCAGCAACACTCAGGCCTGATTGAGTATAGCTACCTTGCAAGAAGGAACTGGCTATTGCTGGAGGGGCCAGGGATGTTGGGCCATGGGCTGACTGGTTATCCTTAACCCACGTGGGTTGATCAATACTCTGAACAGATACTTGGCCAAGCTCCTCCGGACTTTATTTGTCTCTCTCATTGTAGGATGTCAACTGAGGTGGGTCTACTGTCTATAAACTGAAAGAGGGTGCTAAGAAGTTTCTTTGAATCTATTTTAATCCCAGACACAGGGCCAAGCTTCTGGGAGAGGGCCATGCAGTGGTGATCAGACCCTGGTGCTGTTTGAGGGAGCTGTGCCTTGAGATTCAAGGCCAGCAGAGGATCACCAATGGGGGAAAAATGCATGGCCCATTTACTAATAGAATGTAAAAGCAAAAATTAAAAAACAAAATCACAGTCTCCTACCAATGTGTACTGTGTCCATGCAGGGAAATGGACAGAGCCTTATAAAAATCCAGCTAGGAGGCACATGAGCAAGGAAACCTTTTCCCCCAGGGCAACTTACACCTCTGGGTTGGAGACCTTGATATCCTTGGTTATCAAACAAGAGACTATTTGATGGAATTAGATAATATTTGTAAGGCACTTAACACAGTTCCTGGCACATTGTAGACATTTAATAAATAAATTTAAATAATAATAAATTTTTTAAACAAATAAATTTAATAAATAACTATTAATAACTATTCCCTTCCTCCTGGTATCTTTAAAGAACAGTCTGCATGCCCTTCTGCTTTCTGCTGCCTTTCTGGTCCTCACAGCTCCCCAATGGGCAAAACCACTGCTTTGCTCCTGGGCAGCCTCTGAAGGGTCAAGCTCTTTGATTGAGCACATCTGATCTCACTACACTTGACTTCTCCTCTCATCCCCTTATCATCACCTAATTCTGATCCCATTTACTTGTGCCCATGGATGATCTCCCTCAATTCAAGTCCGTAAACACTTGTTTCACTTATTAGAGCCCCTGTGAAGGGCAGAGAGGTCTGGGTGGTTGGCGTTTCTTGTACAAACAATAGGCCTCTGGCCTCAGGGCGTCAAGGTGTTGTATAAACAAGGCCCCAGCCTTGGGAAGCTTAGAAACTTAATGGGGAGGAAGAAGATGTACACAAATGACCGAGTGAGGGCAGGACCGAGCCTTATCTGAACTTTGCATCTCCACCAGGTCCCAAGACAGTTCCCTGGACAGCCGCAAACATGCCTGTTTGCATTGTGTCCTTCACCTCTGAAGTTCCTGCAGCAAAACAGCCCAGCTCTGTCCCTCCAATCCCAGCTGCCAACAATAATAACCATCCCACACATTTACCGAGGCCTTGACAGTTTACAAAGCACATTATCACATCTTGGTTGATGCTCCCTCTGAGCTTCAACCGCCCACATCTTTCTAGGGCTTCTGGGAGAAGAATGGGAAGGACAATGCATTGCCTTGGCCCAGCCTCGCAGACTTCACACAGCCCCGTAGTCAGTGCAATAAGCACTTGTGAAACAGCTGGATAGGTGCAAGGCCCTGGATGGGCAGTAGGGATACAGAGTCAGTGCATGCCCTGTACCGGGCAGATGCACCAACTTAACAGACAAGTTAAACAGTGCTGGAAGCCTGCTGTGCTGGCTCCTGGGGGAGAGAGCAAAGTTTAAGCACATTGTGGCCTCTAGTCAGAGGAGGATCCGAACCCAGACCATCATGATTCCATTTAACAAGTTTTTACCAAGAGCCAGGCACTGAATTGGAAATGAGAGCAGCCCCTGTCCTCCAGGGTGTTAAATTCTACTGGAAGAAAACATGTGAACAAATAAATCAATTCAGAATACACAGAAAGTAATTTGGGGAGGGGGTGCTAACCATCGGGAGCTTGTATAAAGGGTGACAAGGGAGGCTTAAACAGTGCTAGCAACTCCAAAAGGTGGAGGTGAGGAGGAAGGTTGGGGGTCCCACAGGATAAGGGCATCCCAGAGAAGACAGCCAAGAGAGTGGGAGGCAAGGCCTAACAGGAAGGTCTTCTGTGAGGGGCTTCCTTTGTGACCCCAGAAGTAGAGCTGGAATGGGTCTTAGCGATCCATCCAAGCCCATCGGAGGACAGATAATGCACGAAGGCCCAGAAAACCTGAGCAACTTGTCTGGTACTTTTTCCAGTACATCATATCATTGAAACTTAGTGTCATAAGGTGTGGCTAGGTGGCACAGTGAATATAGCACCGGCCCTGGAGTCAGGAGAACCTGAGTTAGGATCTGGCTTCAGACATGTAACACAAAAAATAGCCATGTGACCTTGGGCAAGTCACTTAACCCCAATTGCCCTCCAAAAAGCAAAAAAAAAAAAAAAGAAACTTAGTGTAATGATCAAGACAGAGCCTACTCTGACCACACACACACACACACACATACAACCTTACTACTACCCTGGGTTTACACCTTGTGCAAAGAAAGGGTCACCCTGAATGTAGGCCTAAGGCTAGAGAATGGAAATGCACTTAGGCCTTGGAGGAATCACCAGAACTCAATAGAATCTGAAACAGCTAAGAGTGATCTGATATTAGGGATAACTGAGACAGGGAAAAGGGAACTGTGCACACATGTGTATATGCATGTGTTGTATGATTGCATGCATGTGTGGATATTGTGTTGTTATGCTTCTCTCTATATATATACACACACATACACACACATATATGTAGGGTTTTCCAAAATTCTTAGTATAGTTCTAAGACTTTTGGATATCCTGTGTATGTGTATGTGTATTTGCATGTACACATGTGTATATGTGTGTACACATGTATTGGCAGCTAGGTGGAGCGGTATGACCCTGGACAAGTCACTTAACCCGTTTGCCTCAGTTTCCTCATCTGTCTAATGACCTGGAAAAGGAAATGGCAAATCCCTCCAGTATCTTTGCCAAGAAAATCTCAAATGGGATCATGAAGAGTCAGATATTACTGAAACACTGAAAATAACCACTATATGTGTGTGCATATATGTACACACATATAGGTATATGTATGTGTATATATACAGCGAGAGAGAAGTGTGGTGGTACAGTGGATAGAGCATTAGGCCTAGATTCAGGAAGATCTGAGTTCAAATGTGACCTCAGATACTCACTAGCTGGGTGACCCTGGTCAAGTCACTTAACCTCTGTTTGCCTTAATTCACTAGAGAAGGAAATGGCAAACTACTCCATTATCTTTGCTAAGAAAACCCCAATGAGGTCATGAAGAGTCGGACATGGCTCAAAACAACTAAAAAACAACAACATTTATAAGCCTAGGGGGGAGGCTAGGAGGCACAGTGAATAGAGCACTGGCCCTGGAGTCAGGAGGACCTGAGCTCAAATCCAGCTTAACACTTCCTAGCCCTGTGACCTTGGGTAAGTCACTTAACCCCAATTGCCCTCCCCCCCACAAAATTATAAGCCTATATATAGCGTCCCTAGGCAAAATGATGAAGTATCTTGGTCACCTCTTTCATCTCCCTATCCTGCTCCCACTTGGTCATCTTCTCTTGTAGAAGCCACCCCAACACCCAACCAAAACCCCCCTCTAGGCCTATGCTCTCATGTTCCTCCCCTACCCTCTTCACAATCAAAATTTCCATTCGCTCATTGTCTTACTGTCAGCAATCTGACAAATGAATTTGCCACATTATTAATTGATAATGTTATCCCACCCCTCCTAGGGTCACTTGACCCAGGCAAACAGAGAGGGCAATGCCTAATGGATCGCTAATGGAAGAATTTCCGGTACTGGTAAATGGATTGTGAGCACATCTGGGGGCAGAAGGGCCTTCTTGGTGCGTGATGAGAACATCGTAGCTTTCTGATTATCTTTCTTCCCAGATTTTCCCCTCTTCCAAACTTGCCCATTACCATCCAGGGCACCACTATCCTCCCAGCCTCATTGCCACCCTTGCTTCCTCACGCTCACCCAGCCCACATATCCAATCCACTGACAAAGCTTGTCCTTTCTATCTTCATTACAGCTCTTGTGTAGCCTCTTCTCTGCACTCCCCCAGCAAGCACCCTAATCCTCAGGTCCTTGTCACCTCTCAAAGGCAATAACCTTCTAATGATCCCCTTGTGTCTAATGTTTGTCCCCACTCAGTCAGTAAGCATTTATTAAATATACTAGGCATTGTGCTAAGGACTGGAGATATAAAGAAAGGTCACCCCCCCAAAAAAACACATGTCTGTCCTCAAGAAGCATGTGTTATAATGGAGGAGATGATTAGGTTCATAGAAAATAAATCCTGATGAGAATAATGGTCATTTGAAAAGTGGAAGGCACTAGCAAGTGCGGAGACTTAAATGGCCTCCTACAAAGAGTGAGATGTAAACTGAGCCTTGACCAAGAGGGAGAGGTGAGAGGGCAAAGCCTTCCAACCCATCTTCCACTCAGTGGTTGATGGAATTTTTCTGACCGGGTCATCCCTGCTCTCCAATAAACTACAGTGACGACCTCAGCTTCAGGAGCAAATCTAGTGTTTTCTCATCGTTTTTTGAAGCTCTTCACAACCTAGGTCCTTCCTGGAACCTTCACTCTTTTCTCCTCCCTCCACATACTCCATGATTCTGCTGCATTGGCTCCTTGAATGCACCAGGTCTTTACACTGGGTGCCCCTCATGCCCTCATGTGGCTTTCTTTCCACACCTTCATCTTTTAGCTTCCCTGCCTTCCTTCAAGACTCACCTCTACTCCAGAGGGTGCACCGTCTCTAGTAGTCCTGATCTATATCTCACCACTGGACCCAGGTGGCTCTGGAGGTGAAAGTGAGGACGGTGACTTTGCATTAGCCCTGCCTCACTTAAATCCAATCCATTTGCATGTCATGGCATCATCTCCCTGATGTCATTGATCTCTTTGGGAATGAAGGACAAGCAACAACCTACTCCAGCAGCCTGAAAATGAAACAGCCCACTCACCTCCTACTGGACTTAAACTTAAACTAAAACTCCTACTGGACTTAAACTCACCTCCTACTGAACTTAAAATGCATAGAGAAACAAACGTCTTGGGCATGGCCAACGTAGGAGCTTGTTTGGCTGGACTGTCCACGATTATGATGAGGGTTTTGTGTTTTCGATTAGAGGATTAGGGTATTTAATAAGAGGAGAGACAGTAGAAGGGATAGGTTATAAATGTAAGTAAAAATAAATAAATAAATTTAGGGGAAAAAAATCCCATCTTCTCCTGGGGGTCTCCACAGCACTCCCCTGACTCTCCATCTCCACACCATTATGCCTCCTCTTTCTTTTCCTCTTTCTGTGTTTTATGGTGCTCCATTAGGAATATAAACTCTTGAGAGCAAGGACTGTCTTACTGAGTTGTACTTGTATCTCTGGGACTTAGCCCAGTGCCTGGCACCTAGTAAATACTTAATAACTGCTCTATCAACCACCCACCCATTCATCCATCCATCCATCCATCCATCCATCCATGCATCCATCCACCTCTCTTTCTCTCTGTATATGCTAGACCACAGAGATGTGTATGATGTTGTTTCTGACCAGATAAATAGTCAGGTAAATAGAAAGAAGCTTGCACAGTGATGTATGCAGTACTGGGTGCTGAACACATTTGCTGAACTGAATTATATGTGTATGCAGGGTTG
Source organism: Petaurus breviceps papuanus (assembly GCF_028583685.1). Classification (NCBI taxonomy): domain Eukaryota; kingdom Metazoa; phylum Chordata; class Mammalia; order Diprotodontia; family Petauridae; genus Petaurus; species Petaurus breviceps. Next base: position 15,287,074 of record NW_027185896.1, on the reverse strand, counting down.
AGAGTGGGGCATGAGGAGACATTGGGCCTTTGGTCAAAGAGCAAGGTATTACATCTGGATCTAGGAAAAGGAAGTGGGTCTTCTGGATGGGAAGGGAATCTCCCCTGGGCCTCAAGGACTTGGCCAGGACTTGGCCCCACCTTGGGGAGTCCACTTTGCCCAGTGATACCCCCTGCCCTGGGGGCTATGGGCCAGACTCTTAGGGAGGCTGAGCTGAGCACAGGGTGACTGAAATGGGCCGGCTCAGATTTCAGGCTTTAGATGAGCTATTCCCCCTCCCCTCAACCAGAATGGGTGTGTAGATCTAATTACAAGGACATTCAACCCCAGCACTTAGCTCTAGGGTCTGGCTCCAGAATCAGGCAGGAAAGGCTGGGGGGGGGGTGGAGAATGAGGGGGATGGGGTGGGGAGAGGGATGGTTGATTCCTGGGACTCCCCACTGCATCTCCCCAAAGTCTCGGTACATCCTGGCCTGTCCCCACCTCTCTTCTCCTCCCTTGCCCCTTCCCCCCATATCCCCATTCTGACTCCGGGTCTCTATTGGTCTCTCCCTCTGTTTACCTCCTTCTGAGTCTGTTAGTCTGTCTTTCTTTGTCTTTGCTCATCTGCCTTTCCCTCTTTGTCACTCGATGTCTCTTTCTTGTGTCGGTCTCCATCTATGCCTTCCCACTTCTGTCTCTCTCCCTTTCTCTGTGTTTCCTATTCCTCTTCCCTGTGGTTCTGTCTTTCCTCCTGTCCCTGACTCTATGTCTCTGTTTCTACTTATGCTTCACTGACTGTCTTTAGCTCTTTCTGTAGTTATGTATCTGTCTCTCCATTGCTCAATGTCTCTTCTTCTCCATCTGTCTGTCTGTCTGTCTTTGTCTCTGTCTTCCCGTCTCTCCCCTTCCACCTTAATTGAGCTTCACACTCACTTCCTAACCCACTGACTGATACACCACCTGTCACCCTCCCAGAAACTGCCTTTATAATTCTCTTGACTGGCTCTCCCCTTCCCTAGCCATTCTCACTGACCTATTAGTACTGTCTAGAATTTAATTTCTGAGCTGAATCACTTCCCACCCTTCCTCTGCCCCTAAAACTTTGATGTGCCCCAGAAGTTGAGATAGAAACCCTGTCCCAGGGGTGGCTAGGTGTCACGGTGAATAGAGCACTGTCTCTGGAGTCAGGAGGACCTGAGTTCAAATTTGGCCTCAGACACTTAACACAAAAAACTAGCCGTGTGACCTTGGGCAAGTCACTTAACCCCAATTGCCCTCCAAAAAGCAAAAAAAAAAAAAAAAAAGAAAGAAACCCTGTCCCTAGGGCCCCTTCTACATGAAAGAACTAGAAGTGACCTGCTTCCTTGCCTGGAAGGCCCCATGGCCCAGCCTCCTCAAGAGAGACCCAGCCAGGTGACTGGGATACTCCCTCTCAACTCCCAAGGCCTCTCTCAGATTTTGTGTCTGTGAAAGAACCCAAGGGAACGGGGTAAAAGAGGCAGGTAGGAGCTAGCCAGAGAGGAGGACCATTTCCTGAAAAGAGGATGGGTTCCAGAGCTTCCCAAAGTGGTGAGAAGAAGAAAATCACTCACCTCAATATCTCAGTTTGGAATGACAACATTGGCATTGCCTAATTCTGAGCATCATGGTAGAGAAAGCTCTTTGTAAGTTTAAAAGTGGTAAAATTACAAGCTATCGTTATGAAAACCCTTCCCAGGCTGAGATGGAGGGGGATCATGACTGAAGGTCTGTGGGGGTAGGGGGTTGTCATTTCCTCTCCCTGGGCCTCAGTTTCTTCCTCTGTAAAGTAAGAAGGCCGCTCCATGTTGTGAGGCTCCTTTCAGTTCTACACCCTCTGATTCTCTAACCACACACAGTGTTAGCACTACTATTTCCAGCATAGTCTCTGGAACATCCTGCCAAGCTGAAAAGGCACTGAATATTCAACTCAGTTCAGTAAGCATTGATTGTGGGCCTACTGTGTGCCTGCCATCAGATGACCAACCTAAGTTCAGAGAGAGTCATCACCAAATGGCACCTGGTCCCTGGAGTGTTCTGGGCTACTATGACTCATGAAGAACCATCTGAAGCACAGAAGGTCACTGACTCTCTATAGAACCTTGAACAAATCACCTCATCTCACCGTGCCTCAGTTTCCCCCTCTGTAAAATGAGGAATCTAGAGCAGGGGGCCACTGAGATCCCTTCCTGTTCTATGACTATGATCCTGGGACTGCAATCCATGTCCACGAAGGTATGACCCACACTAAGGAAACCACAGATCTTTTAAAGTAAAGCATCCGCATTCTCTCCCTCTTTCAAGGTCTGGCTCCTGAAGGGAGCCTTCCCTGACCACAGCAGCCCACAGGGTTTGGAAAGGAATACGCAGTATAGACATTAACATATTACAACAGCAGTTCTCGAGTCCTGTGGTCTCAGGACTATTTTACACTTTTAAAAATGATTGAAGACCCTCCCCCGAGAGTCTCTGTTTATGTATTTATTAATGTTTGCTGTATTAGAAATGAAGGCATCTGAGTATTACAGTTATCTCTATCACGCTGTAGCTTTCCTCATTGGGGGTTTCACTGTATCATGGGTAGGCATAAGAAATTAAATGGGAATTTAGGCGAAGTTTTGTGGAAGTCGCAGATGACACATGAAGGCCATCAGATGACATAGAGCCTATGACCAAACACTTAACCCAGGTTTTACAATAAGATACTGTAAACACCCCATAAAAAAAAAAAAGAAAAATTCAGACTTCTTCTTTGGCACAAAGGGAGAGCCAAAAAATTTTACATGGATTTTCCAGATCACAGGTGTGCTGTGCCCCTAACCCCCACAATGTGGAAGGGATAACTGTATTGTGAAAACAGTTTTGACCTCAAGAAATCCCTGAAATAGTTTCGGGGACCCTCAGGTGTTTCCAGACCAGACTCTGGGAACCACTTCGTTATGGGAATAAGAGTTATATCGACAACAGTGATGGCCCATTTTCCCAAATAGACTGTGACTGGTTGAGGATGAAGACTCTGTCATCCTTTCTATCTGTAAATCTAGGATCTATTTCTCACTTAGTTTTTTTTATTTCATATAGTAAATGTTTGTTGATTGACTGATGGATTCTGTCCCTTATTTCCTTCCTTAGGTTATATTCCCTTCCTAGGTTTTACTGGTCCAATGTTCAGCAAGTGAAAAGGCTGCCTCATGTCCCTCTCCCTGATTGGAAATCTGTTTGGCTACTGCTTTGGTAACATTTCTCAGACCTGAACATCTTAAAGGCTGAACTTACAGTTAGCTGTATTGATATGGTGCTATTGATAGCAAACCCCTGGCCCCTTCCTCCAAGTTCCTTCATATCCCTTCCCCGATAAATACAGAAGCAAATTGTTCAAATTGAATTGGTCTTAGGAATATGTGGGGAAAGCCACTAAGCTATTTGTAGCCTTTGACTAGCTGTCTCACAAATAGCCCTAAACTCCCAAAGAGGTTTGAATGAAAAAGGAAGATTCTATATATACCCAAATAGTCATAGCAGCATTTTTTTGTGGCAACCAAAAACTAGAATAAAGAGGGTGGCCATCAGTTGGGAAATAGACTGAATAGACTGTGGCCTCTGAATATAATATGATATGTCATAGAAAATGACAGATGTGAGGAGTTCAGAGAAGTATGGGAAGATATGTTTGTACTGATGGAGAATAAAGAAGGGAGCTTTACTTCCCTGGTTTTCTTTATTAACAAAAGAAGATGAAATTCAAATGTAGCTGGGTTTTGGGGGGGAGGGTGGAAGGTGAGAGAGGAGAACTATATCTAGGAATGACTGGTATAAAAACCAAAGTCATACGTGAAACATGTTTCAAAATGGAAGGTAATTTTTCATTTGTACACAAGAGACGTGTCTGAACACTGGATCCCAACTCAACCAAAGATCAAGAGGGAACCCAAGAAACCAGGAAAGCAGCCCCATTTCCTGGAGGTCATAAAGCAGAGATTGGATGGCCACTTGTCAGGGGTGTGCTAAAAGGGATTCTATTTCATATGGAGGATGGAAAGTGTTCCTTCCAACTCTAGAGATTCTGAATCTATGAGTTAAGGGAAGAGATGGTCGAGCTCCAGGGTTACTCAAATCTAGGGGATTCGCATCCATCTACTTACACAAAATCTTTGCGGCTAGGTCAGGCTTGGTGGAGAAACTACCTGAAGGACCAGACAAGGCCACTGCTTTCTCTATTTTTAAAAATTTTAATTTAACTTATGTTAATTTTGTTGCATTTTAAGTTCCAAACTGTCTCCTTCCCTCCCCATCCCACCCATATGATGGAAGGCCACCATTTGGCATAGATTTCTAAATATATGTAAGACCATACTATGCATACTTCTGTTTATCTGTTCTTTCTCTGAAGGTGGATACCATCTTCCTTCATAGGTCTTCTATAATTGAGACTTTCTAATACTCAGAGTAACTTGATTGTTCATAATTACTCTTTGAACAATATTGCTGTCACTTTATACAATGTTTTCTTGGTTCTTCTTCTAAAATCCACCAATTCATTTCTTACAGCTCAGTAGTGTTCCGAGACAATCATATACCACAACTTGTTTAGCCATTTGATGGGCATCCCCTAGCTCACTGCTTTCTCAGAAACTGAAGGTAGAGTAAGGAGGATTGGACCGAAAATATTGATGTCTTACGGATATTAAAAAAAAAAAGTATATGGATGGGAATCTCGTTTATAGTCTGGGGATAAGATAAGGGCCTCTAGACTGGAGGGAGGCCTAAATGATACTTATCCTATGGGCTATTCTATTTTACTCTAAAATGGAGACTTGCAAGTGGGAGTATGCTATAGAACGCAAGGGGATGGAGTAGGGGTTGGAGTGGGGTGGGGGGAATGCAAGAATGTCTATTCCTAATTTGGGTAGCATCATTCCCTAGTTATGTGCCTCAGTCTTCCAATCTTTAACAAGGGAGTAAAAAATAATTGTCTTCCCAATCAGACTGTCCTTTTTACTTCTTTTGAGACTGGATGTCCCCGAGGGGATGACTTAGTCTTGCTATTATGCTGGGTCTGTGGTCAGTCTCTCTCCTCCTACCCTTCCCATTCTTTTAGAGACAAGCGATGGGATGTTACAAGTGGAGAGAGACTAGAACTATAAGATTTTTGAATTGGGCGGAAACAGAGAGTATATAGTCCAACCCCTTCTTTTTACCAGCGAGGAAACTGAGGCCTGGAGAGGTTCAATTACATGACACAAGTTGCTTAAAATGGAAGGTGTGAGATATAAGCCCTATCCTCTGATCACACATCTGGTTCTCTTGTCACCAAACCCTCTTGCCGACCCCTTACCTTGAGTCCTGATTCTAAACCAATAAAACTATGTGACCTTGGGTAAGTGAGTTTCCTTTATGAGACTCAATTGTCCCATTCTTAAACTGGGGCAATGGCTCAGCTTGTGCCCATCAAGTCCAGCACTGACAAGCAGCACGAACTAAAGTCCCTTCCGATTCTGACATTCATCATGGTGCCTTAGAAGAGCACCAGGTTTGGAGACGGGATCTGGATTTGAATTCTGGTGCTCACTAGCTGTGCGATCTTGGCCAAATTGCTTCCCACTCTCACCTAGCCCACTCTATCTAGCTGGATCCAGACCATGCCTCACATCCATCCCTTTTGGACGTCATACCATCTGTCCTGATGCCTTGCATGTTCTCCCCGCGTCTCCCCAACTACTTTTCACCTCTTGCTCTGGGAATGATAATTGAATCATTACAGCCACTGCTTCAGAAAGGGCATGGTGCCACTCACTGTCCCTATGATGCCCGCCTCCCAGACCAAAGCTCTCTTCCATAGCCACCACTGCCCACAGGTTGCCCCCCCCCCCCTTAGTATGTAAGTTCCCTGAGGGCAGGGACCATCTCACTTTGATAGTTGCATCTCTAGCACCTAGAACAGAGTCTGACATATAGCAGGTATTTAAATGCTTTTTCATTCATTTATGCATCCATCCATCTCTGGATCTCTTTTTCCTAATCTACAAAATCAGTATAGTAGATGAGCATTTCCTTCCTTACAGGGCTATTTTGTGGGGACCCTTTTTTTGAGAGCCTTAAAATGCCATAGAAATAGAAAGTCTCCTTATGACAACGCTGTGACCACAGAAATCAGAATACAAGTTGGTTCTCATTCCCAGTCTCCCTCACCTTTGGGACTCCACGTTCAGCTCTCCTCCAAACTCCAAATTGGGACAGCAACAGGCACCAAGTGTCCCAGCCTCCTGGGCCTGGCCTTGGCCTGCCCAAGCTCCCTCATCTTGGACTCCTCCAAGGTGGACCCACCAGCCCCCAGATCTCTCCCAACCTGTCTCCCTCTCCCTTCCCTTCCTCTTTCTGGGCCTTCCCTCCATCTGTCTTACCTCTACCAGCTGGCTCCCTGCCAAGGCAAAAGCCAGAGAAAGGACCCCAAAGCCCAGGGCTGAAAAGGGGCTTAAGAAAGGCTGAGGCCTCATGATCTTCTCGCCTTGCTCCCACATCCTGGCTCTCTCCAGCCGGCCGCTCTCCGATGCTCTCCTGCTCACCTCACCACCGACCAGAGCCTCAGCCTGCCCTGTGATGAATAGCCTTAGGGGGAAGGCTGGCAGCTTACCAGACTCTGGATATCCCCCCCACCCTACCAGTCGTCTCTGCAGCTGCCTGCCGCCTGCTGACTGTCCAGTGGCTCTGGCCCAGTGGGGGTGGGGAGAATCATTTATTCATCAGGGAGGTGGAAGGGTATCCTGTTCCCCAGGAAGAGGGGGGGCAGACTGAGAAAAGCTTGGGAGAATGATTTATGCCAGGAGATGGACATTTCATTTGCTGTTTAGTGGGACTTAAGGCAGACAGGATAAGGGTAGCATGAAAGTCTGGGTTCAAGTCTCAGATGTAGTATTAACTCATTCTGTCACCTTGGACAAGCTTCTTTCTTCCTCTGGGCCTCAGTTTCCACATCCATAAAATAAGCCTGTTAGACTGGATGTTTTCTTCCAAATCGGAAAGTCTGTATTCTGTTGAGTTTTGGTCCTCTCAAGGGCTGATATGGCGTGTTCTGTGTTCTATGGACTCTTTCAATGTTGATATTCTATGTTCTGTAGTCTAGGCTCCAAGTTTCTTCAAGATCAGACATTCGATGTTCTATTTTGTAAGGTGGTTTCCAACTCTACATTCTATATTGTATTTTTTAAGTCCCTCTTACTTCTCACATGCCATGATTTTATGAGCTAAAAAGCCTTAAGAGGACAAAGCGCTCTAGCTTAAGCTGGCATTGCATTCCTAGGAAGCTGGACCCATGAGTCCAAGTGTCCAAGGGCTCAGGAGAACCCCCTCTTCACAAAGGAGGCTCCCCCAGGGCTCAGACCCCAAAGGCTTGGCTGTGGTGATGAAATGTGATTATCTATGGCACCCTGCAAGAGGAAGAAAGTCCCAGTGGCTTCCCACCAATCAATGGGGGAGGGGGCATTGCTGTCCACTTCACAGCCCACCTTTCTTTGCTCCTGAGTGATGAGGGGAGGAGCCTGTGACTGGTAGTCATGGCAATCAGCATCATGCACTAAGCTCTCCTCGGCTGTCCAGCTGTAGCTTTGGTCACCCTGGAACCTGGCCAGGATTCTGGCAAGGAGGGAGGAAAGTGGATGCAGCCAGAGCTCAGATAGCTTGGGGGAGGAGGAGGGTGGAGAGAGAATGTTGCTGACAGATCCAGCAGTGTCTATACAGAATGGACAGCGAAGCTTGTCCGTTGTTCACTATGGAATCTGCATTTCCAGGCAAGATTTGCCTTGGGTTCAGTTGGCTTTACAGAGTGATTAACTCTAAACCCTGCTACTCCCTGAACCCTCGCCCTAGTCACAGACTGCTCCATGATCTTGAAAAACTGGAAAGAAACTCTACAAACAAAACAAATGTGGCCAAAATGTTGAGTTCCAGTGACACCTTATCCATCATTAAACACTAGAGAGCTCACCCAAGAGAGAAATCCAAAGCTCCGGCCGCTCTCTAACTCATAGTAACACAGTCCTTTTAATGCCAAATCTGTATTAAAATGTGCCTGGCAATGTACGTATATGCAGACAAAATATTTGCAAATAATCTGGCCCTTTTAAGAGGCAAGGGGGCACAGCAGGCTGCTAGACAAGTTTGTTTTCTAGCTTCCTTACGCCAACTTGAGCTTTTTGCCTATTTATTTTTAAAAATCTGGAATCTGGATTCTATTGTTTTAATTCAGAGCAATACTACCGTCCAATAATAAAATTTTAAAATGTGGCAGCATAAAAAATTGACCTAAGACCAATTAGGAAGCTATTGTAGTCATACAAGCGAGAGGTCAGAGGAGCCAAAGTGAGGATACTGATCAGGGGAGAGATGAGAATGGCATGGATATGAGAGATATGGGACTAGAATGGATAAGACTTGGCATATTCTAATTAAAATTATATTTATTTGGATATATAATCCAAACGTTATCTCCCTCAATTCAGTTTATTTCTGTTCAGTCCAACATGTGTTAAGCACCTCCTATCCGTGGGGATCTGTGGTCTGTTGGGATTACAAAGATGAAAATCAACAGGACTCTTCCCTCAAGAAGGCTGTAAGTGGGAGAGGGAGGAGTTGGGATACTCAGGGAAATTCTGGTGATGTCAGAATATATATATTTCCACAAGGGAGAAGCCTGTGCCCATCTTATGTGTGTGTGTGTGTGTGTATAATAATTTTTAATAGGATGTTTTTATTTTTTCTCAATTACATATAAAAACAAATTTTAACACTCATTTTTATAATTTTTAAATTCCGATTCCCTTCCTCTTTTCCTCCCCTCCCTTCTCTACTGGGATAGGCAAGGGCTTTGATGGTCACACCTGTGCAGTCATGCAAGACATTTCCACCTTAGTCATCACAATGAAAATTTCTAAGAAATTTACGAGCGGCTGGCAGAGTTTACCATCCGACCCTCTCTCCCTGAGCGTGGGGGCATCCTAGCCAGCCCTTACACGGCGCCCCTGGAAGGTGAGGGCCCTTACTGGATGAGGAGGCTGAAGGTGGGAGAGTTTACTGGCTGGTCTTGCGTCACACGGGAGCCGAGGGTCTGAGATGGGATCTGAGCTCGGGCTCCTGACTGCAGGGCCCAGCGGCACAGGCACGTGGCCAAGGGCCCGGCGGAGGCCAGAGCACATGCGCAGCGCGCCCCGAGCCCTGGCCGCTGCCCCTTGTCTCGGTGGGGGGTCCCGAGCCACCGTAAGCACGCTTCATCTTTCAAATTTTCCATGGGGCGTTTTCTCGAGGGTCTCAGGGACCGGTGAGAAGAACTCGTGGGAAGCCTTAGGGTGGGTCTGGGCCTTCTTCAAACAAGGCCGGGGCAGCGGGGCGGCAAAGGCGCAGGATGACCGGGCTGGAGGGGCAGCGCCCACTGCCCAGCCAGAGGCTAGGGCTCCTGCGCAGTCGGGCTAATATTGATGGGGCTCTGGCGCCCTCTGGTGGCAAGCATGGGAGCTGCTGCGGAGCAAATGGAATGTGATGGGGGGCGATCAAGGGCGACAAGGACCGAGCCAGGGAGCTTCCAGGGTGGGGAAGAGGAGCGGGAGAGGGGGAGAGGATGGAGAGAGGAAGTGCCAAAGAGGAAAGTAAAGGTTTTCTACCAGGGAGAGGCCCGTGTCCATCTCTTGAAACAACATGCCCATCACATGACGTGGCATGTTGTATGCCATGGTCGTGGATCATGTCATTGTGTGGCGCTCTGTCATTGCTGTGTTCTTGTTAAATGATGCAACATTACATGATGTATCTGTCCATCACATGACATAACCGTTTCATTGCATGTCCATCACGTGATGTGGTCTGTTGTGTCATGTCATCACATGATGCCATATTCGGATACATGACACTGCGGATGTGTGGCACTGTCATATGCACAGTATGTTTTGTTGCTTGGCATGGTGGTCATATGGCATCGCATATAATACATCATGTGACATGATTTGTAGTGTGGCATGCCATCAGATGGCACTGCATCATGTGACGATGTCACATGACATCTCTGACATGGCATGTCTATCACACGGCTTTGTGCTGTCGGTCACATGATGAAGTATGCCAGTAACATGTGTTTGTCCCATGGTGAAACATGTCCATCACATAGTACAACATGATGCACGGCAGCTTGTCAAACAACACAGAGTTGTAACATGCCTGGAAGGCGGAGGGGCGGGGTGGAGGTGTAGATCCTGGACCCAGGAAATACAAAGTTGGGAGACTATTGTTGGGACCCCAATCAGGACCACACTGTGATTGGAACTATTCAGGAAATGAGTATTTCAAGTTCAAAAGCTGCTTTCCTTTGTTCCTCCTGGGGTCAGCAGTCTTTCCTGGGGACCCTCTCCCCATTCATGACAGCCAAGCAGTGCAATGAGTAGGACCCTAGACCAAACAGTCAGGAAGACCTGAGTTCAAATCCAGTCTCAGACACTTACTTTGCTTTGTGACCTTAGATAAACTGCTTGCCTTCCCTCAACCTCATGTTTCCTCATATATGAGATAATTAATGGCACCTTCCTCCCAAGGTTATTGTGGGGATTGAATAAGGTGATATTTGTAAACCTTACAGTGTTGGCTATTGCTATTACTCACGTCAGCAATGTGTGGTCCACCAACAGAGCTTTGTGATGATGCCGGCCTCTCTAGAAGTAACCCAAAATGAGGCAGCCCAAGGGTCCCAACTCCACAGGAATGCACTTCTGTCTGCAGGGGCAGGGAGGGGAAGGTGGTATAGTTGTGGAAGAGGTACATTCCCCCATGGACTCTCCTGGGGAGGATGGGATTTGACATATTTTCTCTCCCCCACTCCCATGGTTTACCCTTTAGGGTCATGTCATGGCCCATTGGGATCCCTACTTCGTAGATCATAGGACTTGAGAAATCCAGGGCAACCTTCTCTTTTTACAGATGAGGAAATAGAAAGGGGGAGAGCTTAAGCACCTTGACCAAGGTCACCCAGGCAGTAAATGTCAGAGTAGGTATTTAAAGCCAGCTCCTCTGACTCCAAACACAACATTCTTTCCATTAGACCAGTCCTTCAGCTCTAAATTCCTAGACCATGGAGGCTAAGGAGGCATGAAGGATACTGCCTTTGTCCTCTGCTGTTTTTTCTCTTGGGCTATCTTTCCCTGAGACTTTGGACTCTGACACCTTGCTTTCATTACCTCCGCCTAAATTCATCTATTTTGGAAGAATTTCCTCTATCTCCCAATGCACCTCAATCCTCTTTGGAGTTATTCCTTCTTCTCCAAGCCCCAATGACCCAACATTGGTCCCACTTCTTCTGAACTCAACCTGGTTCTTTACCTTTTTTGTGCCATGGACCCCTTGGGCAAATTCAATGAAACCTATAGACTCCTCCTCAGAATAATGTTTGTAAATGTATAAAATAAAATAGGGAAGATTGCAAAGGAGATCAAGTAAATCTAAATTTAAACAAAAAAGTTCATGACCCCTGGTTAAGAACCCCTGCCTAAACTTTACTTTGCCACTATTCTCAGGCCAGACCCCTTTCTGGGGTAGCAAGTTCAGTCCTGGGAGCATTTTAGAAAGGACATTGACAAACCTGAACAGGTCCAGAAAAGGACAGTCAGAACAGTGACAGGAGTGGAGACCAGACATGGAAAGATCAGTTTAAGAGACTGGTAATGTTTAGCCTGGAGAGCAGAAGATTAAGAGCGGGTGTAGGTGTAATCACTACCTTCAAGGTTGTGAAAAGTGGTCATGTGGAAGACAGACTAGACTTGTTCACCTGGACCCCTGGCAGTCAGAAGAAAGTGGGAATTACAGGGTGGAAAATTTAAGCTTAGGGTAAGGAAAAACTCTGTTGTAATTCTGCTAGAGTAAAATGGGCTGCCTTTAAAGGTACTGAGTTCCCTGTCACTGGAAGTGTTCAAGAATTCTGTCAAGAAAATAAAGGGCATTTGTGTAGTAAGTGGGAAATAACCTCTAAGGACCTTTCCAATCTATACAGAATCCTTAGGATTCCACGGTCTCTTTGTCTCCATTCTCTACCCGATTCGAATTACTCTTTCATTTTGTCACCATGTTTCTTCTTTTGTTTTCTTCAATACTCATGGCATAAAGTTCAAACTCTTTCATTTGGCAAGTCCAAGCTTTGTTGTTTAAGTCATTTTGCAAGTGTATCTGACTCTTCATGACCCCATTGGGAGTTTTTTTTGGCAAAGACACTGGCAATTTCCTTCTTCAGATCATTTTACTGAGGAAACTGAGGCAAAAAGGGTTAAGGGTCACACAGCTTATTAATGTCTGAGGCCAGATGTGAACTCAGGAAAATTAGTCTTCTTGACTACAGGTCTGGCACTCTGTGCACTACGACACCACCTAGCGGCCCTAATTTCAACCTTAGACTATACTTTTCCCTTATACATAATCCCTACTTCAACCTGGCCAGCATCTTCACTTTCCCTTCATGTAAACAAAAAATCTGAAACCTTCTTCTTTCCCTTTTCCACTGATCCACATCCATTTAATCTTTCAAGAAAAAAAAAACAGCTTAAAAATTAATCTCTTGTAGGAAGACTTCCCAGATTTACCCCAGTCATCATTGATCCTTTACTTTTTGGTCCCTCCACATGTTTGGGCTCAGTTGTGTTCAAATGTAAACATTTTCACCTTATGATATGTTGCTTTTTAATTATAAGAAAGTCTATTCTCATGTGTTTTCTATCAGCTAAGTTAGCTTCCTGTGGGCAGGTGCCACGTGAAAGGCATGAATTGTAGTAATAGAACAGGTCCTGGAGTCAGGACATCTGGGCTTGAATCTTGGCACGCCTTTGTGCAAGTCATTCCCCTCTCTGTCTCTTCACCTGTTAAAAAAGGATGATAATGCACATGGCATCTGCATCAGAGTACCCTTTCTTTTAGGGTCACTTGTTTCTCTGGTTTGTTTATTCTATCCATTCCCCTAAGGACAGTCACCAGCTCCCCTTACAAGCACCAAGGCTTACAAGGTTCAAGGATAATTTTATTAGCAAGTTGAGAGGGTTTGATTGGGGAATGGCTAAACAAATAGTGGCACATGCATATAGTGGGATATTCCTGTGCCATAAAGGATGAAGATAAGCATGGGAAAACATGAGCTGACGCAGATTGATTACAAGAACCAGGAAAGTGGTCTGGATACAACAACTACAACAATGTAAATTTAAAGAACAAAATCCCTAAGCTTAATTCTGTATAATGATCACACTTGAAAATTTTTCTTCTCTGCAGAGGTGGGGAACTGTGAGTATGGAACACTGCATGTACTATCAGATTTTATTGATGAGCTGGTTTGTCTGCTGAATTGATTGGTTTCTTCCGTTTTTAGTCTTTGTTACAAACGATAATCCTCTTGGTAGGGAAGGGGGGGATATATTTAAAAAATGAAGGTAATATAAAAATAAAATATGTCAACAAAAAGTAAGTGGTGTTTTTTAAAAAAAAGATACTAAAAACAACTTTTAAAGTCACAGAAAGGATTCATTTAGAAGCCTGCAGAGAGTGAATCCCCCTCCTGAACAGACACTGAGTTATATCATTGTCTTTGTTGGGGCCCCAGAAGTAGGTAAGTTTGACGTCAGTGTTACCTCCTCCCCTTCCTGAGAACACTTTGTCTGTATCATTTCGATCTTGGGGGGGACAGTTTTCCCCCTCATTGTTGCCCCTTGTTCCTGTTATGCTTCTCCACCATGGGTCTCTTCGACTCCCTTCAGGTATTTTGCTTCACCTACCTTTGTCCCTGTTGTCACGTGTACTAGTCCCTAATCATCAGCTCTCGTTGGTGCCCTGAAGCAGAACTAAATTCAGAGATAAGGCTGATTGGAACAGACTTAATGACTCCTGGAAGCTGAGCAGGTCTCCAGGGCTGGGAGAGAGGTGGACATCCAGGAATGTTACCTGGGAGCCTGGGGTGCTGTGGCTTTCAGGGTACAGCTGAGGAGGGAGTTCAGGATGGTTCTTGAAGACCTGGGATTTGACACATGGTTACTCCAAGCTCCCTAGTGGCCTCTTGGGTCCATTCTGCAGGATGGGTCAGGTGCTTCTGAGAGATGGGGGAGGTTTTCCACTAACTTGGGTCTGATGGACTTCCCACCTATGGAAGGTGGCAGAGAAGGACTAGGGCAGGATGGAAGGGGTCCCTGGTAGGAGGAATGGGCATCACTAGGGCATGAACAGCTTGTTGGACAGAGAAAGCCTTGGCCAGATAAAAACAGGAGATCATCCTTGACTGCAGCCCTTGTCATCCTCATCTTCATCATCAAAGCTTGCAATCATCTAGCTCTTTAAAACTCATAAAGTGCTTTGTACCTGCTATCTTATTTGGTCATCCACAGCCCTGTGAGGTGGGCTCTTATTATCACCATTTTACAGATGAGAAAATTGAGGCTGAAAATGTTTAAGTGATGACCTAAGATCACACAGTTAGTAAGTGTCTGAGGCAGCATTTGGATGTAGGTCTTCATGATTCAAGGTCCGGTTCTCTATCCACTATGACACTTTGCTGCCTAATAAAGTCCTTTGGACTGTTGGTTGTATACTAGGGAGTAACAAAGGAGGTGTCCACACCAAGACGAGGGGAGGCCTGGGGACAGAGGTAGAGGCCTCCCTTATTCCTGAATAGTAGAGTATGGAGTTAAGAGCCTAGAGTGCTAGGCTAGTATAGAAAATGAAGACAACATCAGCTATGACCTCACTGAAGTCCTACCTCCATGCCTTCCTAGGATGTGGCACTGGCCATGAGTTCTCCAAGGCAATGCTAGTGGAGGTCCTACTATGATGGAATGACTTCAAGCATGCCCTTTATTTTGAATTCCACGCCTGTTTTCCAAGGACAGATCTAGTGCAAGTCCAGAGAAGCTCACCACCAAGTGGATTACAAGGTCATGAGTTCTGTGCATTCAGGAAGGGTTGCGATGGTATTGCTGGGTTGCGATGGTATTGCTGGATGGGGTTCCCATATAGAGGAAATCACAGATCTTCTGAGTACTGAAATACAGGGTCTACATTAGCCTACCTTCATATTTGGAGTCCAGGTTTCTGACCTGATTGAAGAATTTCTTTGATTTTCTATTCTACAACTACATAGCATCCTATCCTATAGAAGCTGGGAGGGCTGTTAGACCCAAGAACACAGGGTATCCGAGTTGGAAGGATCTTTGAGAGCACTGGAGGCAGGGTAGGTAGAGGAGGGAAGGAGGCTGGAGTGCAGGAGCTTCTCACATTGCGTCCTGAATTTTTCTTCCTTGTTTGGCAAATACTCATTTCCTGAATTTCCAAGCACAGTGACAATCCTTAAGGAAATTAGGAGAGGGGGAGGGAGAGAGGAGCAGGGGGAGAGAGAGAGAGAGAGAGCGAGAGAGAGAGAGAATTAGGACTCTAACTTGTAGCTTTGAGTGTACAATCCGGGGCTTGCCTTCTATTTTTAAAATGGATGGTCATCTGCTAATGGCCTGTGGCCCTAGGAAAGTCTCCTTACCCCAAATTATCCTTTGAACTCAGGCACCTGCAGCAGAGTACATAGAACAGGTAACCAGACAATCACCACATGGGAGTTCACTTCAACAACCCTTTATTAAGGGCTCACTCTGGTCAAAGGCTATTCTCTTTCCAAACCCCTTGGATGCTGGATGGGTTCGTTTGTAGTTAATACTTATTGCAGAGGAAAGGGAAGCATTGAAATAAATCACCATAGTCAAATCTAGGAATCATCCACTGGGAGTAATGAAAGGATGACCCAATGTGTGGAGCTTTGATATACTCATGACAAGACAATACCCAAAAACATAGTGAGCTTAACTGAGGCCCGAGCACTGGGCTGGGCACCCGCATAAATATGAATTTTACAGGAGACATTACTGCCCTCAGGAGTTTACATATTAGTAGGGGGATTACATATCTAATTTAATTCAATAAGTACCTACTTGTATAGGTGTTCATTGCTGGAAGAAATGCAAAGTCAAGAGAACACATAACCCTTATCCTGAGACATCCAATGAACATGGATTATGCTTCAGCTATGTGCAAAACACTGTACAAGCTAAGCACAATGCCTGGGACATTGTTGTTGTTGTTAAGTCATTTTAGTCATGTGAGATTTACTTTATAGGAATTTCTAATTACCATGACCTGTTTCTTCATTTGTACAATGGGAATGATAATTTTGTTGTTCAGTCAGCTCAGTCATGTCTGACTCTTCATGACTCCATTTGGAGTTTTCTTGGCAAAGATGTCGGAGTGGTTTGCCATTCCTTCTCTAGCTCATTCTACAGATGAGGGAACTGAGGCAAACAGGGTTAAGTGACTTACCCAGAATCACACAGCTATTAAGTGTCTGAGGCTGGATTTGAACTCAGGTCTGGAGTCAAACTCAGGATTTTGACTCCAGGCCCTACATTCTATTCATTTCGGCCATCTTAGGTGCTTAATAAATGTCTGCTTATTGATTTTTTTTTAATTGATACAAAACACTGAGAATACCAAGGCAAAAGGAAACTGACCTTGCCCTCAAGGATCTTGGATTCTGCTGGAGGGACGACAAATACACAGAGGAGTAAATACAGAGTAATTTGGAGAAATTGGCCCTAAAAATTGGGGAAGAAGATGGAGAGAAGTCTTAAGTTACAAGAGACATTTAAGATGAGTCTTGAAAGGAGTTAGAGAACTCTAAAGATGGAAGGAAGGAAGGGAGGACTTTCCAAGTACGGGGAGAGAGTGTTGAAAGAAATGAGAGAAAATATTGCATATGGAGAAACCAAATAGACCAGTTTGTCGGGAATGGAGAGTGTACAAGGGAGAATAACAAAAAATCAGTCTGGAAAGGTTGGAGACAGAGCATATAGAGATTTAAATGTCAGAGTTCATCTGGAGAAACAAAAGGTCAAGAATCTCAAGGGGAATAAAAGGATAAAAAAGTGATGAAAGAAGGAAGGCAAACAGTACCACATCTTAAACTGTCCTACAAAGCAGTGTTCATTGAAACAATTTGCTATTGATTAAAAATTAGAAAGGCTGATCAAAGGAACAGAATAGGTACACAACACACAAAGAACATAAACCCAGTAATCTCAAGTTGGACATAGCCAAAGGTCACAGTTGCTGGCCAAGAACTTACTCTCTGACAAAAACTGCTTGGAAAACTAGATAGGAGTCTGGCAGAAATTAGGTTTATACCAGTACCTCCCTACAATACACCAAGATAAGCTCCAAATGTACATATGATTTATATATATATACATATATATATATTTCTTCTACCATATACATATATGGTAGAAGAATAAGGAAGAAATTACCTCTCAGATCTATGAAAAAGGGAAGAGTTCCCAAACACAATGGAAAAGATCTCAGAAGAAAAAAATGGAAAATTTTGACAATACGAAACTTAAAAGTTTTTACACAAACAAATCCAATTCAGCTAAGATTAGAAAGGAAATATATAACTGCAGAAAAATCTTTACATCAAGTTTCCTTGATAAAGGTATTGTTTCCAAGATATATGAAGAACTGATTCAAATTTATAAGAACAAGAGCCATTCACCAACTGATAAATGGACAAAGGATATGAACAGGTAGTTTTCAAGTAAAGAAATTCAAGCTGTCTATAACCATATTTAAAAATAATTAGAAAAATGCACGTTAAAGCAGCTCTGAGATTCTACCTTCTATTTGTCAGATTGACAAAGCTGAACAAAAAATAAAATGATAAGTGTTGGAGGGGCTGTGGGAAAATAGGTGTATTGATGTAGTGTTGGTATGAGCTATGAACTGGCCCAGCCAATATGGAAAGCAATTTTGAACTATGCCCCAAAAGTTATTAACCTGTCTACACCCTCTGACTCAGCTATACTACTACTAGGCTTACAATTCAAAATACTCAAGAAAAAAAAAGATAAGGGACCATATGCACAAAAAAATATTTATAGTAACTATTTTTGTGGTGACAAGGAACTAGAAACAAAGAAGGTATTTATCATGTGAGGAACAGCTGAAGAAATTATGATATATGAGTGTAACAGAATACTATAATTCCATAAGAAATGACAATGAGAACAGTTTTAGAAAAACCTGGGAAGACCTGTATGAACTGATGTTCAATGGAATAAAGAGAGGCAAGAAGACAATTTATATTAAAACAACATTACAAAAATAAACAATTTTGAAAGACTTTAAAACTGAAAAATTCAGTAATCAACCATGATTTCAAAAGGCCAACGATGAAGAATGCTATCTATCATCTAACAAAAAGGTAATGGAAATGAAAGATTCAGCTATTGACAGTAATAGCACTACAATACTGTGTGATTTTTTTTTAAAAATGTGCCTTGTTTCGGGGAGAATTTGTGGGTCATTAAAAGAACTATGAAATTTCCTAACGGACCCATGATCTCATTGTTATAATTGTTCCCTCCAATAAAGCAGATTAGAGCCCATCCTGTACCACTCTGGTCCATATCCTCCTGTGAGGTTGTGCTAAGTAATGGGAATACAAAGAGAGGTAAAAACAATTATCCTTGCCCTCCAGGAGGGCACACTCTAATAGGAGAGACGACGTTCAAGCCAACTCTGTACACACACAGTATTGACAGTATACTAGAAGGGAGCCTCAGATGGAAGGCGCTAACATTAAGGGAGATGACGGAAAGACTCCTGCAGAAGTCGGGATTTGAGTTGAGTCTTGAAGGAGGCTAGGGAAACAAGAGACAGGAGATGAAAAGGGAGAGTTGCAGCCAGAGAAAATGCTCAGAGTTGGAGATGGAGTACCATGTTCAGAACACCAGGGATGCCAAAGTCCTTGGATTTCTGAGTGTGTGTGGGAATGTAGGAGGGGCAGGTTATTAAAGGCTTTGAATGCCAGGCAGATGATTTTATATTTGACCCTCAAGGTAATGGGAAGCAGGCTGGAGTTTCTTGAGTAGGTGAGTAACATGGTCAGACACATGCTTTAGGAAGATCACTGGAAGATGAGAGAAGGATGGCCTGGAGTGGGGAGAGAAAGAACTTAGGAGTGAGTGTCCATCAGTAACCTGAAGCTCTGGCCATGAGATCAGCCCATTTTATTTTTCACTCACACTGTTTTGATGGCCTCTTTTAATCCAGTTTTCTTTCATAATTCCTTGTTTATTATGTGTTGCTACCCGAAGGTAGGAATGAATAGAGAACAGAGCTCCAGACTTGGAGTCAGAACAGCTTGCCTCAGACTCTTCCTATCTGTATGACCCTGAGCAAATAACGTGACTTCCCCCTGCCTCAGTTCCTTCATCTGTAACATGAGGTGGTTAGACGTGGTGGCTTTAAGATCCCTTTGAACTTTGAAGCTTTCACCTTATGCTTGTGGACACTTTGAGTTTCATCATTGCCCAGTGGGTGATGATCATTCTTCATTATTCAGCAACTGTGGTGTTCTACAATAGTACAATACTAGTGATTTTTAAAAATGGACCTTGTTTCAGGGAGAATTTGGGTGGGTGAGCAGCGTCATTAAAGAACTATGCAATTTCCCAAAGACAATCTGATCTATTCTCTCCTTTTTGTTCAATCCAGGGCCCAATTCACTGTCCATTTGCAGTGACTGCCTAAATACATACATGTATAGGTAGCAAGTCTTCCCCCCCCCCCCCAACCAGGTAGCATAGGGTGTCTCTTTTTGGCTGGAAGGGAGGCAGGCATAGACACATCTCTAACATCTCCTCCCATCCACCACCCTTCTCCAAAGGAGACTTTAATTCTTGCCAAGAAGGGAAGCAGTAGTTTGTGGCCAGAAGCTTGGCTACTCTCTACAGAGAGAGGGGGTGCCAGGCTAGAATTGTATCTATCCACTCCCTTAATTACTATGAGTCTAGGGGATACAATTTTCAAGTTCAAGCTAAACTCTTGTTATTTCCTAATGGGGAAAGGAGGACCCTAAACTTTCTATCTAAGACTTGGCTCTCTTTCCACAAAACACCAGTTCTACAATGAACACAAACAACAAAGAGCAAAGAAATCTTTTTTCCAAGGAGATAGCAAAACTGAAATCAGAGAAAGTATACATAGGAGAATTTATATTAGACAATGCAGATTGAAGGAGTTGTGTTGTTGGGATCAAGGTAATGAATCTTAAACGAGAGAGAGAGAGAGAGAGAGAGAGAGAGAGAGAGAGAGAGAGCGCTCCAGATCTCACCCAAGAAGTCCCCCAAAGAGAATTTTTTCCTCTTTCCCTTCTTAACGACTCTCTTTTGCCCCTTACATAGGCATAGGGCATTGATTTCCAGCAATAAAGAGGGAATCTCATGCCAATGAAGTAGGGCTCTACACACACACACACACACACACACACACACACACACACACACAGCATAGTCTGGACAATAGGTATTCTTCATCCATTTGATTTTTTTAAAAACAAAAATCTGACCACATCACCTTCCTCAACTCAATAAACTCCAATGACTTACCTTAGAAGAAATGCAAAATGTTGTTTGGCATCCAAAGTCCTTCATCACTTAGCCCCCTTCTACCTTTCCAGTCTTCTTACACCTTACTCACCATCAGGTCGGCTTCCATCCAGTGACGCTGGCCTCTTGGCTCTTCCAAGAACAAGACACTAGGCATTTTCTCCGACTGTCTTCCATGCGTGGGGCCCTCTCCCTCCTCATCTCTACCAGTTGGCTTATACAAGAAGCCTTTCTCAACCCCTCTTAATTCTAGTGCCTTCTCTTTCTTAATTATTTCCTACATATCCTGGATGTAGTTTATACATCTGTGTTTGCACAATCTCCCATTAGATCGTGAGCTCCTTGAGGGCAGGGATGGTTTTTTGCTCCTTTTTGTATTCCTAGCACTTAATACTGTGCCTAGCACACAGTAGGCACTCAATAAATGTTTATTGACTGACATTGAAATTGTAACAGGCAGTGAATAGAGCACCGGCCCTAGAGTCAGGAGAACCTGAATTCAAATTTGGCCTCAGACACTTAACACAAAACTAGCTGTGTGACCTTGGGTGAGTCACTTAACCCCAATTGCCCTACCCTCCCCTCTCCAAAAAGAAAAAAGAAAATGTAATGGTCAAAACAAGAGTTAGAGAGCATTATAAAATGCAAAATGGATAATTTTGATTACATTAAATTGAAAAGCTTCTGTACAAACAAAGCCAACGTAACCAAGATTAAGAGGGAAGTGGGAAATTGGAAAAGAATTTTTACAACCAGTGTCTCTGATAAAGGCCTCATTTCTAAAATATACAGGGAATTGACTCAAATCTATAAGAATACAAGTCTGATAAATGGTCAAAGGATATGAACAGGCAGTTTTTAGAGGAAGAAATTAAAGATATCTATAAGCATATGAAAAAATGCTCTAAATCACTATTGATTAGAGAAATGCAAATCAAAACAACTCTGAGGTACCACATCTCACCAGTCAGATTGGCTAAGATGACACAACAGGAAAATGATAAATGCTGGAGAGGATGTGGAAAAATTGGAACACTAATGCATTGTTGGTAGAGTTGTGAACTGATTCAGCCATTCTGGAGAGCAATCTGGAACTATGCCCAAAGGGCTATAAATAAGTACATACCCTTAGACCCAGAAATACCACTTCTAGGGTTGTATCCCAAAGAGATCATAGAAGTGGGAAGAGGCCCTGTATGTACAAAAATATTTATAGCAGCTCTTTTTGTGGTGGCAATGAATTGGAAATCAAGGGGATGCCCATCAGTTGAGGAATGGCTGAACAAGTTGTGGTATATGAATGTAATAGAATGCTATTGTGCTATAAGAAATGAGGAGCAGACAGACTTCATAATAACCTGGAGAGACTTATGCAAATTGATGCTGAGTGAGAAGAGCAGAACCAAGACAAATTTGTGCACAATAACAGACACAACGTATGTGTGATGACCAACTTTGATAGACTGGACTCTTCTCAGTAATGCAGGGTTATAAGACAACTCCAAAAGACTCATGATGGAAAGAGATGTCCACATCCAGAGAAAGAACTACAGAGTTTGAATGTAGATTGAAGCAAACTACCTGCTCTCTTTCTTGTTTTGTTTTGTTTCCTCTTTCCTATTGTTCATTGCTTTGATTATAATCCTTCTTTACAACCTGACTAATGTTTAATGTGAAGGTATTTGCAGATCCTATATTTGATTGCATGCTGCCATGGGTGGGGGAGGGGGAAGCAGAGGGAGGGGAAGAAAATTTGAAACTCAAGGGATTTTGGAACTGAATCTTGTAAACCAAAAGTAAAGAAACAAATTAATAAAAAAAAAAAAAAAAGAAAAGAAAATGTAACGGTCACCTTTCATGAGGTCCCAGTTCTGGCACACCCACTGGAAACCCCCCACACTTCAACTCTATCATTACAGTCCTAACTGTTGTTATTGAGATTGTGGACATAGGGCTAAAGTGAACAAAAATGAAAAAAAAAAAAGCCTAGCTAAATTAGACCAAATGGACAGAGGCGACAAGCCTTGCTGGAAGGGCCACAAGTGTGAGGGTATTGGGCAGATGTGCTGTGAGACTTAGGTGAGAAAATGGATATACAGCACTTTGCAAGCCTAAAAGTGCTACAGAAATGTGAGTTTTAATTATAATCAGCCTTCGGTCACCAGGCCTCCATTCTGCTGATGACTTCATGCTCTGAACCTTCTCCTGCACTCCTGCTGACCTCAAGCAATCCAGGAGTGTGCCCATAAATGTTTAACAGCCAGGCTGGGGGTGGAGGGAATGCGTGTGCACACACTTTTAAATTTAATCTGCCTTATTATCACATTCTTAAGTCTAGGGACAATCAACAAAACAATAAATCAAGCTCTAATTTATAACAATTATAGATTTCTGAACATTTAATAATTTCCCAAGTTCTAGTACACTTCCAGTGTTGGAAGCCTGATGCTCGAGGCCCTGAAAAAGGTGAAAATACCATGCCCATGACAAAAATCTCGGGCTTTATTCTTACCACAAATAGGTGGCTGAGATCATGAACATCTGGCCTGTATGCCAACTTTCTCATCTTTACAACAATTTTATGAGTTGTATTGAAAGCATCCTAGATGAGGGTCTTAGAAGGAAACAAGCAGACTTATAAGAGCAATACCACACAGCAGACTACTGTCTTGACCATCTCCCAATTAACTGTAAGGTATAGAGAATACAAGATGCCACGAGATTTACTTTTTCTTGATTAAAAAAAAGCCCAAACATATTTTATTAGGTAGAGTAAAAGACACCTGAAAGGCTCTCCTCCCTCAGAGGGTCTCCAATGTGCACAGTAAAATTACCCAAGATTCTTTGATAGCAGCCACACCAGAGATAACCTTGCTTGACAACCCAGGGATCACTGGTATCCCACAAGCCATAAAAGAGGGAGCCATGTGCTTTTCCAAGGTGTTTACCTTCTCTGTGAAGAAGACCCAAAGCAGAGTACAAGTCGAAGAGGGAATTCCTATAGATGTTGCACCAAAACTTGGAACCATGCAGGGCTTTCTGTATGAGATGCATAGCCATTCCAACCACACAGTGTAAAATTTTGGCAACTTGGTAATGATCCTGGATTATTAGTTAACTCAAACATTTGTTGAATCCAATCTAGATTGGTATCAAGTAGAGATCCACATTGTATTTATTTGTGTGGGGAGGGAAGGAGGAAGAGGAGAGGGACTTCTGGGGAATGGAGGCTAGGAAGACCTGAGTTCTAGTCCTAGCCCAGTCACTAACATTTTTTTTTCTTTTTGGAGGGGGGAAGGCAGAGCAATTGTGGTTAAGTGACTTGCCCAAGGTCATACGGCTAGTAAATATTAAGTGTCTGAGGCTGGATTTGAACTCGGGTCTTCCTGACCTCAAGGCCGGTGCTCTATTCATTGTGCCACTTAGCTGCCCCTAACATTTTCTATAACCTTGGGGAGTTATGATATCATAGAATCTTAGAGCTGGAAGAGACTTCAGGTGTGGATAGTCCAGCCTTACAACCAGTGCAAGAATCTTGCCTACAACAGCCCTGACAAGTGGTTCTCCAGCTTCTGCCTGGCCATTTTCAGTGATGGTACTCTTCAAAGCAGACTATTCCATTGAAGGAATTGGGAATGTTTAGCCTCAAGAAGAGAAAACTTTGAGGGAACCTTTACATTGTAACTGGGAGGTACCCTTGGCAATAATAAGGAAGTTAGGAAAGGGGGAACTGGAAAGATTCTCAGTTCAGTTTTGGATATGATGAGTTTAGGATGTCTATAAGACATCTCAATTGAAATGTCCAGTAGGCAGCTGGAAATAAGAAATCAATGGTCAAGAAAGAGGTTAGGACTGGATAAATAGATTTGAGAAAAATCTGCATAAAGATGGTAATTGAATCCATGGCACTCATGATGAAATCACCAAGCCAAATAATAGAGGGGGAGAAGAGATGATGGTCCAAGCAGATCCTTGGGGACACCCATGGTTAGCAGGCATGATGAAGATCCAGCAAAGAAGACTGAGGAGAGGCCTGATCTAGACAAGAACAGTGTCAAGGAAATCTAGAGAAAAGAATATCAAAGATATTATCGGGGTAGAATTGACAATATTTGGCAACTGTCTGTCTACATCAGATGAGGGAGAGTAAAGAGTTGAGGTTGACTCTGAGGATGAGAATCTGGACATTCAGAAGATTGTATTTTCAACAGGCATAAGGAAGCTCAAAAGAAGAATAGGTTTGGGAGGGAATGATAATAATGGATTCGTTTTTGGATATGGTAAGTCTAAGATATCCATCTATTACTAGATACAGCAACCAAGAGGGTTGAACCCAAGTCCTCTGACTCAGGTCCTATGTTCTGTGTACCACAATGCCTCTGGGCTTTCCAAAGCCCTTTCCCATCCATTCATTTTTTTGCATAATTTTTCAGATAGCAAGAGGGGGAAATGATTTGCCCAAGGTCATAGGAAGATTAGTCGAGGGGCTGAAACCTAAACACTTGACCTAAAAACCCACACTGACCACTTTGCCATCCCATTGCTTGAATCACTCCTCTAATCCACTCCTCCTTCTCCATCTTCCCAGCGCTCCACCCCTGGAGCCACAAGTAGGACTTTAACTGACAGGAAGCCAGGCTCTTGGGAGAAGGGGGCTGATCCAATGGCTTCCCATTTTTCCCAAGCTTTAGGGAGGAAGCACTAAATAACCCTCCCTTCCTGCTGAAGCCATGGACCCTTGTTCTGCTTCTGGGAAAATTTCCATCTACCCCACCCTCAAACCTGGCTCCCTGCTCCAAGGGAAGATAGAACAGAGGTAAACAACTCTGCCTTTTGGATTAGTCAGTGTTAATGTTAGATTCTAGGCTGATTAAAATTAGAAGTGGCTCCTTGAATTCTAAGGTCTCTGAAATTTTATGGTTTTAATATTCTTAGAAAAAGTCCTCCCCGTTTTTGGTTTCAATTTCCTATTTTATAACATGGATATATGGAGATGGGATAGGGTAGGGAAAATTGGATTAGAGGCTCTCTATATGCCTTTACCATTCTCACATTCTCTGTTCTGAAGTCTCCAGAGGTGACTTCCAACTCAAGATCTGTGATCTGATCCTATGATGGTCTGTATTGTTATATATATATTATATATGTTATGTATTTTCTGATGGTCTGTATTCTCTGTATCAAGGTACCTCTCCACTCAAACATTCTGCATCGTTTTTTAATTTAATTTTTTAGTTAATTAACCAAAATTCCTTTCTCTCCCTTCCACCTGCCCCTTTGTTGAAATAAAGAAAGCAATTAAAGTAAAACTCTTGTAACAAATGTGCACTTTCAAGGAAAACAAATCACTCATTGGTCATGTTAAAAATAAAATCCAACTCAACGTCTACCCTGAGTTCATCACTTCACTGTCAAAAGATGGGTAGCATCATGGGTCTTCTGCAATGGTGATTAGTCATTGTATTGATCAGAAGTCCTAAGTCTTTCGGATTTATTTGTCTACAATCTATATTCTACAATCCATTCCAACTCTGACATTCTGTGACCTGGTGGATACGAATTAGACTTGGAGTCGGGAAACCTCAAACACTGATTAGCTGCTATACACAAGTGCCTGGTTTAATGTAATAGATGTTTAATACATGCTTGCTAACTGGCGATAAGCAAACTACTTACATTCGCAGAGCCTCAGTTTCCTCATCTATAAAATGGAGGCAATAATTATGTATCCTGTAGGGCTGTAGTGAAATATTTATATAATTATTATGGGTCTCAGATTCCTGGGTACATTGCTACCCCTTCTGGGGCTCAGTCACTTCCTCTATAAAACCAGGGGGTGAGATTAAATGATATTTAAGGTCCCTTCCAGCTCTGGCATTCTTTGGATCTCTGATACCCCTAGCCTGGCAAGAGGCCTGGCTGGGCTTTTGTTCAGTAAGATGGCCGGGGGAGGGGGGGGAAGAGAATAGGGGGAGACTGCTCTGGGGAGGCCAACTAGCAGAAATGAGCAGGGGGAGGGGATGAGGAGGGAGAAGGAGGACAACAAGACCCTTTGTTCAAGGGTTGTATGGTCACATAACCTCTTTTGGCAGCTGGGTCAGGCAAACAAACTCAAGTGAAGACAGCCCTTCCCAAGGACTCTGACCCTCCCACAGAAAAGCCTTCTTAATTAATGCTTAACCCAGTGTGCCCAGGCTCAAAGTAACAGCCAACCCACTCTTGGGCCCTGCCCCATGAGTCCTTTCTCCTGGAGGGCGAGGAATAGAACATGTGTGGCCCGAGTCCCTGGACATTTGGCCCTGTGGCCAAGCCTCCTGCAAGTTAGGTTTGGCTGACCTTAAGGAACGATATTTTTACCCTAGGACTGAGAGCCCAGGAGCATGAAGATAGCTGAGACTGTTAGCATGTGGCCCAGTTCAACCACAGGTTTTCCAGGTAGGACTAGCCCCTAGCATAGGCTCTGCATATAATAACCCTGCTCCACCAACAATGTACCAGCATGCTTACCTTTTCACAACCCCTCCAACATTGCCTATTCCCATCTTTATCGTCTTTGTCGATTTGTAGGGTGTGAGGTGAAAGCTCAGTGTTATTTTGAGTTGAATTTTCCTTATTACTAGAGATTTGGAACATTCTTTTATGTGGTTGTTAATAATTTGTAATTCTTCTTTTGAGAACTGTTTGTTCTTATCTTTTGATGGATCCAGATTTTTTTTTCTTTAAGTTTTTCACTAAATACCTGTGGGCTTTATTTTCTTTTCAAAGAGAATTCATTTTTAGGGCCATAGTTTATATTTACCATAAAGCAACTTTCTACTTCTCATTTCAACTCAGCAAACATTTATTATTTCAAGACCTTGTCCTAAAACTGAAACTCAATACAAAGACAAAATGAAAGTAATTTTCTCTGCTCTGCAGAAGATTCCATCCTATCATGAATGTACAACTTATATGTAGATAAATAAATTCAGTGTCCTTTCTGGGGAAATCTATGGGGTGATCAGGAAAGTCTTTTCCTAGGAGGTTTACTTGAACATAGGAATTTTTTTTTTTTGCCTTTTTTTGGAAGGGGAAGGCAGGGCAGTCCGAGTTAAGTGACTTGCCCAAGGTCACATGGCTAGTGTGTCTGAGGCTAGATTTGAACTCAGGTCCTCCTGACTCCAGGGCCGGTGCTCTATTCACTTCGCCATCTACTCACCCCTGAACATAGGAATTCTTTAAAAAAAGAGAGAGAGGTGAGGAGGAAGTGCATTACAACTGCGCAAAGGGGTAGCAAGTGGTGTTTGGAGAATAGCCAGTAAGTAGGCCAATTTGGTTTTGCATTCAAATAAATTCTTTTGTTCATTTGTATTATCCTAGCTTTTTTCATCCTTATAATTTTCACTGTCCATCTCTTTTAAAGACTGATTTATAGGCTGCATTTGGGTTTTATACAAACTATATTGGGGTGGGGGGTGGGGGACATATGTTCTATCTTTGGACCAATAAGGTACCTGCTTGGTGGACTAAGACATCTTTATTTGTCCTAAACTTTTCTTCCTTGAGATCCAATGGTATAATGATAGCTAATAATGTTGTTATTGTTGAGTCGTTTCAGTCATAAAAGTCTGACTCTTTATGACCCCATTTGGGGTTTTCTTGGCAAAGGTACTGGAGTGGTTTGCCATTTCCTTCTCCAGCTCATTTTACAGATGAGGAAACTGAGACAGACAGGTTAAGTGACTTATCCAGGGACACTCAAAGCAAGTAAGTGTCTGAGGCTGGATTTGAACTCAAGAAGATGTGTCTTCCTGATTCCAAGCCCAGTGCTCTGTGCTCTATGGCACCACCTAGCAATTGCTAACATTTATAGATACCTTACTATGTGCAAAGAACTATGTTAAATGCTTTACAGCTATTATCTCATTTGATCCTCATAACAACACTGGGAGGGAGGTAAATACTATTAGAATCCCTATTTTACAGATGGGGAAACTGAGGGAAGCAGAGGTTAAGTAACTTGTGCAGCATCACGTAGCTAGTGTCAGAGGCTGGATTTGAACTCAGATCTTCCTGACTCCAGTCTCAGAACTCTATAGTTAGCACCTATGTCAGCACTGGATGTTGGACAGGTTCATCTTTGAATGCCAAAAGGGAACCATGCACTCACAGCCTGGTGAGAATCATATAGTAAGTTAGGCCCAAGGAACTATTGCTGGACAGAATAAGAAATTGGCTCTCAGCCTCATTGAGTGGGAGAACCTCTCTTTAATAGCCAAAACTCTCCTGATGATTATTATACCATTTGTATTCACTGGTTTAAAAAAATACACAATGGCAAAAGCTACTAATAATTCAGTAATGTTTTAATATTAAATTAATAAATATTAATATTTAATAATAATCAATATTAATATAATAAAATTTTAATATTGATAAAAATCACCACAGTATCTGCATCTGTTTAAAAAAAGGGATTCATAGATGTGTGAGATACTATATGTTCAGTCTGTACAAGGTATACTTGCTTACTTATTGTTAAATTTAGGCTCCATTTAGTTTTCCCCTGGTTAGATTGCTTTATACAAGTGACTTTTCCCAGATGCATTATTTTAAATTCTGTCTAATCTCTATTCTCCTGTGAATCAATTCCCCAACTCCCTGCCCCCCATGCATTTTTTTTTTTTGGTGGCACAGAGTATGTGGTAGACAGTGAGAAGAATGGAAAGAAGGAGCAGCGGCCAGCTTCTGGTGTCTATTTACCCATGGCGGCAGCAAATGAAGGGAAAGGGTAGAGACTGTGTACAGCAGCTCTCTGAGCCTGCTTAGTCAAGCAAGCTCCTGGGCCAAGGAGGTCAGGAGTCTCAGGGCCTCGAAGAGTTAGGTTAGGAGTGGGAAGGGAAAGCCCTTATGCTAAAGGTCAGATCCCTCTGGATCAATTCCCTGGAAGGAGCAGTAATCCTTGGGAAATGGCCCTGGCTTAATGCTCTGTCCACCCAGCCACAGTGGACTACCTCAGTAGTTCCAGCTCTTTCTTGGCCAGCAGTCCCAGAGATCCTAGCTTCCTTTTATCCCTCAAGCTTGGAAGCTTTCTCGCTTTCTAATTCAGCTCCCACATCACTGCCCATTGGCACAGAAATGAGGCACTTTTTTTATATTTGACTTGACTCTTCACTGAATAAAAGAAGATGGGGAAGAGAGGCACCAGGCAGTGGAGGGGAAAGTCCAGGGTCTGTAGCCTGCCACAGTTTCTCTCCGTGGCATTCAGAAGAAAAGTTAAACACACAAGGTACAAACAATGTGGCAAGTTTAGTAATAGGAGGCCTGGGGTCAGAGCCTTAGAAGGGCAGGCCTTCTGGGCTATTGTGGAGGGGCTGAGATGTTTGCAGGTGAGAATGAAGCATCTGGCTGAGAGTGCGTGGGGAAGGACCAAAGGAATGGGTGCCAGACAGAGTGATGAAGACAGGCAAGGAGGAATGGGGGGCAGAGAAGAGGGGAGAGCAGCAAGGTGGGAGAGCCAGAGGGCTTAGGTTTAGAGACAGCTGGGACAGCCAGAGAAGGGAGACAGCACAAGGGAGAAACGATGCGGGAAAGAAAGACTCAGGAGAGAGAAGTCTGCAGAGGGAGAGAGGGTCACCCACATAGAGACTGAGGGAGAGGGAAGAAAGGGCAGCGTGGGTATTTGGCCTGGGGAGGAGAGAAAGAAAGGACAGAGGAAGGGGAAAGGAGGAGACGCAGAAAGGATGGAAGAGCCGAGGCAGAGACAGAGAGAATTTAAGAGAAATCGAGTGAAGGACAAACCAGCAGACAAACTACTACTGATCGCGGGGCGGGCCGGAGAGCCGTTTTCCTTTGGGTGCTTTCCCCAGCTCCTGGGAGGGTGCCGAGGGGCTGGGCGGGCTCCTCCCCCAGCCACGGGGAGGAGAGAGGGTGGGGTGAGGCGGCTCAGCCCGGCCCCCTGGCCTTCTCTCTCAGGCCTGGCGGCTGGTGGCCCCAGAACGAGAGAGGAACGCCAAGTGTCCCCAAGTCCTGCCAAGGAGGCTGGAGGGCTGGGGAGCGACCCCTATGAGATCTCAGCGCACAGATAAGGAGGTAATGTGAATATCCCCGGAGAGAGGCAAGAGAGGGTCACCGCTGGGGACCTGAGAGCCACTGAGGCGGGAGCCGTGGGGCGATGCCAGGGGACAGTGAGGCAGGGAAGGCCAGGTGGGGGGCGCAGTCAGGGGGATCGGTCGTGGACAGAGAGAGAGGAGCGACGCTGCCAGAGAACAGAGTGAAGCAGAGGAAAGCCAGGTGGGGGACGTAGTCAGGGAGACAGTTAGTGGACAGAACTGGAGGGGCGACGCTGCCAGGAGACCGAGAAAGGCAGGGGCAGGGCAGGTGAGACACTAGCAGGGGACAGATCGTAGATGAGGACAAGGGGCCTCTGCCAGGCGACAGCAGCAGGGGCCAGAGCAATGAAGGACTGAAGAACGTGGATGGGGCGGGCAGGGGTAGGACGTTGCCAGGGAACCGGGCAAAGTCGAGGCAGGTGGGGGACGCGCAGGGGATGATGCTACCAGGGGCCAAATGTGGTAGGGGAGGGAGCGAGGGTGGGAGAGGCTGATGGCTGGGAAACCCGCTTGTGGATGGGGCAGGCAGAGGTGGGGTGACGCCGCTAGGGTCTGAGTTGTGGATCGGGACCCGGGTGGAGCCTAGGCGCTTCCTGAAGTCATGTTGTCCCCAGGCTTCCTCCTGGGCTCGCACAAACACCTAGCGAGCAGCTTCCTCCCCGCTGCGCTGCTCATCCCTTATCTGCACCCCCAAGAGTCCTGTACCTCTGCAGTCGGTCTCTGATTCTCGGCTTCTTCACTAACCAAAACCCTTCCCTTCCACCCCTCGTCTCCTACCCGAGCCACTGGAGGAAGTCAGGAACTGTTGAGTGGAATGACCATAAATCCGTGTTATCTAACTTCAGTGGGGTCTCTGACCTATGCTCCCACCAACCGCGTGGCAAACCTTTCGTGCTCTCCTCAAGCTCCCTACGCTTCTCCCCTCCTTCCTATGACCTTGTCTTCAATTTTACTGAGAATGTTAAAGCCATCTGAGGTGAACTTCCTTACCTCCCGTCTTTCACACGTCCAAACCTCTCTTTATCCTCATCCATTCTCTCCCCTGTCCCCCTTCAGTCCAGCCTCTTTCAAACAGGTCCCAAAATCATCTTAAGGCACAAGATGACTTCTTGAATCACTCCTGCTCAATAACCTTCTGTAATTCCCTAGTGCCTCTTGGATAAAACACAAACTCTTCATTGCAGTATTCAAAGCTCTGGCTCTAATGATAAAAACGTCAAGATCTACAAAGCACTTTCTTCACAGAACTCCCCCCCCCTATTTTTGTAAGGTGTTACCCCCATTTTACAAACGAGGAAGCTAAAAATCAAAATGTCTGCTAGTTTCCAGGGCTCATAAGCAAGTCTCCTGACTCAGGTGCAGTAATCCTTTTACTACATCTGGCTGCCTCTCTTGGTAATTTTCCTCTTGATATGCTTTATTCCCATGGCTACAATGACACTGTAGCTTTAATAATAATAACTAACATCGAACCGAATAACCACGCTGGGAGGTTGGTACTATCATCCCCATTTTACAGATAGGGAAATTGAGGATTATGGTCAAATGGCTTGCCCAGTGTTACCCAGCTTGTAAGTGGCAGGATCCAAACTCACTCTCTCCATTGCACCACCTAACTGCTTATTTATTGACTCCTTATTTTTTTGCCCCCTAAATATGGGTGTCCCCCAAGATTATATCCTCTGACCCTTTTTTTTTTCTTTCTCCATACTCTGGGTAACAGCTTCATCATATAGCACCTTTATGCGAATGATTTACAAAATAATATATTCAAACCCAATCAGTCCCCTGAGCTCCAGGCCTACTTTTCAAATAATTAGCTTGACTTTTTCTCTTTGAGTCTCCACCAGTCAATCAATGGGCACACATTGATTAAGTTCTCACTATGTGCCAGGCATTCTGCTAAGTTCTGGAGATACAAAGAAAAAGAAAAAACTATTTATTAGCACCTTAAATTCATCAGTCAGTCAGCTAAGTATTAAGTGCTTTCTATATCCCAGGTGGTGCAGTAGAGAGGATGCCTGGCCTGGAGTCAGGAAAACTCATCTTCCTAAGTTCAGATCCAGTCTCAGACACATACTCGATGTGTGACCCTGGGCAAGTCACTTGACCCTATTTGCCTCAATTTCCTCATCTGTAAAATGAACGGGTGGAGGAAATAGCAAAACCACTCCAGTAACATTGCCAAGTGAACCCCAAATGGGGTCACAAAAAGTTGGCTCTCACTGAAAGGACTACAACAGGAATGTGCCAGGCACTGTGTAAATGATGGAGAATACAAAGAAAGGGGAGGCAGAAATCCCTGCTCTTAAGGAGCTCACAGTCTAATGTGCCATGTCCAAAATAGAGCTCATCTTCTCCCCTAAATAGGTTCTTCCACCAATTTCCCTATTTCTGTTGTGGTCACCACCATCCAGGCGGATCTGGGACCAGCTGGAAGGAGCCAGTTATTAAAGGGTTGCGCATTTAACCCGCAAATGCTACAAACCTGAGCTTGACTGATTGTTTTGTTGATTGGCCAGTGAGAGCGCAATGGAAGAGTGAGAGTGTCATAGGATGACCTAGCACAGACTTACTCTGTGTCTAATGCAAGCGAACTTGTAACTTGCTCAAGGTTACACGGCCAGTTATTTCTGGGTGTGGTGCTGAGTATCTGAGCCCGGATTTGATCCAGGTCATCCCGACACTGGAGCAGGTGCTCCTACTCGCTGAGCCACCTGGCCGCCCCTAAGCAATTGGGGTTAAGTAACTTGCTCAAGGTTACACGGCCAGGTGTTTCTGGGTGGGTGCTAAGTGTCTGAGCCCGGCATTCGATCTCCAGGTCTTCTCAACGCTGGAGCCGGTGCTCTTACTCACTGTGCTACCTGGCCGCCCCTGCAAGCGAACTTTTAATAAATTTTACTTTTCTTTGGCTGAGAAGACAGACCCCAGGCAAATTCATTTGGGAGGATCTGGTATGTTGGTATTTTGGGGTCTCCCGAGCAAGCCTAACCCTTTCAGTGGGTAACTTCTTCATTTTTAAGGAAAGAAAGTGTTGGTAATTCAGATTCAATTTAAAAGGAAATCCTCAAGGCATTATTTCTCCCCCAGAGCCTTTTTGTTAGACTTAATAGTGCATCCCAGCCACTATCTTCCTTGTTACCCAGGTTGGGACCTTTAGAGTAACCCTTGATTCTTCTTACTTTCTCACTCTTTGTATCTCAGCTGCCAATTCTGGGGTACAGTTCATGATAAAGGGAAATCTGTCTGAAGGGGTAGGTTGGAGCCAGACAGTGAAGACTTTTAAGATGGAAAAGAAAGGAGTTTGTACTTGATTTTAGAGTCAATAGTCAGCCATCTAAGCTACTTCACTGGTGAGTGCCAGAAACATGGTCAGAAATGAGCTTAAGGGACGTCATTGTGTTTGTTATGTGGAGGATGGTTTGGACATCAAAAGAAGAATTAGGGGATTGCTGTGATAGTCCAGAGGTGGCGGTGGTGGCCCTGTGAATGGAGAGAAGATAGCTACTAGGCTGGTGGAATCAACAAGACTTGGCCATTGATGGGTAAGTGTGTGTGTGTGGGGGGGGGGGGGGGGAAAGGGATAGGGAAAGGAGATGATGGGGAGAGGAGAGGGCAATTCCAAAGATTGGGATTTTGGGCAACTAGGTGGCGAATTAGATAGAGCATTGGATCTGGAGTAAGGAAGACTTGAATTTCAATCTGCCCTCAGAAATACCCTAGCTGTGTGACTTTGGACAAGTCAATTTCCTCAATTATAAAATGGGGTTAATGATAGCAGTTCCCAGGGTTGTTATAAATCTCAAATGAGATAATATTTGCAAAATGCTTTAGCACAGAGCCTAGAATGTAGTAAGTGCTATATAAATGCTAGCTGTTATTATTATTTTAAATGTTTGGAAGGATGGTGGTGCTTTCCACATAAAGTAAGAAGCGGAATGAGGTTAGGAGAAAAGATAATGAATTTAGTTTGGAATATTTTGAATTTGAAATCTCAGAAAGGCAGTGGTGTGGGACTGGAGCTCTGGAGACAGAATAGGGGCTGGGAATGAAGTTCTAGGAATCTTCTGCTTATAGAGGCTATTTGAACTGTGGGAGTTGATAAGATTACCCAGCCTGAGTCTGTAGAAAATGAAAAGGGCCTAAGAGAAACAAAAATGATGGAAGATTCTCTTTCCTGCCCCAACTCCAAAAGCCTCTCCCACTTTCACCTCTCAAGCCATCAAATCAGTCTTAACTACCTACTATTTGCATGCTAAGTACTAGGGATACAAAGACTAAACTTCTTACCCTCAAGGAATTTACATTTTAATGCTACTTTTAGCTCTTCTCCGCTCCCTACCTCCCACTTAACTAAGGCTAATTTGTAATTATCCTCTGTTTGCGTGTATATTCTCCTGTGTTCAGTTTTTTCAGTCTTATGGTTTTCTTGGCAAAGATTCTGGAGTGGTTTGCCATTTACTTCTCCAGTTCATTTTACAAATGAGGAAACTGAGGCAAACAGGGTTAAGTGACTTACCCAGGGTCACACAGCTAGTACGTGTCTGAGGCGAGATTTGAACTCAGGAAGTTGAGTCTTATGGATTCAAGGGTTGGTACTCCATTTACCTAGCTAGATTGCCTTCTAGATTGTAAACTTCTGGACAGCAGGGACTGTTTCTTATTTTTGTGTTCTTTTCTTCTGCTGATATAGGGCTTTGCACATAGGAAGCACTTAAAGGCAGTAAATGCTAAATTGAATTGACTTCTTTTCCTTGTCCAACCCTGCCTACCAGTGTCTCTCCATTGTTCTGTTTGATGGTGTTGGTTATTTCTGTGTACCTGACTTAGCCTATGAGCTCTATCTACATCACCTTGTTAAATCAGGTCCCTAGGAAGTGTCAAATCCTGGAATAAATCAAAGCCACCGAGTTGAGGACTAAAGTGCCTTTAGTTGAGACAACAAGGTAGCAAACTTGCCACCCTGGGAGATGTGCAGTGGATTTCCCAACTCCAAGACCCTTGCAAAAACTTCTTATACCTTCAGAAGGAGAGGGGGGGCAGTGTCAAGGTTTAGGGGTGCTCAAGACTCCAAAATACCAACATTCCAGGTCCTGCCAAATTAATTTTACTCAAGTCTTCTCTCAGCCAAAGTAAAACAAAGTTTATTAAAGACTGGCCTTACTGGGTAGACTCTTAGGGAGCCTAAGTATATGTGAAGCTTGTATTGACAAGGGGGCCAGAATAATCTGACGCAAAACTCTGGGCTGCCCTGGATTGAATTCTCGCCCCTTCATAGAGGCAAGAGGGATCTTATAGAGAAAGAATGGGGGAGGATCTAGGGATGGTCTAGAGGAGGGATCCTGGGAGGGTCTTGAGGAGGAGTCTAAGGAGGATCTTTGAAGGAATTGAGGTCCTACTCCAGTAATGAGATTAAGAGTGGGAAATAGCAGAAGGCACCTAGAGATGACAGACAATGGAGGGCTAGGCTAGGTTTGGGCCTAGCTATGATTAAAGGCTTGTGGCCTCAGGCAAATGCCTCATCCAGTGGGAATATTCAAGGAGAGTTCCAGGGGTTTCCCAGAGCCTGTACCCCATCAGCAGTATGAGGTATCAAGGCCTAGTCAGTAGTCCTTGGAAATCTGGGCAAGAAAAGCTACTTCATTTTGGCTGTTTTGTCCTCCACGCCTTGAATCCCAATGGAAGGGAGTAAAGACACCAGAAGCTGACATCCAGCTTGAGCAGGGCTCTCCAAAAGGCAAAATGGGGGGG
>NW_027185896.1:15196552-15250649 GCF_028583685.1 Petaurus breviceps papuanus | reverse complement strand
GGGGAAGGCGACAGCGCCGTTGTGGTGAGCGGGGGTGTGGGTGGTGGGGGGCGGGGGGGGGGTGGGGGTGGGGGGGGGGGGTTGGGGCTAGGGTGTGGTTCAATTCCACCCAATCTTAAGAGTGGGAATGTAAGGACCTTACTGAAATTCCAAACTTTACAACAATCATATATGGGAGTGGCAGTCCATATTCCATTTGGTATTAACAATTTCTGTCATTATATTAACAATTTTCTGCCACTGGGGATTGGGTCCCAGGGGAGAGACTGGGCACTGATCTTAGCGTACTCTTCCCCACCCCCTGAAGCATGACTCTTGCCCAACCATACAATGATAGCTCATGTAATGCTTTAAGGTTTGTGGAGAGCCTTCTGCACAAGAGTCCAGAGATGGAGGTAGTGTAAAAATTATTATGTTCAATTTCTAAAAGAGAAAACTGAGGGTCAGAGTGATCAAATGACAAGACCATAGAATTTAGAGCTTGAAAAAACCTCAGAGAATGGACATTTAGTCCAACCTCCTCAGATGAAGAAAATGAGGTTCAAAGAAATGGCAAGCCCAAAGACACACAGTGTAAAAACTTATCTGTGCTATTTCCATTTTCCGCTTCTGACTCTATCCCCTTCTATCCTTCCCCTTCCAAGGGATTCAGATTTCTCCTACTGGTTCCTGATCCCTGGAGAAAGGGCCACTAAGGGTAGGAAATATGCCCTAGCCTCCTTCTCCACAGACACCAAGCTAGCTCATTCCTTGTGGTCATAGGTTGGTCAGAGGTCAAGCAAATGATCAAGAGGGAGAGGAAATTGGTGGGGAGGGGCACGGTTTGCTTTCAAGTGGAATTGAAGTTTGACTACAAGAACTTCCCTACCTGACTAGTTGATTCTGGACCAGGTCCTCAAAGAGAGAGAAAACTTAAGTCAACAAATATTTACTAAGAAAATATCATGTACCAGGCACATCAGGCAGCTAGGTGGCCCCAGTGGCTGGGCCTGTAGTCTCTGTGTTAGTCTTTTCTTGCTCTGACATTCTTTCTTCTAGAACCCTTTCTAGCCCTCTTCTTCCATGTTCTATGATTCTGTGCTTTGGGGTGATGCTCAGCCCATGTGTCTAATTTCTCCATGTCAAGGCTGATCTAATAGTAATAGATCTAACAGTAGCCCATTCTTCTATCTAGTCCTTGGCAAGCACTCATTGAAAGGTCCAGGGTCTCCCTCTGCATCCTAAGTCATTTCTAGTCATCCTGATGAGTATCTGGTCACTGGACCCAGAGGACTTTGGAGGAGAAAGTGAGGCTGGTGACCTTGCACAGCCCTACCTCATTTGAATCAAGGTCAACTGTAAGTCGTGACATCATCTCCCTGATGCCATGGCCCTCTTTGAAAAAGAAGGATGAATACAACAATAATACCCAGGAGTCAGGAAGGCCTGAGTTCAAATCCAGACTCAGACACTTACTAGCTGTGTGTCCTTTAACCCGTTTGCCTCAATTTCCTCCTCTGTAAAATGAGAATAATTTGTTATTTTAAGGATAACAAGATAATATTTCTAAAGACCTTTGGAAACCTTAATATCTTCACATTATTCATTCCTGGGAAGTGAGCAAATGACCGCTTCACCTTGTAGGAAAAAAATAATAATAGATGTTCATGTAACATTTTGAGGTTTGCAAAGGGCTTTATAGACATTCTTTCAGTCGGTCCTCACAACAACCTGGTAAGGTAGATATTACAGATGTTAGTAACCCTCTTTTACAGAGGAGAAAACTGAGGCTCAGGAGGTTGTAAATTTCCCATGTTCACACAGTGTCGGAAGCAGGATTCAAACCCAGTTTTCTTCTGACTTCCATGTCTGATATGCTTTCTACTGCACTATCCTAATTCAAAACAGGCCCATTGGAGCAGAGTGACTTGCCCAAGGTTATATGAGTGAGTGACCTAATGCCAGAGCCAGGACTTAGAACCTAGAGATCTTGCCCACAGCATAGCACAAGACCATTCACTGAAATAACCTTTTGCATTAGCAGGATGCCTTACACTCATCAAAGTTTTTCTATACTTGTCCATATTCCATTGAAATTTCAGAACATAGAATGTTAGAACTGAGACAGATCATAGAAAATAGAATACAGAACATAAAACCTAGAAGAAACCACAGAATATGGAATACCAGTGAGGGAAGGAACCCACAGAGCACAGGGCACAAAATGCCAGAGAACACTGCGGAAGAGGAAAAAGAAGCCCAGAGATGGCCATTTTTAATATGGACCCAGGCCATATGAGTTAGTGGTGAAGCTGGACTAGGCAGGCAGGGCTACTCTGCTATTCTGGCTCCTCTTTCCATAAGTTAAGGGCATCTATGGTATTGATGTCAGTAACAAAGTCAGGGTGAGAGGGAGGGAGAGAGGGTGTCATCAGGGAGAAGGCCTGCCAGTTTCTTCATGCCCAGGTGAATCACTGGGCCTGTGCTTCTGCCTCATTCATAGGAAACTGGCCGTCTTGGTTGGGGACCACCTCCCTCCCTGCAGCCATGCCTACACATCCCCAGCCTTTAGGGTCGAAGGTTGCCCCCAAACTCACCTCAGTTGTGAAACTCCATCCATGTCCCTCCCGGCCATTTCCATCCTGCTCTCCATTCATCAGTAGGGAGGGTCACTGGGTACATTTCTCTGCCTTCAGGCAAGCCTGAGTTAAATTCCGCTGGAACCTCTGAGGGGTCTCCTTAATCTTTTGTCCCTCTCCCGGAAATCTGTAAAATGAAGGTTTCCCTCCAGTCCTTGACAATAGTAACTCATGTTTTTGACTCTGCCTTTCCTGGCAACTGCCCCCAGCCCCCAGAAGGCACAGTGGATAGAGCCCTGGATCTGGAGTTCAAATCTAACCTCAGATACTAATGAACAGTTTGACTCTGGGCAAGTTACTTAGCTACTCTGCCTCAGTTTCCTTAGCTGTAAATGTTAATGGTAATGTTAATAGTGCCTACCTCGCAGGGTTGTCATGAGTGTCACATGAGATAATATTTGTAAAGTGCCCGGCACATAGTAGGCTCTATTTAAAGGTTTTATCTCTCCCCCCCCCCCCTTCTCATTCCTCCTCCCCTCTCTCCATCCTAGTGTCTCCCATCTCAGTGCATTTCAATTTGTCCATATCCTTCCTAAAAATGCGACCAGAACTGGACCAGATATTCCCAAGATATTCAGTCCAGGGCATTGGACACTGGGACATTGATCCTGCGCTATGTGGGATAGTGGAAAACCTTGGATCTGAAATCAGGAAGGACTTGGGTGGGAATGGTGATTCTGCCATTTAGAATTGAGGTGACCTTGGATGAGTCACTTGGGTCCAGTTCCTCCTCTGTAGGTGGTTGTATGACATCATCCTCTCCTGTTCTAAGTCTTGTGATCCCAAGAATGCAGCCTAAGGTGGCATTAGCTCTTTAGCACCCCCATAATGCTGTTAATTTCAATGGGTTTTGAGGGTAATATGCCCTGGGCACACTGCTTCTGGGCAGAATTGAGGGAGAGGCAGCCCTAGCACCTGCTGTTGGCCACTGCCCCCCCATAAGCTTTTATCTCCTTACTCTCACCTTGAACTGTTCTCAAGATGGTGGAGAATGCTTTTGGGACACAATAACCCAGCTTCTCCCAGGATGAGACTGGCCTGAGCCTTTCTGGGGGAGGGTATGGGCCCTCTCCCCAACTCCCACCAGGAGGTCAGCTGAGTAGGAAAGATGGTAGTTCAGTCCAGACCTAGTACCTGGTCCCTCCGGACTGCTTAGCTATCCTCCTCCTTCTTCCCCTTCCTACTGACCTCTCCCTTTCAGCCTAGGTGGGGCTTGGAATTTCTGTGCTCTGGGCTTGGCCCTAAAGTGGTGAGACTCCATTCCTGCCCTCCTTCCCTCCACTCCTTCTTTGGCAATAGTTACAGAGACAAACCCTTGGAATCCTGCTCCTAGGATTTCTAGCTTCAAGGTCATTAAAAAAAAAAAACCACCCAAACTACCTATGTTTTTGTGTGGAAACCTTAGAAAACACAGTAGGACTCTACCGCCGACCTCTGGGAGCCCCCAGTATGAGAAAAGAACCACAGCCCCCTCCCCTCTGAGGGGAGACAGACCCCAACTTGGGAAAGTTCTGGAAGGACTCTTCCTAGAGGAAAAGTTAACTAAGAAGACCATAGTTAACATTCTAGGATTTTAGCATTCTGGGTGAACAGGGTGAGATCCCAATGAGAGGATAAACCTGGATGGAGAAGGGATGCCTGCCCCTACAGTTCAGTTGTACATAGTGAGGTGGTTGTAACCCCTGGTTCTTTGGAATTGATTGTGTGACATGGGAGATACTGGCAAAGGACTGCTCAGCATGGCGGGCATGCTGGCATCAAAAAAGGCCCTGTGGTCTATGAGCAAAGCAGAATCACGATAGTTCAAAAGAAATGCAAGATAGACAAATCTAGAAACATCTCCCCTCCAGATGTTCACATGGATTATTTATGCCCAATCCATGGCAGAGCCATCTGAGCTTGAATTGGTCTGATCAGCCACAGTCCTGTACCTTTATCCCAAAACAGTGATGTCATTTCAGCTCTCTTCCAGCACAAAAAACAACAAGCAACCCCCTATCCCTACAGGACCCAACTCCCCTTGCCGACATGAGGGGTCCCTGTGACTTGTATCTTTTCTTGTTTTTAAATTTTTCTTTTTAAAAATTTGAACCTGAATAATGAGGTCAACAAACGTGAGCATTTCCATATCCAAAGAACAAGAAAGGAGTACTGTATATATAAAGTGAACTATTTTGTAAAGGTTTTTAGAGTAATATTAAATTTAACACCATAGTAATACGATTTCTCTGCTTCTCTAGATCCATTTCTGAACCTCCTTCTGCCCTCTTCTGTAAATTGTTCAATGTTTCTTTGACACTCTTTTCTTCTTATACTATCATCACCTCCTCTCCTCCTCAATCCCCTACCTCCATCTATAAGACCCTTGTCACAGACAAGTTCATTCAACCAGAGCAAATCCACACATTGGCCATGTCTGTGGATAGAATCTTTATTCTGTTGCTCTTGGCCAAGAGGTGGAAGGCCTGCTTGGTCTTCTGAAGTCACCATTAGTCATTGTGCTGATTGGCATTCTTAAGTGTTTCTGAATTGTTTTCCTTTACTCCACTGTAACCCTTGAATATGTTATTCTCCTGGTTTGCTCACATCCTTCATCACTTCCAGGCTGACTTCCTTGGTTTCTCTAAATTTGTCATTTTCATCATTTCTCAAGGCACCTCATCATCTCTTTAGTCATTCCTT
This sequence comes from Petaurus breviceps papuanus, assembly GCF_028583685.1. NCBI lineage: Eukaryota > Metazoa > Chordata > Mammalia > Diprotodontia > Petauridae > Petaurus > Petaurus breviceps. The sequence goes on along the minus strand of NW_027185896.1, from coordinate 15,245,349 downwards.
GAGTGATAGGCACCCTTAATTTAATTTTAACCTTTGAGTTACTTTGCTTCGATCAGATGCCCATAAGTTTTCAGGTCTAGGAAGAACCTAAAAAAATCAAGTCCAGCTGAGGTCAAAAGAGAAGGGACCAGACCAAGGGCACATAGTTGGGACTCCCAACTTCTGATCCAGTATTCTGGGCTGCAGCCCATCATTACTGTCCACTCATATTCACTGAATGCTTTCATGTTTCTGTATGGGTGTGGATGGACTGTGGTCTGCATTGTGGGGGGAAATAATGGATTCTGTGGGATAGTAGTCTGAGAGCTTGCTATGTATTGGTCTTTATTGCTTTTGGTTGAAGATTGGCTCAGTTGGGCTAGATCCAGACTGGGAAAAGACTATTCATAAGGGGAACCAAGTCAGTCAGTCAATCAACAAACATTAAGTGCCTAAAATGTGCCAGGCACTGTGAAAAGGACTGGGGATACAAAAAGAGGCAAAAAACAGTTCCTGCCCTCAAGGAGGGGACTGCAAACAAATATGTACAAATTATAAATGGGGTAAATAGCAAATAACTAAGAGAAGGAAGGTAACTAGAATTAAGAGGGTTTGAGAAAGGCTTGCTGTAGAAGCTAATAGGTGGAGGAGAGATAGCATTCCAGGGTGGGGGGACAGACAGAGAAAATGCCTAGAGCCAAGAAATGATATGTCTTGATCATGGAACAGCCAGGAGACCAGTCTTACTGGGTTGAAGAGTATGTGGTGGGGAATAAGGGGTAAGGAGACTGGAAAGGTAGGAAGGGCTTTGTATGCCAAAAAGAGCATTGCCCTGGGACCTATTGTTGACCAATTAATAAGAGCCTGAATGATCTGGGTTTAAGGCATGGTCCTTAAGAAAAAAAGTCTAGCTATAAACTTCAAGATATCTTGCAAGGATTCAGCGATCAAAAGTTGCATTCCTTTGAGTAGAGCACCAGTAGGTAAGGGTATGATACCCTAGGTGGAGTTTATGGGTGTGATACCCTATGTGGAGTTTATTGAGTAGGGGGCTAACAGAATCAGCCCTGTGCTTTAGGAAAATTACTTTCATGAATAGAGGATGGATTGGAGTTGGGAGAGACTTGAGACAGGCAGATCCACCAACAGGCTATTGCAGTACTCAAGGCATGAAGTGATGATGAAGGCTTGCACTAGGGTGGTTTCAGTGTCAGAGGAGAGAAGGTAGCATATTCAAGAGATGCTGCAAAGGTGAAATCTAGAAGCCTTGGTCATCGCTTGAATATGGGGTGTAAGAGATAGTGAGGAGTCCAGGGTGACTCCTAGGTTGGCAGCCTGGGGGACTGGGAGGAAGGTTGTTCTCTACAGCAATAGGGAAGGTGGAGTGGGAAGAGAAGGGTTTAGGGGGAAAGAGCTGGGAGTTCCCTGTTGTATTGAAAAGAGTGCTGGAGATGATGTCTGCCTTTTCCTGGGCTATGTGACCAAGGGCGAAGCATTTCTCCTCTCCGAGACTCAGTTTTCTTTTCCGTGAGAAAGAGATGGCATATGATAACTGAGAACCTTGAACTTTGGAATCCAGACAACCTGAGTTTTAGTCCCACCACTGACCCTGAGTAGCTCCCTGACCTTGGGCCAGGACCTTTCTCTCTCAGAGCCTTGGTACACAGTCTATAAGACTGGTAAGTTCCCTTGGAGTTGCTGATGTGTCTACATGAAGGGAATTCCCTCCACTGATGAAATCACCAGCCCACCAAAAAATAACACTCCTTACACCTCCTATGGCAGCTAGGTGGGACAGTGGATAGAGCATGGGCTCTGGAGTCAGGAGGACCTGAGTTCAAATCCAGCCTCAGACACTGTGTGACCCTGGGCAAGTCATTTTACCCTGTTTGCCTCAGTTTTCTCATCTGTAAAATGAGCTAGAAAAGGAAATGGGAAACACTCAAGTATCTTTGCCAAGAAAATCCCAAACAGGGAATAGTCAGACATGATTGAAAGGACTCAACAACAACAAAGAAAACAAAAAACCCCTACCTGCCCATGGAAACTAAGTGGTGAAGTAGATAGATAGAGCTCTGGGTCTGGAGTCAGGCAGACCTGAGTTCAAATCCAGCCTCAGATATTTACTAGCCGTGTGACCCTGGGCAAGTCACTTAGCCTCTGTCTGCCTTATTTCTCTCATCAAAATGGAGCTAAACATATAAAAGTAAAATACATGTGAAAATCATGAGGATAAAGTGGGATGATATTTGTAAAGCACTTAGCACAATGCCTGGCATGAATGAATGCTTATTCCTTTCCCTCCTCCCTCTTCCTTTCCCCTTGACTCCCAGAAGCATTGGGAGGAAGATACTTTGTAAGGCACAAAATGTTATAGAAAGGAAGCCCTAGTAATAAATAATAGCCTATTGTTATTATTTAGCACTCCCAGCTCGTATAAAGTTCAATATCCCTTCCCCTCCTCCCACCCACTTACCAGAGGACCAGAGAGGTCAGACAACTTGCCCAGGTTACCCAGATAGTGAATGGTAGGGCTAAGAGTCCAGTCTGGGTGTCTTGACTCTGTGGTTCTTTCTAGTAAATTATGGCTCCGCACCTAGAGATGAAAGGTTTGGTCTTAGGGAACTCTCAAGCCCCTTTTAGCTCCAATGTCTCATGATTCTGTGATCTAATGTCAATATGTCACACAAAGTTGTTGGCTGTTAGGAGACCTGAGCCCTTTTAGGGGCTGGCCCCCATCATGCCTCTTATCTCTGACATTAGGTGTCAAAGTAGGTAGAACATTAAACTTGGAATTAGGAAGACCTGAATTCAAATTTGACCTTAGGTACTTACTAGCTGTGGGACTTTTGCTAAGTCACTTAACCTCTGCCCGCCTCAGTTTTCTGGTTTACAAAATGAGGGTAATAATAGCTCCTACTTCCCAGGATTGTTGTGAGATGTTTGTAAAGTGACTAGCAAACCTTGTAGTACTGTGTAAATTACTGTATGGGTGGCTGCTTGTTATATAATCTGCTGTTTTATATTATCTGCCTGTTTCCTTCCACTAATGATTAATAATAATAGTAATTGGTGTTTATATAGGGACATAAAGTTTATAAAGAGCCCTCATCTCAACAGCCCCAGAAGGTAAGCAGTTTAAGTATTATCACCTTTTCACAAATTAGAAAATGGATGCACAGAAAAGTGAGGGGTCTTGCCCAGGGTTCTATAAGAAGGCAGTGTGGCATAGTAGAGAGAAAACAGGCTTTGGAGGCAGAAAACCTGAGTTCAGATTCTGTCTCTGATGTTTACTGCCTCAGGTGGGTCACTTAACCTCCCTGGGCCTCAGTTTCCTCATCTGTAACAGGATGGGGCTGGGCTAGAGTGGTCTCTGGGTTCCTTCACGGTCTATATCTTGGATGCTATGATCTAATAATTCTCAATGAATGGCAGACCTGGAATTTCCACGGCAGACCACATTGCCTCTGACATAATGCCCCCTCTGAGCTCCCCACCCCACTTCCTGTGGCCTGCCCAGCTGGGGCACCATTGCTCAACCTCAACCAGTCTGCCCTGTCTGTGCCCTAGCTTCCTTCTGAGTTCCTACCTGCCCAACCTGCTCAGACCTGCCTGGGGCAGGGAGTGCAAGTTTCTGAGTGTAGAAAATGACTCATCCCCTGACTCCCTCCCTCTGGGCTTCCACTGTCCCCTGTTGTTGAAAGTACTGAGTGAATAAATGGACGAATGGAATAGGGTCCTTCCTTTCTTCTACCTTTCCAAATTTACCCTGGTTGAGTGCCCTTTTCCAGGAAATCTGCCCAGCCCTTACTCCCAGGTCTATACTATTCTTTCCTTTATCTGTACCTCTCCACATTTCTTTGCCTTCAAGGTTTAGTCCAAGATCTGACTTTTCCAGGGAGTCTCCTTCACTCTTGGTCCCTAACCCACCCTGCACTCTTTCCCTAAGCTCCTATCTTCTAGAACTAGAATAATGACAGCAGCTTACATTTCTATATAGCAAAGAAGGAAGGAAATAAACTTTGATTAAGCTTCAGCTATGTGCTAGGAACTGAACTAAGAGCGAGGTACAAATACAACCACAATGAAAGACAGTCCCTGCCCTCAAGAAACCTCCATTCTAATACAGGAAGACCAGACATAGAAGGGAGCCGAGAAGCATGGGGAATAGTTATGGGGAGAGGAGACATTTTTAAAGTCTAGAGAAAGTCGGGAACAAGGAGAGGTGGGTAGCGGATGGAGGTAGGAGAACCTGGTCTCCTCCACAAATGTAGGCTCCAGGAAAACCTCAGCATTGAAAGACGGGAAATGGTCTTGTGGGGGGATATACCAGGTTGAGGAGGCTGCAGAGACTGGGTGAGGTAGCCCCAGGCACTCAAGGAAATGCCAGGATGAACTAGCAGAAGAGGGAGCATGGTTCTGAAGTCCAGAAAAAGTGAGGATCAGTACCAGATAGGAAATATAGCCTTTTAGAATTGACAAAAATGCCTCGTGATGTTCCCTACTGTTTCCCCACGTGGTAGTTTTGTTTCTCTAGCCAGATTAGAAGCTTCTTAAGAGCAGGGATCGTGTCTTTGGGCCTTCCCTGGGACAATTTGGGGGTTTGACATGGCAACTGAAAAAACTAGCCTGATCTCAGTGGGTATTGTTATTTGTTGTGTTTGTCTTTCATTCTTGAAGAGAACCATGATGTCAGGGAGGTGATGCCGTAACATGCAAGGGAATTGGATTTAAGTGAGGGAGGACTGTGCAAAGCCTCACTTTCTGCTCTGGAGCCCTCTGGGTCCAGTGGCCAGACATAGATCAGGACGACTGGACATGGCCCTGTATACAGTGGGGGACCTTGGCCTCTTCAAGATAAGGCCTTTAACAGGCCTCAATTTGACTGAGGTGGTGCCCACTCAGTGATTAAGGCTAGATAAGAAATAAGGAAGAGAATGGCCTCTTTAACCTTGTCAAAAAAAAAAAAAAACCAGTCTTGGAGGGGAAGACCCTTGGATGTCTAGCCAAAACAGAAATGAATGAGGAAGACATAAATCCAATACTTATTAAATACCTACTAAGGTCCAGGCACTGTGCTGGGCTCTAGGAATATAATGACAAAAATAAAACAATCTCTGTTTTAAAATCCTCAAGGACTTTACGTTCTATAGGAAAGAAACAATACTTACACAGATACATAAATATGATGTAATTTGGGTAGCAGTTAGGTGGCACAAAGGATAGAATGCCAGGCTTGGAATCAGGAAGACTCGTCTTGAGTTCAAATCTAGCTTTAATACTTACTAACTATGTGATCCTGGGCAAGTCACTTAACCCTGTTTCCTCAGTTTCCTCATCTATAAAATGAGCTAGAGAAGGAAATGGCAAATCATTCCAGTATCTTTGCTAAGAAAACCCCAAGGTGGTGCTTGAGGTAGCGCTTGAGATGACCCTTGAAAGGACCCAAGGATTCCAAGACATCCAGGTGAGGAGAACATTCCACAAATGGGCTGACCCTCTTCAAAGTCATAAGTAAAGAAAATGGAGTGTCGAGCTGGGAAAGCAACCTGGAGACCAGCTTGGCTGTAGTAGAATGTTCGAGGGGGAATAATGTGTAATCAACTAGAAAAAGATGGGTTGTGGCCAGATTGTGGGGGACTTTAGATGCCAAATGGAGGAGTCTATGTCTTATCATAAAGGAGATAGGGGATCATTGAAGCTTCTTGACTTAGTTATATCTGTGATTTGAGAAATCATTTTGGCAGCCATGTGAAGGATGGATTGCAAAGGGGAGAGATTGCAGGCAAGGAGACCAAATAAGAAGCTGTTGCAATGATCAAGGTGGGGTGATGAGGACCTGGTTAGGGTAGTAGCCATGGGAATAGAGAGAAGGAGATAGATTTGAGAGATGTGGTGCAATTAGATTCAAGATTGTTTGGAGAGGGAGAATGAATTCTAGGTGTTGGTCCTGGGTACCAGGAGGGAGGGTCCTACTTTGATAGAAATAGGGAAGTTAGGAGGAAGGGTAGGTTTAGAGAGAAAGATGATGAGTCCTGCTTTGGATATGTGGAATTTGAGCTGCCTAGAGGTGATATTCTTCTGGAGATGTCTGACAGTTATTTAGGCAAGGACGACTAGAGCTTGGGAGAGAGATAAAGGTTGAATGTATAGATTTAGGAGGCATTTGCATAGATGTTATATTTGCACCCATTGGAAGTTTATGAGGTCCCAAGAGAGAAAATGTAGAAAGAGAAGAGGACCTCTGAAATAGCCTTTTAAATTTTCCTTTACTTTTTTAGGGGTGGAGGGAGAGCTTTAAGGTCTGGCCAGCACTCTGTCCCCCATTATTCTGCTGGAATCTAACTCATATCCCTCTTGCTGGTTTTTAAGAATAATTTTATAGCCATCTCTTGTTTTTACTTTACTCGTGTATCTTTCCACCCTTTCCTCTGTTTCCATAAAGCTATACCTTAAAACAAAGGTTATAGGTTATAAAGGTTTAAAGAGAAAGAAGAGGGGAAAAAAACCAAAAAGTAAAAACGATCAATACATTGAAAAAACAATCTGACTATGTATAATAGCCCCCCTGTGGGCCCCCTTCTCTCAAGAAAGGAGTGGGAGGAAGTGTCTTCTCATATCCCTTCTTTGGAGTCAAGCTTGTTCTTTGTAATTTCACAACATTCATTCTTGGTTTTTTAAAGCACATTTTATTGATATCTCTTGGATTTTTTTTTTAGATCACCAGAATCACCACACACTATTTTTCCCCTCTTCCTCTCAGAGAACTCTCCCATATAATGAATAATACTTTTGAAAGAAAAATAAGAAAAAAGAAAAACCATTTAAAAATCAGCAAAACCAATCACTATTATCAAAAAAGTCTGAAAACATATGCAACACACCATACTCATGGACCTCCTACCTATGAAAAGGAGTGGAGTGGGACTGTCTTCTTATATCTCTTCTTTCGGGCCATGCTTATTCTTTGTAATTTTGCTGCCCTCACTGTTGATTGTCTTGTGATTATTCTTTCCATTTCCATTGTTGGAGTCACGTTTGTTGTTTTCTTGACTCCTCTTACTTCACTTTGCGTCAGTTCATGTAAATCTTCCCATCTTTCTTGGCCATTCATCATTTTCCTTGTTTCTTATGGCACAGTGAGATGCTGTTGCCTTCATGTACCACACTTGATTTAGCCATTCCCAATCCAGCTGCTTATGTTTGGTCCTCTGGATGTTTTTGGAGTGATGATGGGGCTGGGCTGGTGATCTTGGCAGCAGTTTCCAGAGAAGCCTTGGTGAAATTGTGTCTGTCCCTGACTAGGTGGGCCCTGATGAAGCCTGGGAGTTTAGTCCCAGCCACACTCCAGCTGACACCATGTGTACTCCCGAAGAGACATCCCTACTGCAAGTGGAAGAAACTTTCTTGGCTTTGCTTGGCCGCATCAACACCCTTGTCTTCCAGCCTCTGCTCCTGGCAGGTGAGTAAGTCTCAGGGAAGGAAGAAGGGCAAGGAAAGTGATTGGAACGAGTCCCATTTTGGCCCTGATCAATGAACTTATGGGCCCTGCTTCTGTCTGATAAATTGACTGTGTGTACAATCCCCTCCTGGGTCTTTGTCCCCACCTGGACTTAAACTGTGGTCTACTACAGTCTTTCAGCTTAGTCCTCTTTCAAACAATTCATCAATAAATATTTATTAAGTGCTTATTGTATGCAGGTACAAAGAGGATACAAAGACAAAATCAAATATTGCCCATCTACATAGCCCATTTACTGAGTGATTTAAATACCATTCAACTAAAATATTTATTAATTGCCTACTTTTTGCAAAATTCTTTAAGGAACTATGGTACAGTGGAGAGTGTTAGGCTTGGACTCAGTCTGCTACAGTCGAGAAAGTATCTGTAACAATGAAATAAAAGATGCTCAAAGTATTGAATAACAACATCAATATGGTGCATGTAGTGATTCAGGGTTTGCAAACTACTTTAGCAAGTATATTATCTCATTTGATCCTCACAATAATCCTGTTAGATATTATTGTACCCCGTTTGACAGGTAAGAAAACCAAGGCACAGAGATGTTAAATGATATGCCAGTGTCACACAACTAGTAAATACCAGAGATGGATTTGAACTCAGCTCTTGCGTGACTCCAGACCCAGTGCTCCTTTCACTACACTCATGTATACATAGGGCCTTATGTTTAGAGCTGAAAATATAAAGATCAAAGAATAACATGACTTTTATCCTCAGGGAACTTTCATTCTAGTGGGAAGAAGAAACATGTTTGTAAATACAAGCTCATATTCCATGCTTACTGTGTGCAAAGCATTGGGGATATATTGATAAGTGAAAGATTGAGCTATTTTCATTAGAACTCTTGGTGTGGATATTCCTTATACCAATACAGATAGCAACCCATCTTTGGCTTAATAAAGAAAATCTAGGGATTTCCCTTAGATACAGAGTGATTATGTGGCCTCCCTGGGACCACAACTAGTAAATGTGAAAGGTGAGATTCGAATCCAGGTTTGTCTGACTCTGGACTAAGCAGTGAGGATCCAAAAATGAAAAATGAACATATCTCTGACTGTTTGGGACTTAATGGGCTTGGGACTAAGATCTAGTTAAACCATATTGCTAACTAAAGTACAATTAAAAATGGAAAGATTAATTTGGTGCTCTGTGGTAGCCTTAGTGAAGTGGAAGGTCTGAAAAGTCTTCCTTTGGGTTAGCACCCAGTGTCCTCATCTTTTCCTCCTCCTCTTTCCCTTGCTCCCACTGCTTAGTGGGTCTCTCCAGACTCAAGGCACTCTGTAGGTTTGTATCCACTTTATAGTTCATGAGCCCCCATTGAGGTTTTTAATTTTATCAATCAGTCAGAAAACATAAATGAATAAAAACAAAGGCTTTTAATAAAATAGCACAGTAAGAATGTTCATAATAGAACATCAAAAAACAACTGGATTGGGGCGGCTAGGTGGTGCAGAGAATAGAGCATCAGCCCTGGATTCAGGAGGACCTGAGTTCAAATCAGCCTCAGACACTTGACACCCTTGCTAGCCGTGTGACTTTGGGCAAGTCACTTAACCCCAATTGCCTCCAAAGAAAACCTTAAAAAACTGGATTACGCTATTCCACAAATATGCAAACCACCACTGCAAAGGATAAACATATGTAGGAAACAGTTATGACCAGGGAAATGTTTAGGAAGAAGAGGGAATAACCATTTATAGAGCCCCTCCATATGCCAGTCGCTGTGCTAAGTGTTTTAAAAATGTCTCATTTGATCCTTACAACAACCTTTTGATGTAAGTGCTGCTATTATCTCCATGTCACAGTTGAGGAAACTGAGGCAATCAAAGATTAAGTGACATACTCTGGGTCAAACAGCTAGTAAGTGTCTGAGTTTGAATTTGAATTCATGTCTTTGTGACTCTAGGCCTAAACACTCTACCCACTGCACCACCTAGCTGCCTCATGAAAAGGCACATTCGGGAGCCCCATGTATAGTGGGTGAATACATCTCTGATGCTTTGGAACCAACACATGGGTGTACAGTGTCTTCTAGGCAGGTGGGCATGGAGTATAGTCTCTATCAGGTTATTACTTTCTGCTGGTCTCACATGGCAAGGCAGAGGCCTCACACGACCAGTCATGAGGCTAGGGAAAATCCCTTAGCCATTTGACTTTTTCTTCCCCATAAAGAGACCCTGCTAGTTCTCAGATCTTGGTCTATACTAGGCATTCCTTCTCCAAAAGAAGATTCATTGCCCCATGAGCCAGGCTTCCAGAACATAGAATTCAGCCAGCTCAGTGGCCCTCAAGGTTTTAAGAATATTTCTTTTAACCAGTGGTTCCTGATCACCAAGGTCTGGGTCTCTGACAGAAGCCTCAATCTGACTTAGGGATAGAGATTCCTCATAGCTCTCACTTCATGTCTGATTGCTTTACTCTCCAGTGAACATCAGTTTCCAGGTTGTTTTTCCAACAAACCGCTAAGTGCTCTTAGATGGGGGGGGGGGGGGGGGGGGGTGAGGGTGGTATGCCTTCTCCTCTACGTTTTTCTCTACCTTAAGATTCTTTATTTTTGGAGGGCAATTGGGGTTAAGTGACTTGCCCAAGGTCACATGGCTAGTTTTGTGTTAAGTGTCTGAGGCCAGATTTGAACTCAGGTCCTCCTGACTCCAGGGCCAGTGCTCTATTCACTGTGCCACCTAGCTGCCCCTCTTAAGATTCTTTTACATCTCTCATAGGATGAATGGGAGGGGAAATAGCTGAGGGACAAAAGTTAAGCCAAAGGGACAAGGTCACTGTCTTCTTCCTGCTTGGCAGATTCATGTCCGCCCTATATTTGTTTGTTTCTTGTCTCCATGTAAAATCCTGGAGGATGGGCACTGTGTCTGACACCAAGTCAGGAGATCTGAGTTCAAATTCTCGTTCCAACATTTACTAGCAGTGTGATCTTCAACAAGTCACAGGGTCATAGATTTAGAGCTGAAAGCACTCAGAGCCTAAAAATGGTGCTTGCAATACCTACATCAGAGGGTAATTTTTTTTTTCTTTTGAGTAAGTTTGATTTTTTTCATGTCTCAATTTCCCTATCTATGACAAGGGTCTAGCCCTTGTGGCAAAGACTCTTTATGATTCAATTCAATTTAATAGGCATTTTGCTAAGTGTGTGATTGTGTCATGTACTATGCTAGGTACTAGGGATATGAAAACAGTCCCCACCCTTAAGGCAACTGAATACTCCTGAGGTTTAACATGTATACAGATAAGCCTTTTCTAAACCTTCAAGTTCCAAATAAATACAAGGAATTATTAAAACTTTTTATCTTTCCCAGTACTGAGAATGGGACCCTGCACATAGTGGGTATTTAATAAATGTTTGTTGAATTACTGCATCAAGGAGGTTTGATGAGGCAGACAGAGCAATGAGCTGGTTATCAGGAGATTCAAAATCTACCCTAGTTTGCTCAGCATGACCTTGAACTTGTATGACCCTCAGTTTCCCCTTCTTGAAAAGGACTAGGTGGTCTTCTTTAATGCTAACGTGCTATGCTGTCTTGACATCAGAAGTGTGTTTGGAATAGGATTAGTCATGATCTACAATAACTATATATATTAATATATATATTTGTCTGGATTTGTGATTTCTTTGGTGTGAGAAACTGGTGAAAAATCCCACTGCATATCAGCAACTGCTTTGCAACTTCCAGTCTTCAAGAATTACTGAGGGTCCTGCGAGGTTCCATTCATATTTCCATTCATAGTCACAGAATTAGTCTATGTCTGAGGTAGGACTTGCATCCAGGCTTTCCTGACTCAAGCCTGCTTTCTAGACACTATTTTGTGCCTCTCTTTAATAAGAAAAACTGTAATACTTAATAATAATCCTTTCCATGAGTCCTGAGCTTTTGCAGTTTACAAAGAACTCCTTTGATCTTCACCATGACCCTGGGAGGTATCTAAAACAGATGCCATCTCCAAGTTCCCAAGGCCCAGAGAGGTTCAGTGACTTGTCAAAAGCCATATAGCAAGTATCAGATCTGGGTCTAGACTGCACCTCTCCTGATACCCAATTTAGTTGTCTTGCCAGGTTGTCACTCTCTTCCTTCCCTTTGCTCTGAGCTTTCCCATTCCAAAAAGCCCAATGAAAGGAAAGAACATGGGTTGGTTGGCGGCAGAGTAGAAGACTTGGCTTCTTGCCCAGCTCACTCACCAATTTGCTGTGTGATTCTTGGTGAATTGTACAAGCATTTGATAAGTGCCTACTGTATGTAGACACTGTTCTAGGTGCCAAGGATACACAGACTTGTTCTCAAGGAGCTTACTTGCCACTTTGGGAAACAGCATATACACAAGTGAGTGAATACAAGGTATGTAAGACAGATACAAAATAAATACAAAGTCACTTGGGGTGTCAGAGTGAAAAAATGCTCCAAGTCAGGCTCATCAGGGAAGGCATCCTGTAGAAAGTGGTGTTTGAGCTTATCCTTGAAGGAGGTACAGGATTCTAAGATTGAGGTAAGAAGGGAAAGTGTTACAGGAGAGGGAGATACTTATGAAAAAGCTTAGAGATTTGGGGAGAAATATGGCTACTTGGCTGCCATGGTGACATTGTCCAAGTCACTTAAACCTTTCTGAGCCTCAATTTCATCATCTGTCAAATTCTGGGGTTGAGCTTGATGGCCTCTGAAGTCCCTTGCAGCAATTTATTATCCTACCGGGATCAGCAAAGGGATGTCTGAATGTAACAGTGAGTTTATGAAAGGCAATAATGTGAAATCAGTGTGGAGAGACTTATGAAGGGCTAATATTATAACATAACATAGCATAGCATAGCATAACACAGAACAGCATAGCATAACATAACATAACACAGCATAGCACAGCATAACATAACTGAACATAACATATTATGGAGTCAGGAAGACATCTTTCTGAGTTCAAATCTAGCCTCAGACACTTAGTAGTTGTGTGACCCTGGGCAAGTCACTTAACTCTGTTTGCCTCAGTTTCCTCAGTCTGTAAAATGAGCTGGAGAAGGAAATGGCAAATAACTCCAGTATCTTTGCCAAGAAAATCTCCAAAAATGGGGTCATGAAAAATTGGACACAATTGAATTAACAACAACAAATACGATACATAATATAATATTGTGTTGTATAGTATATTATGTTATAATATAGTAACATTATATAACACGTAATATATGTATATACAAATATGCATATGTGTATATATACATATGTGTATGTGTATATATAATATATAAATATATAATATATATAAAAATGTATATATATAAGATTTGGGTGATTCCTCCCTTTCTTCTCTGGCTCCTCACCCTTATTCCTCTCCTTCTTTTCCATTCTACTAAACCACCCAACTCTGCCTTACCTCTCTTATCTTCTATAGTTAAGTATATCCCTTAAACAATTGAGTGGGTTTATTCAGATTATCTAAAGTAGGTCAGGTTTACTGAGGCCAGTTAAAACCTGCTCACTAGAGCTGAATGTTAAATTTTCAATTTTAGTTTGAGCATTTCCACCTCTGAAATCAGCAAAGCCTACTGACTGGGACTTGATTATTGTTTTGTTGATTGTCTCAGAAAGCGATGGAGAAAATGTAATGCAGATTAATTTAAATTTGTGGCAAGCATTCATTGCAAAGCAGTCAGCAATCCCTGCTAGTCTCTGCTTCCACCTTGGTGAGTTAGTGTATGTGAGTGTGTGACTGAGAGTGTGCATTTGAGTGTATGTATACATACACAAGTGTATATCTGAGTGTGGGCAAATGTATGTATGGAAGAATTAGGAGAAGGTGTGGTCCCCAGTCTTCCTACATGCCTTGCCTTGCCTAGACAACACCATTCATTACTGAATGCCCCAGCTACATGGTACTACATGGTTGTCTTCCTCCCAAAGTTCTGGGGAAGGACCCATACCAGGATGCCTTCCCCAAAGTGAGCAGCCACCTAGGGATGGTGTTTTCTCTTTGTCTAAGAAGAGCCCCCCAACGCGAAAGATCAGGAGTGTGTGCGGCTGCTGTTGCAGCTCAGTGAGCAGTACCAGCACCTGTGGGACCTGACCCAGGCCAACCTCCGAACACTGAGGCAGAGGCTTAACTCCCCAGCCACCGTCGGCCTGAACACCCTGCACCTCCTTCACAGTCCCGACCTGTTCCTGGAGGCCTACAGAAAGTGAGTGCTGGGGATGGGGAGCCACTTTGTGGGCTTGGTCTGGGCTCCCTGTGATCTCTGTTTACCAACAAGACTTCAGTCTGGGGAAGCTGATGGGCCCTTTCTCAGAATCATGTTTTTAAATGCACAAAATAAAAAAATAGAGGATTACAAAGGAAATGGTTTATATTGAAATACAGTTATCAAAATACCTTTTTAAAAAAGCTCATAGACTAGGTTCAAAGGTCTTGTGACTAGAATTCTGAACGAGAGCGATATGAATTAAGGCTGTCCTAGAAATGGGGTCTGGAGGAACCTGGAGGGGCTGTATTCTGGGGAAGACAGGCGGAGGTTTTATGTGGGCCCTGTTCTCTGGAACATCTAGTCTCCCAGGAAGGTAAGGCTAGGGGAATATTAGAGAGGATAAGACAAAGATTAACTAAAAATAGAGAAAATAGAAAAACAGACAATGTCCTCCATGTAGGTATCTTGTAACACTGTTCCTTGCAGGTATTTTGTGATATATACCAGTTGTATAGTGGTGCAGACCTTTCAGAAGGCTACCAGGAAGAAGAGGTGAGTGAAAGGTGGGAGCCAGGGGGGTCAGGGTCTGGGAAGAGGCATTGAATGCTGGACTGAGTGGCTACAGCTCCCTAGGGCCAGTTCCAGCTGAACCTAGGTCAGCCTTGGGCCATTAATAATATTATTAATTAATAAATAATAATATTTCTTTAAAAGCCTGTTTATACCTATCAGTGGGAGGCAGTGATAAGAATGGAGAGACTGTTTTATTTGGAGTCTCAGGAGTTGGGTTCAAATCCTAAATCTGCCACCTAGAGATTTAGGAATAGAGAGGGATAGATAAAGGAGGGTAAAAGAAAGAGGTTCCACTATGGCGTTCATTTCTTTTCTGGGGTCATGGAATGACAGTGAGTTTTGGAGAAACCAGAGGAAGGCACTGAAGCAGTTCCTGACCAGTGTGACCTTGGAGACTTCGGGGGCAGCTGGCTTGCCTCACGTCCTCTGCCAGCCCCTCACAGACCATGTGCAGCAATATGTCCTTATCTTGCTGAAACTCGGAGATGCCGTTGGTGAGGTATTACCTGGGAGGGGAGGCCCTGCTCCTAGGGGAGACACAGCCCCTGGCCCCAGGGAGCCCTTGGTCCGAGAAGACAGATGTAGCCTCTGCTCTTAAAGAGCCTCTAATCTGAAGTATCCCTGCCCACAGGGAAGGGACAGGGTAGATAGAGGAGAAGGGCATAAAACCATTTACCAATGACAAACTTCTATAAATACAGCACCCATAAATTCTAAGAGCACCAGGCTTCGAGATGGGATTTATAGTTAAATGCTCAGAATAAAGAAGTAATCAATCAAGTCTAGCCCCTTCCTGTTCTAAATAAGATGAGTTTTTTTAATAAAAAAATCCTGAAGGAAGTGATTCATTTTAAAGGAGGAAAGTGAGTCACTCTAGGGATTTGGGGGTCTTTCAGATCAGAACCCAAGAGATCAGTTTCCAGTTCCATGTTTGCTATGAGGTCTGGGGGGAAGGTCAGATATGTTGTATCAGAGAATCAGAGAATTCATAATCCCAAACCTGAAGGGGTCTCAGGGCCCATCTTTCTAGATTGGTACCTGAGTAGAAATCACCAGTTAGGCTACATCTGACAAAGGGTCATCCAGCCTCAGACAGACAGATTCCAGTTTTGCACAGCTCTAACTCTTAAAATAGTCTTCCTAATTTAAAACCTAAATCCCGTCTCTGTAACTTCCACTGGTTCTGGTCTCTAGGGCTAAGCAGAATAAATCAAAAATGTTTTTCACATGATAGTCTTATAAATACTGAGACAGCTAGGTGGTGAGAGTCCTGGGCTTGGAGGCAGAAGATCTGAGTTCAAATCCCACTTATGAACTTAGTAGCTGTAATCCTGGTCAAGTCACTTAACCTTTCTCAGCCTTGGTTTACTCATTTGTTAAATAGAGATAACAATAGCCCAGCCTTAACAGGGGTGTTATGTGAAGATCAAATGAGATGGCCTATGAACAGGTTGCTCTATAAATGCTGGCTGTTATTATCATAGCTGTTGCTTGAAGACCGCAGCTGTCATGGCTTCCCCTCTGCCTCCATCTCAGGCAGGATGCAGGGACACGGCTCTCCTGAGGCTGAGGCTCTGCCCTAGACCCCAGAGTTGCCAGCCACCCCTCACTCACACCTTCCCTCTATTAGCATCACTCTTCCAGGGAGCTGGCCATCCAGGCTGCTGACTGCTTTGTGACTCTTCAGTCCTTCATCAGAAAGGCTCTGGATGAGGCCTCGGCCACCCAGGCTCTGTGGGAGATGCTGGGAAACCGGCTAGTGGTGAGTCTGCTCAGGGCAGGGACATTTGGTCCAGGAGGTGGGAATGGGGAGGGTTTTAAGTCTTAAGATCCTCTAGGGATAGAGTTCCTCGATCTTCATTGGCCTCCTTTTCCAAAGTCCTCCAGCCTATTAACAAACTTTCCTTTTGGGGCAGCCAGGTAGCACAGCAAGTAAGAGCACCTGCTCCAGTGTTGAGAAGACCTGGAGATCGAATCCCGGGCTCAGACACTTAGCACCCACCCAGAAACACCTGGCCGTGTAACCTTGAGCAAGTTACTTAACTCCAATTGCTTAGGGGCGGCCAGGTGGCTCAGCGAGTAAGAGTACCGACTCCAGTGTTGGGACGACCTGGAGATTGAATCCCGGGCTCAGACACTCAGCACCACATCCAGAATTAACTGGCCATGTAACCTTGAGCAAGTTACTTAACCCCGATTGCTTAAAAAAAAAAAAAAACTTTCCTTTTCTGGGAAAGGGTGAACAGAAGCTGGGGAGAAGGAATGATAGGTTACACTTCATGACCATGAGCTTGGAGAGGTTATGATTTTAACCTGCCCTTCTGAGAAGCCCCTCTCTTCCTATGTTGGGAGTGGGCCAACTCACCTAGCAATTTGCATTGTGGTGAAGTCTAGTGAAAAGAACAGATTCTGGAGTCCTAATTATGCCACCAACTCACTATCTGATTATGGGCAAGTTCTCTCTGGACCTCAGACTCTTCCTTTATAAATGAAGGGGTCATTCTCCCCAGCTCTCACCTCTTCCTATGTCATCTTTCAGCGTTGACATTCTAAATTCTGAGTTCTAAGAACCTTTCTAGCTTTGATATTCTATGCCCTGTGTTCTAAGATCTCTTGTGGCTCTAGACATTCCACGTTCTATCTCCTAAAAACTATCTCAGCTTTGAGATTCTATCTCCTTTGTTGTAAGACTCCCTCCTAGATCT
Source organism: Petaurus breviceps papuanus (assembly GCF_028583685.1). Taxonomy (NCBI): domain Eukaryota; kingdom Metazoa; phylum Chordata; class Mammalia; order Diprotodontia; family Petauridae; genus Petaurus; species Petaurus breviceps. The sequence continues at coordinate 15,228,395 of NW_027185896.1, read as the reverse complement.
AACATTTGATGGTTCTAAGCTAATTAGCTTAATGATTGATGTAGCTAATTCTGTTGCAATATTTTTGCATCATTATGGTAGGGTTATTTTCTTCATCAATGCAGGTAACAAAATCGCATCCCAGAAAGGATGTCCAAAAAAGCTTAACAAGCTTAGGTGTATTGTCCTTAAGGCTTTATTGACCATGAACTCTCATTGTCTTGCACCATGCACACCTTTCTTGCTGTACTTTTTTTGCTTTTTTTTGGAGGGGCAATTGGGGTTAAGTGACTTGCCCAAGGTCACTCTTGTACTTTTAATCACGCCCAATGCATGAGCATTGGATGCCAAAGGAAGGGTTAATTTCTTGGAGGATGGAGATGGGAGGGAGAGGGAGCCCAGGGCTGCTTCTGAATTTCGTTGAATTCCCTTCCCATCAAGACCCTGTTCCCATCCCCTTTCCCTGCCCTCTCTAGGATGGCCTCTGCACTGCAGACCGGCGACTGCTTCAGGACAGCCAGGAAGTGCCTGTGGTGGCCAGCCCAGTCCGAGCTGACCGAGTCCTCCTTTTCAATGATGTTCTTGTCCTACTGCAGGTGAGAAAAGTGGTCTAGGAAAAGAGACAAAGGGAATAGTGCCATGGATGGGTTTGGGGGGGTAACCTTTGGAGAGAGCATAGGGAGGGATAGAGGGGTAGGTGCCCAAACCCTATCCTGAAAAGACATGGGTAGGCCAGCAGAAGTATGGCCCCATGGCAAGAGCACTGGGCATCTCTTCAGAATACTTGAATTCTAATTCTGCCTATGATCGTTTCTAGCTGTTATAGAGTAGATACTGTCCTGTACTGATAGAGTTTACTCATTAAGAGTTCCCTATACCAATAAAATTATAGATCTGGTTTAATAAAAAAATGACTTAGCAAACTTTAAAGGAATATGTAAATATGAATTATTATAAAGTCTCTTTTTCATTGCTTAGTGGGCTTTCCAACAATAAAAAAATAAATTCCCTCTGTTAGGGTGTTTAGCATAGCAAAGACTCTTAGAGACCATCTTTTCCCATCTCTCATTTCACAAATAGAGAAACTGAAGCCTGGGAAAGCTGTGACTTGTTTAATATCACACAGACTTCCTAACTCCGAATCTGTGTTTTGCACCAGATCTCAGGATAGCCTGGATTTATTTTTTTGAGATTTTTTTGGATTTTGTTTCTTTTCAGAGAGGCAGTATGGTATCATGGACATACTGTCAGAGTTGCAGTCAAGAGACCCAGGGTTCAAATTCTGGCTCTGCTACTTATTGTGTGACCCTAGATAAGTCCCTTTACTTTTCTGACTCTCAATTTACTGATCTTTTAATGGGGATGATAATCCCAGCACAATGAGGTAATCCTTACTTCACAGGGTTGTTGGAAGGAAAGTGCCAGAGAAATTGGGGTGCTGTTTTTGGAAATCAAGACTAGCAGCACTAGATAAAGTAATTATAGTGGCTCTAGTTTGGGCGGCATGTATCTCACAATAACCCAGTGGGGTATAGTGAGAGCTCTACTCATTTCAGAAAGGAGAATACAGAGGGTCAGAGTTCTCTGCCCCTGCATCTCCAGCCATTGAAATGCTTCCTCCAGTGGTTCCTCTGTGGACCTTCCATTCTCTCCTCCTCATTTCTAGCTGAAAACCACCTTTTCCACTTGACATTTTTCTCTGGTTCTTTGCCCTCGTCACATGTTCCCAGGCTTATTTGTACTTGTACTGCATCTGACTGCGTTAGAGCAGAAGACATTGCACCCTCTGGGCTTGGGGTAGGGGGTTGCCGCTAAGGTTATGTGATTAGTGTTTGTTCATTTTGTTGAAAGCTGGGACTTGCCCAAGATCATGCAGCTAATCTAGGCTGGGGCTTGGATCTGGGTAGCTTGGGGCTCCCAAACTGATGATCTGTGTTTCCTTAATCTCTCCATTCCATAGACAGGAAAACTGAGGGCCTTTCCATGGGGTCATGTCTTGTCAATGGCAAACCCAAAATACAAGTCCAGGTTTCCTAACCCAAGACCAGAGATCTTTTATCCAAATAGGTTAAGTGTACTTTGAACATAAGAGAAGAGTTTGTAAACAAGCAAATAAAAAACCTACCATAGGCTGACCTCTTCATAAAAATGTCCTTTTGGGGTGGCCAGGTAGCACAGTGAGTAAGAGCACTGGCTCCAGTGTCGGGATGACCTGGGGATCAAATCCGGGCTCAGATACTTAGCACCACACCCAGAAATAACTGGCTGTGTAACCTTGAGCAAGTTACTTAACCCTGATTGCTTTAAAAATAAATAAATAAAAAATAAAAATGTACTTTTATCTCCATATAGCTGGGGCAGCTAGGAGACAGTGGATAGAACACTGGCCTGGAGTGAGGAAGGCCTGAGTTCAAATCCAGCTTCAGACACTTACTTGTTGTGTGACCCTGGGCAAGTCACTTACCCCTGTTTGCTTCAGTTTCCTCATCTGTAAAAGGAGCTGGAGAAGAAAATAGCAAATCAATCTAGCATCTCTGCCAAGAAAACACCCAAACCACCAAAGTTGGTCTCTGGATGTGTGATCGTGGTCAGTGATGCCACCTTTTGCTCTTTCAGGGTCATAGCTTCCAGACCTTTGGCCTGAAACTGGTCTGGGTGGATGCCAGGCTTGACAGGAAGCCGATCCCGAGCAGGTGAGTGAGGGAGGATGTAACTGGATTGCGTTCGTGGGAGGGTCTCAGGTTCTCCTCCCCCTTTTTTGCCTTTCTTTGTACCCCACCGTCTGGCACATAGTAGGCGTTTAATAAAAATGATAGCTTTTTTATGGTTTATGAGGTGTTCTCCTAACAATGGTCCCCTGCTACTGACTGGTTGTGTGACCCTGGGAAAATCACAGAACCTCTCTGGGCCTCAGTTTCCTTCTTTGTAAAATGAGAGGGCTGGGACAGTTGATCTCCAAGGTGCCTTCTGACTATGAATCCTACAAATGTCTGAGGCAGGAAATTACTCCCTCTATCCCTTGACTTCAAATCCTGTGCTCTTTCCTCAAAGCAATGTGCTTCTGGTCCGTGGTCAAGCTTCCTCAGTCTTCACTTTATTCTTTCTTTTCTCTTTTCTTAGTAGCTTGCTAGGGGCTGCACTGGGTAGAGCCTGGGTTCAAATCCCTCCTTATTTTGTTTTTCTTTTTGGAGGGGGTAAGGTAGGGCAATTGGGGTTAAGTGATTTTCCCAAGGTCACATGGCTAGTTTTGTGGTAAGTGTCTGTGGCCGGATTTGAACTCAGGTCCTCCTGACTCCAGGGCTGGTGCTCTATTTACTGAGCCACCTAGCTGCCCCCCAGATCCCATCTTAGGTACTTTCTAGATGGGTGACTCTAGGCAAGTCACTGAGCCTATCTGTGTGACTCATTTTCCACATGGTAAAATGGGGATAATAATAGCATTTAGCTCACATGAGATCAAATGAGATAATATTTGTAAAGCACTTGGCATGGTGCCTGGCAAATAGATGATTTTTGATTTTAGTTTTCGAAGAGAACCAATGACAAAGGTGAGGTCTTGGCTTGTGTGTGAATTGGATTTAAGTGAGGCACAAAGTTGTCAGCCTCACTCTTTCTACCTGAGTTATTGAAGTCCAGCTACAGGGCAAAAGTCAGAAAAATTAGCGATGACCCAGGATGCAGTGGACAACCTTTGTGTCTCAGTGATCTGATCACAGCACCTGCTTCAGCCACCTTCATGGCCCCTGGAACAAATCGTCCTGCCCATTCCTTCAGGGAAGGTCTTTACATACTAGGGGGAGACACCCACCCCCCAAGTCACTAAGAGGTTTGAGGCTTGTCAGTTACCCTCAATCTTGTTTAGCCTGTCTGCCAACATGGTTTACTGGGATGTGGCCACTGTGCATGCTACAGCTTGTTGGAGCTGCAGGTGCCAGGTGAGAACTGACGGTGGATGAGCAGCCCTGGAAAGGGCTCTCGAGCCCTCACACCAGAGGTGCTAGAGCTCCCGAGCACCCTTATACCCCTACGTATTCCCTTCCCTCTTCCCACCACTCTCCCCCTTTCCAGGATTGTTGTGAGGGGATAAAATGAGGTATTTGTAAACATTATAGGGCAAACATTAAAAGCCCTGTGTCAATGCTAGTGCCTTCTGAGACGGCACTTTGCTAATCTAATACGTTAATAATAATCCCAGCAGCGAATTTCTGTAGCATTAAAGGTTTATAAAGCACTTTCCTGAGAATGACCCTAGGAGGTAGGTGCTGTAGGTATTATCACTCCCATTTTGCAGAGGAAGAAGCTGAGAGTTAGACAGAGGAAGTATACACACAGCATTGACTGCAGGATTGTGCCTTGAGTTCAGTGTTCATTCTGCTACACCATGGGGTTATTATCGTGGGCTGCTTATTGTAACTCCTGTCCTTCCAGGCATGGGTTCCACGTCATCACACCTGAAGAAGAGTTCTCTCTCTCTGCAAAGGATGCCCAGGGCAAGGTGAGTAAGGAGGGAGGCTGAGCCCAGGAAAGCAGAGGGCACTGGCATCCTTAACACCTGGATAGAGAGCCCAGGGCTCTCTTCCCTCCAGTGTCTTGAATATGCAAGTATCTCCTTTGTCCCTCAGATCTAAGGAAGTGTGCTTGGAGCTGTGTCCCCAGCAAGGGAAGCTGCTCACATAGCCAAACCACTTGTTCACGTAGTTCTCTCTGAATGAAATGGACGGATAAATTGGGGGGAGGGGAGGGAAGTATTTATTAAACACTGTTTATGTGCCAAGAGCTGTGCCAATTGTTGGTAATACCAAAATAAGCGAGCAAGCTGGTCCCTGCCCTCAGGAAGCTTACATCCTAATAGGTAAAGACGATTCACTTAGAGAAGATGTGACGAATATTTTAGTCAGCAAAGATTCTAAGGAGAAAATACTGATTGGAGTCAGAAGGCAACTGATTGACTCTATGAGCCAAAGTATGAGATTTTGGGATGACTGCTCTGTGGCCTGGGTTAAGCCTCAGTCACGAGAACACATTTTTTTTTTCCTCTGTAAAGTTAACCATTTTATATGGAGTCAGACTCCCTATGTACCTTATTCCTTTCTCTCCCAACCCCAATCTGGTTCTCACATGTCCTTTCTCTAACCACTGGGATAACTGGACTCAATAATTATTTCTAAATAACCAATAGCAGTTAAGGATGATTAAAATTTGGAGTGGGGAAGGGATGACCAAGAGAAAGATTCTTTTGAGTAGCTATGGGAGTTCTACTGTCGATCTTGTAGTAGTACTAGTAGTAGTAATAGTAGTAGCAGCAGTAGAAGTAGTAGTAGCAGCAGCTGCGGTAGTAGTAGTAGCAGCAGTAGAAGTAGTAGTAGTAGCAGCAGCTGCGGTACTAGTAGTAGTAGTAGTAGTAGTAGTAGCAGCAGTAGGGGCTGTGGGTTCTACCATGGTGGTGGTGGTGGTAGCAATCAATATGTATGTAGAGCTTTAAGGTTTGCAAAGCCCTGCACATTGATAATCTGATTTGGTCCTCAGCAGCCCTGGGAAGTAGGTGCTGTTAATATCCCCATTTTACAGATGTGGTAACTGAGGCAGGCAGTGGTTAAGTGGTTTGACTGAGCCAGTTAATGTCTAAGGCAGGGTTTAAACTTTGGGTATTCTTACTTTGTAGTTTGAGGTGCTCTCTGCACTCAACTATCTAGCAGCCCTAAGGATACAGAGATAGGCTTGGAGACTCTCAGTCCAGGAAGGTTTCCTCATGAAGTGACCTTCTAGGAGTGGTATGAATGAAAGGAGTGTGATGACTTTACCTCCCCAGTTTCTTTCCTTCCCTCCCCAAACTTTTGAAATGTCCATCCTAGCTTGTTTTGTCTGCAGGCTTGCTGGCTGTTCAAGATGAACCAGGCCATCTGCCAGGCACTGAATGGGAAGAGGGACCTCCCTCTGCTGGAGCAGGACCAGAATCAGGGGGAGATAGAACCCCCTGCCTCTCGCTACTGCCTCTACACCTTTCGATCTGAAGAACGACTCCGTCTTGCCACCTATGATGGCACTTGGTCCTGGGGGAAACCTCATGGAAAGTGAGTGAGCAGGGGGATATGCTGGGTTCTTTGGGGCATGGGGGGGGGGGCGGGTATCAGTTTGGGAGCTGGATGGATCTCAGCCCTCAACTACTCCAACCTATGCACAAAAGGAATCCTCATAACATATTCATCACATTCTTTGTCCATTCTCTGCTTGTAGACCTCAGAGGACGAGGAAGAAACCCCTCCTCCTCCCCACCCCCCACAGGCAACCCTTTCCACTTTTGGACAGCTCCAACGTTTAGAACACGGAGTCTTCTGATCCCAGATCTGATATTCTTTTGCACCATGAACTTTATAAATCGAGAGGCTCTTGATAAATGCAAGCTGTTATTTTTATCATTATTAAAATTTTAGCATTATTATAAAACCACACGGTCACCCTTATCCATGGTTTTCATTGCTTTCACACCCCTTGTCAGTGACACAAGGACAGGCGATCGCTATTAGGAAGAGCTGAGGCACAAAGGCATGATGCCGCCTTCTCTCCTGTCCCTGGCACTGGGATCTGCCCTCCAATGGTCTTTAGTTTTCGCTTGTCTGTGTTGCAGGGGTACCTTGAAGTGGCCAGATGGAAGAAATCATGTCGGTGATTTCCACCAGGGCTTGGAGCATGGGTAAGACCCTGTGGGATGAGAAGGGTCACGACAGCCAGGCCAGGGAAGCCCAAGATACTGTCCCTGGGGCAACTGAGGAAAGGGGAGGCATAGACTGGCTTCTGAATCCTGAGGCCACATGGGGAGGGGGCCAGGGGAAGTAGGACTAACTCTTCTGTAGCAGCCAACTTGGCTTCTGTGAGGGAGAGGATAAAGAGACCAGAGGAGGAGGGAATGGTACTTTTTTAGAAGGGGAGTGGGAAGCAAAGATGAATTTGTTTTCCTGGGCTTTCATGCTGGTCAGACCTTCTTGACTTTGGCCAAATCTCTTATCTATAAAATGGGAATAATAATAATTACTTACCTTATAAGACTGTTGGGTAGAAAGTGGCTTTGTAAACATCAATATGATAAAGTGGGGCAGCTAGGTGGTGCAGTGGATAGATCATCGGGCCTAGAATCAGGAAGCCTCATCTTCATGAGTTCAAATATGACCTCAGACACTTACTAGCTGTGTGACTCTGGGCAAGGCACTTAACCCTGTTTACCTCAGTTTCCTCATCTGTAAAATTAGCTGGAGAAGGAAATGATAAGCTACTCCAGTATCTGCCGAGAAAACCCCAAATGTGGGATTATGTTGGACACAACTGAAATGACTTAACAACAAAGATAATTATAATAATAGCTTTCATTTACAAAGTATTTCAAGGTTTGTGAAACTGTATACATCTTCTCATTGGAAATATAAGCTAATAACCCAGTTTTCCTGGATTTATAGATAAGTCATCTTCTTCATCATTATCATCATCAATACTTTTAAATTCACTTTTAAATGAGGAAGGTTTTTTAGAAGCTGAATGGGGAAAGGGAGAGGGCTAGAAAGCAGGAAGTAGACGGGGCCAGAAGTCTAACCTAGCATGTAGTCCTGGATATGGGGGAATGAAGGAGTCTGAGACCACCACAGACTTTTTGCCCCATCTTTGATTGATTCTACAGGTTTGGGATCCGCCTGGTCCCACATGGGGTTGAAGACAAGTATGACTGTTACAAATGTCACTGGCATGAGGGCCAGATGCAGGGCTATGGCATCTGTGAGTAAGTGATAATGCTGGACCTTGGGGGGAGGCAGGAGGCAGGAGGCAAGGACCAGATGGGGAGTGGGTGGGGAGGAGAGTGACTGGGACACTGTCCTGATCTCTCTGCATAGTATAATGGAACAAACATCCAAAGTGGATTCAGGAGACACAAGTGTGAGACCTGGATCTGCCCTTAGATTTACTGAGTGACTTTGCTCTAATCACTTTCTCTCTATAAACCCCAGTTTTGATAAAATGAAAGGGCCTGACTAAATCAAGAGTTCTTAATTTTTTTGCATTGTAGTAATAAATGCAGAAAACAAAACATATCATAAGAAAACTAACTGTAGTAATGCAAATATGTAATTTTTTCCCATTTAAGGTCATGGATCTCTTGGGGCATGGAGGAGTCGTGTACCCCAGATTAAGAACTTGAACTAAATGGTTTCTGATCTAAGATCCCTCCCAGTCCTGACATTCTGTTCTATGAATCCTGTTTCTAGGCACTTCTCTCCCTAAGCAGCAGTGACTTTTTTTTTTAGCAGGATTTCCCAACCTCATTAATCTCCCAAACCAGGGGAAAGGGCAGGAACTCTGGGCGAGGACAACAACATCTTTTTTTTTTTTTTTAAAGCAATTGGGGTTAAGTAGCTTGCTCAAGGTTACATGGCCAGTTATTTTTGTGTGGGTGCTGAGTATCTGAGGCTGGAACCGATCTCAGGTCTCCCAACGCTGGGGCCAGCGCTCTTACTCTCACTGCGCCACCTGGCAGCCCTGAGGATGACAACATCTTAATTGGAAGGGACCTTAGAGGCAAGTTTGTCCAACTTGATAGGCATTCCTCCCACCTCACCCCCAAGAATTGGTTACCCTGCCTCGACTTGGGTATCTCCAGTGATAGGGAAGCTGCTACTTTACAAGACAGCCCAGTCAACACCACAAATCATTAGGAAGTTCTTCCTTATGTGGTGATGAAATTTGTTTCTCATTTCCCCTTGTTTATCTAAAATTCTTCCCTCTGGAGCTAAAGAGAAGCTGTCTGATCCTTGTAACACATGATAGGTCTCCACTTATTTGAAGGGAATCCTCTAAATATTCTTCCTGATTTCTTCTACAAATCCTGATCCTCTTGCATTCTGAATGACCTAGTTATTGTTTCTTCTTGCTGACCCACAAGTCAGTAGCCGTAACACCAGTACTATAATGGGCAGCAGGAAGCCATGAGGAAACCACTGGCCAAGTGGGGTTGTCAGATTCTGATATCAAGTGGCCCAGATGGCCCTCAGTAAGTTTCCTGCCAAATTCTCAGTTAGCGAGGGAAGTTAAGACATCTGTCTGTCATGGCTACCAGCTGAAGAAGGCTCACAGCATGAGCACTGACCCCTGTGACTAGGGTCAGGCTTCAGTCTGTAATGTGGCACTAGCATTTTTCTCAGTGAACTGACTTGAGTAGAAATGGCGCATGTAGCCTTGGTCTCATGGGCACCAGGTTCTGACGTGTCTCATTCACAGTCCTCTTACTGTAGGGATGCAGAGTTCTTATTTAGGATGTGCTGGCCAGTGTGTCCTTCCTGGTATTTGCTGACCTACAAACCTCTTTTTTCCCCTTCAGGTATGCCAATGAGTCTGTGTACAAAGGCTACTTCCGAGACAACATGAAGCAGGGGTTTGGGGTCCTGGAGAGCTCCCCTCAGGCTCCACAACCCTTCAAGTTTGTAGGGCACTGGGACAGGGACAAGAAGAACGGATATGGGGTCTGGGAGGACAAAGACAGGTGAGGGCATTAGGTGGGGATGGAGCTTCCTCATGGTCACAGGGGCCCAGTCTCCCCTGGATTCATCTGTCACTGCCTTCTGGGCAAAATCTGAGACTTGGCAAGAAATAGCCCTTGTCCTTAGAGATCCCTTGTTTGAGGAAGAAATATACCATAGGGAGCCCATTAAGGGAGAATCATGACCACTGTTCTTGTGAACCTGCTGCTTAGTTAAAACTTCTAGTCTGATGGGGAAAATGGGACACTCACAAAGAGAAAACTGACTCAAGGAGACATCTGAAAATTATAATTGGCTCTATGGCTCTTTCCAGTGACTGGAACCAGGTAAGTTATATTGGGGAAGGTGATGAGGGATGGAAGACTGGCCCTTCAGTCGCATCTATCAGATTATTGAACAAATACACAAGCATCTGCTTGGAGGGAGATTCCTTCTTCCTGCTAAACAAGAAAAGCAGGGCCTAACTGACATTTGAGAGTAACTGTGAAAGCAAAGATGAGATTCCATAGCCATGGGAAAACAAAAGCACATGGTTTAACTTGGTGGGGGGGTATGGAATTATGAATTAAGATTTACGTTCATGTGGGCACAGACTCAGGAGAATCCCACTGCTTTCGCCCTAATGCAGGAGTTCTTAACTTGGTGCTTATGAATTTGTTTTAAGAAATATTTTTTCATTTGTATTTCAATATAATCGATTTTCTTTGTAATGCTGCATTTTATTCATTTAAAAACATGATCCTAATAAGGGGTCCACAGGCTTCCCCAGACACTGCCCAGAAGCATCCATGGCACAAAATAGGTTAAGAAAGAGCCCCTGTTCTGGCTGGCTCACAAAGGATTCTTCTCTTGGTTTTCTTTATAAAAAAGGCATTCCTGCTTCCTTTGGGCAACAATAAACAAGGCACTCTTAGTTTGCATCATGGCCTAGCTTCCTGTTCTGTCTCAGGGAGAATTCAATACACTCCTTATTTTGATTAAGTCTTCTACTCGAGGAAAATTTAATTAGATTTTCTGTCTCAACCAAGCATTTCAGATCAGGATACTGCTCTAAGACTGGTTTGAATGGGAGGCAGCATGCTTGCTGTAGTCGTAGTTAGGATACTGGATTTGGAGTCAGGCAGACCTGAGTTCAAATCTTGCCTCAGACTCTTGTTTTTCCTCCATCACTCCAAAAAATAAGTGGGGTTGGGCCTCTAAGGCCTCTCTCAGTTCTGAATCTATGATCCTAGGGACTGAGTTCTCAGTGATTTCTGCTTCCACACTGGGAAAGTCAGAATTGGGGCTGGAAGGTTCTGCTCCTTCCCCCCTAGGGAATCTTGGGTCAGACAGCAGAGTACGGCAGAAAGAACCCTAGTCTAGAACTGAGAAGCAAGGGTTGTAGTCCTACTGAGCAAATCCCTCCCCTTGTCTGATCTTCAGTCTCCTCTGTAAGTGAGCCAGTCAGAGGACCTGGGTTCAAATTCCAGCTCTGCTCCTGTATAACCTTTGGCAAATTGCTTAACCTCTCTGGGCCTCAGTTCCTTGCCCATCAAAGGAGGGGATTTGTCTAGATGGCCTCAGAGGTCCCTTTTGTCTCTAAACCTGTGACCCCATGCCTAGATAACCATTCAGCTTTAATACTATGAAACTTTTATAAACCACATGGTTCTTCCACTAGCAAAGTAGAAAAAAGCACCCGGAAATTTCCATCTTTCAAAGATTTGTTCCAAAGGGTGAGAGAAGACTTTGAAATCTTCTGAAGACCAATGCTATTGAAATAGAAGGCCAAATGAGTTTAAATGTAGAAACAGATGTTTCCGAATCAGTTTACTTAGCCGCAGCCCACATTAGAGGCTTCTCCATTCTGCTGAATAAACTTAGGTGCTCCCTTCCTTACACCCCTTCATGCCTTCTCAAAAAGTTTCATGTGCTCCTTTCTTTTTGGGGGTCTCTCGTCCAGCTGTAGACCAGGGAAGCTGTTGACAGGAAAGCCAGGTGGTGGAACAGATAAGGTGCAGGGCCTGTAGTCAGGAAGATCTTAGTTAAAATATGACCTCAGATACTTACTAGTTGGGTGACCCTGGGCAAATCACTTCACCTCTGTTTTCCTCAGTTTCCTCTCCTGTAAAATGGGAATAATAATATCCCCTACCTCACAAGGGTTATTGTTAGGATCCAATGAAGTAATTATTGTAAATTGCTTAGCACAGTACCTTGTACAATATAAATATTAGCTCTTATTATTATTAATTGAGAATAATATTTCTAGTTATTTTCTGACTTATAAAATCTTTCCTCACAACAACTCAGTGAGGTAGGTGGTATAATTATTGATTAACGATTGATTGATCATTAGTGATCTCTTTTATACATGAGGAAATTGATGACAAAACTAGTAAGTTTCGGATGATAGGTTCAAGTCCCAGGCTCTTGACCCCAAGTCTAACACCCTAATAATACCCTGTCCTCTCTGCTATTCCACCCTGTTTCTAGGCAAGCATCTGGCTCTCAATCTTGTCTGGGCTAGAATAATAAATATTCCCATTTCTGTAGTGTTTTGTGGTTTATGAAGCATTTTCCTGACACTAACTTTGTGGGGTTGATGGTGCATACCCCCCATTTTACAGATAAAGTAACTGAGATCCAGAAAGATGAAGGTGTTTGTTCCAGGTCACACTGATAATATGTGTCAGAGCTGGAGTTCCAGTCCAAGCCTCCTGGCTCCAAAGCCAGTGTTCTCTCTCCTACAACTCATTTCCCTTGAAGGGTAGGAATTAAAGAAAGGGGAAAAATAAAGGTACCGGAGAAATCTGTAGCTGCCTCCTTGATTTCTCCATCTCTGTCTCTAGGGTCCCAAATGGCTTGTCTGCTGTGTGATATTCACCTTGCCAACAGTACCCACTCCTCCTACCCCAGAACTGGCTGTATTATCAAGGGGGCGGGGGGCAGAAATGGGCAATGGTTTATGATCCAACCCCTCTTCCCTCCAGCTCCTCACACACAGGACTTACCTGTCTTATCCTCCAGGGGGGAGCGTTACATCGGAATGTGGCAGGCTGACCACCGGCATGGGCAGGGCATTGTGGTGACCCAGTCTGGCATCTGTTACCAGAGGACTTTCCATGCAGATAAGATGGTGGTAAGTCATTCCACTGATTTTTAAGTTAAAAAAAAAAAACCCACAAAATTTATAGAGTCAAATAAAAAGAAACAAAAATAGATATTTAAACCAAGCACTAATTTATTTCTTTGTTCCACAATTAACAACATTGGAAATGCTGATGTAATTATCCAAATATGTTGTGTGTGTGTTTTTAAGGGAAAATAGAAGGCTTGGCAAAACATTCAGATCCTAAATAAAGATTGTCGTTTTTAGCTCACATGAGCCCACTGTCTATTACCTTAAATTGGTCTCCTTCATGGAGAGTGACTCATTCCTTCATCTGTTCTTTCGTTCTTTTATTCATTCATCCATTTATTCAACAGATACTTATTAGTGCTTTTTGTGGATAGAGCAGTTTGTTCAGGGGGAGGAAACATATAGAGTTTAAATCATACACAGTTCCTGTTCTCGTGGCGTTAACAGAAGAATAAAAGACTAATGCAACGCTTCAAAAAGTAATGTTTGTGGGTATATGTGTGTATACATGTATATATGTATGTGTATATATTTTTGTATATGAGTATATTTATATATGAACATACATACCTTTGTATATGTATATATACCTATATATTATAAATAAGCTTCAAAAACTAATGTATGTATACATTTTAAAATTTTATATAGGTTCAGATAAGATTATATATGTGTATGTACACATAGACACACATACACACACATGCAATTTGAACCTCCTAACATTCCTGTGAGCTAAGTTCTATTGGTATTATTCCTGTTTTGTTATTTTTTTTTTTTAGATTTTTTTGGAGGGGGAAAGGTAGGGCATTGGGGCAATCAGCTGCCTAGCGCATGCTTTTCACAGTGATGACTTAAGGGGAAGTGGTGTTTAGTTCAGTTACTATAAATGTAGATTCATTAAAAGGTCAGAGGCAATAAAAGTTATAAATAATGCCAATAGGATAGGATTTAGGGAGTGTTGTACATGGCATTGTTTTAGCTTAACACATTTAAAAATTATTTTAAATCATTTCTTGTTGACTGATCATAGATGGCATATAGTCGTTCAGATGGTAATTAATAATCTTTATATAAAGGCCTTATCATGATATTCTAATCATTTGAACGTCCATGACTATAGATGAGTCTCTGTGACAAGGCTACGCAGAATGATGTCTTCCTTATAAATGGTGAACTCACCAGTGAGGATTACTGATGATGAATAGTTGGTGTTGTTTTTTCTATATATTCATTTTTTTAATGCATAGAGCTTTGTAAAAATACTGTAAATATTAAAAATACAAAGAGCCTTTTAAAAAAAGGGTTAAGTGACTTGCCCAAGGTCACATGGCTAGTTTTTATGTTAAGTGTCTGAGGCCGAATTTGAACTCAGGTCCTCCTGACCTATTCATTCCTACCCACCCCTTTAACTTTTCTTTTTTATTATTCCTGTTTTGCAGTTAAGAAAATTGAGGCTGAATTTAAGAGACATAGCCATGGGCATGAAATTAGCAGGGGTTACAGTAAGGTTCTGAACCAAGGTCTTCCTGACTCTTAAGTTCAGCACTCTGGGCATTGAACCACCCAGGCTTTCTGGCTATAAAGACAGAGGTTCTCTCCAGTATAGAGCAGCTGCCTCCTAGGGGGCTCTGGTCTGGCCATAGAAGCTCCTGGCATAGCATTCAAGACCAACTGGCTCCTAGGCTTGGCGTCTCCACCAGTCATGGTGTGGCAGAAAAAAATGTTACAATGGTGGTCAAGGAGACCTGAGTATCATTTAATTCCTTGGGCCTCAATGTCCTCCTGATAAAAGCGCTGGTGCTTTGCGGCCTAGGTAGTTCAATTTGGGAACCCTAAAGAACATTGATTAAGCAATTGTTATGTGTGGAAGTGTGAAATACAAAGTTAGATAAGTCTAGTACAAAGATTGTTAAATCTTTTTGTTCCTGGGGCCCTGTTATACTCTTAAAATTATTGATCAGCTCCTTCTCTCCAAAAGCTCTTGTATATCTGGGATATATCTATCAAGATTTACCATATTAGAAATTAAAACATCTTTATTCATTTAAAAGTAACAATAATAAACCCATTGTGTGTTAACATAACGTAACAATTTTATGAAAAATAACTGTATTTTCCAAAACAAAAATAACTTAGTGAGAAAAGTAGCATCTAGTGAGTTCAAATGTGGTCTCAGACACATACTAGCTGTGTTACCCTGGGCAAGTCACCTAACCCTGTTTGCCCCAGTTCCTCATGTATAAAATGAACTAGAGAAGGAAATGGCAAACCACTCCAATATCTCTGCCAAGAAAACCCCAAATGGGGCCATGGAGGGTCAGCCATAACTGAAAAACCACTCGCAACAACAACATTTGAATAGGGAAATAATTCCTTTGTATTATCACAAAAATAGTTTTAACCCCTTGGACCCTCTGAAAGGGGGTCTTGTAGACAATGAAAGGGTCTCAAGGATTGAGAGCATCCTCAGAACCCACTTTGAGAACCTCTGGTCTAAAGGAAAGGGCACTATTGTTGAAGAAGGCCTGGGTTTGAATTCCAGCTTGTCATTTACTATGAGATCTTATATGTGACCTTAGGTAAATCACTTAACTTTTATGAACTGCAGTTTCGTTATTTGTAAAATGGGGATAACAAACTTGTACTAAATACTTTACAAGTATGCAAGGTGGAAAACAATTTGTAACCCATGCTGTGGTTTGGTGTGGTTGGAAAAACGTGGGATTTGGAGTAAGATTTCTGATCTGCTCCTTTTGAGCTGGATGACTCTGAATGGATTCCCCCTCCCTCCCTCACTGGTCTCTTTCCTCATCTGGAATTAAGGAGGTCAGACCAGATGAACTCTAGGTTCCTTCCAGCTCCAGATTCTGAAGATCACGGGGAAGATTCCTGGTTAATTTGCTCTCTGACTCTCTCCAGAAATCAAGCATTTGTGACTTCTCTTGCTTTGAAGTCCCCAGACCTGGGATTGCCCTGCTGTCCAGTAGTTCTCCCTGCATTGGAGATAACACCTGTACCATCCAAATGACTGCACTCTCTGACAGATGACAAAATACTGAATTGTATATATTAGCTATGTGACCTTGGGCAAGTCATGACCTCTCTGAGCTTGGGTTGTTCCTTTACAAAAAGGGCACGAAAATACCTGCACTGTATACTGAAAACAGCCTTGGACGTGGAGCCAGGAGATCTGGGTTCGAATCCTATCTTTCACCCTTACCAGCTGTGAGACTGTGGGCAAGGCAGTCTCTGTGCTTCAGTTTCCTCCTCTGTCACATAGGGAAAATAATATTTGCACTACCTACCTCACAAGATTGTTGTCAAAGATCAAGTCAATAATTGGTATCTGAAGTACTCAGCAACAACATGATTACTCTGTCTTGGCCAGCTGAGGTGCTGACTACTGCTGCTTTGGCTCCCTAGTCAGCCCCTAACACTCTTCTTAAGCCCTCATCAGGCTCTCCTCCCACCATATCTCTGCCAGGGCCCTGGGATACTCCTGTTGGAAGATGACTCACTATATGAGGGCAGCTTCACAAGAGACTTGGCCTACACAGGGAAGGTAAGCAGCCTCTATTTAGTCATTCGGTGGGATAGGCTATAGTAGAATAGATTCGGCAGAGTTGATTATAGCCTTGAGCTTGGGGTCACTTAAATTCTCCCTTCTTCCAGAATTACTATTAATGCCAGGTTTTGGGTTGAGTTAAGCTGTGTTTCTGCAGGGGAAGAGACAAGATGGTGGTATTGACTAGAGGATGTCAGGTCCAGGGTTGGCTGGGTGAGGGGTCTCTTTGGACATTTGGGTGACTTTGAAGTCTGGGGATGGAATCCACAATCTTATCTCTGTCCGATCCCTATGATTCTATTTTTAAGCACACCGACTTGACCACCTCCTCCTCCCCTCCCCCCTAGCCCACAAAGCAAGTCTAAAGCTTCTTAGGTTTAAATAGAATCTTTCCCCCAACTGGGTTGTAACCAACCCCTCCTTGCCTTCTCCAAACACACCCAATGGATAAAACCAGCCAGAATTCTGTAAGTTCTTAAGTGGGGACCCTGTCTCTGCTGACAGAGGTCTTGAGCAGTAGTAGCAAATTTAGTGAATGTCTATAGCCTGAAACATTCACCCCTAGGCAGCCAATGTCTACGATGAGTCTCTCTGCACCTAGTTGGGTCTTGAGATGACACCCCTTCCTGTGCTCATAGCTGAAGCTACACCAAGTTGGGAGGAACTGCCAGATGCTCCTTTCCTCCAGCATAGCCCTCAGGAGCTCACGGTCACCTCTGGGTTATAATGAGCTATTGGAGGAGGGCTTTAGAGGGGGAGTTTAGTGTTCATGGGCATCAACTCCTCCTTCTAGGTCACGTCTACTTTCTGGCAGGAGCCTTCTGTGGATAATGTCCATCAATTAATCAACAATAAACAAGCACTTATTCATCCCCTACTATGTTCTAGGCATCGTGCCAGGCTTTGAGCAGACAAAACAAGAGAGAGTCCTTGGTCTCACTGTACTGTGCAGAGACTATGGGGTAGAGGGGTAGGTAGAGCATGACTGTACCAGGTAAACTGCAAGATAAAATTGATGAATTCCATCAGGTTAACTTGATAGCAGCCAAAGGCCAGGAGGTTAATTCCAAATGGAAGAGTATCTTCTGTCCAGAGGAGGTATGGCCTATTTACTCACAAGCACGACATCCTACTTTATTCTCTCTTCATTCCAGGGCAAAATCACTTTTCCCAATGGCTACTTCCTAAAGGCTTCCTTCAGTACTGGGGTCGGTAAGGGCTTCCATACCCAGGGCGTCCTAGAGACAACGGCTCACCCTCTGGATCCCATGCATACCTGTAAACGGTGAGCTCTCCTCCATCCACCACCCTGCCCTGTACCTCACTCTGCGTCTCATTTGAATACAGACAGGGAACTGCCCTTTTGTCTCTAGAATCAAGGGAAATAGGCTCACATGCCCCACATGCTCTCTCTTCCTGTCTCCAGCCAGCTGGGGCTAGATGCCTTTCCCGTGGAGAGCCGATGGCAAGGAATCTACCAGCAGTTCCGGGAGTTCATCCATTCTAACTGTGCAGAGGATTCTCAGGAAGCTTTCTTGGGCTTCCATGTCCAGACAGCCAAGGAGCTCCGGAAATCCCAAGAGTATCTCTTCTGTGACAGGTAAGGGTGAGGACAAAGGACCACAGGCCACCAGCTCCTAAGGGGCTCGTGGACAGATAGATGAATGGATGGATGGGCGGGAAGGTTGGTCACCCTCATTCCATTTTATTTACCGAGGCCTTCTGTGTGCCCAGTCCTGTGCTGGGCTCTGAGAAGGAGTCCCTGGTCTGAGGGGGGGGGAGACAAGGCCAGGAAGTGGGGCCCCGTCTCCTTAGGATGATGAATTCCATGAGATGTTTTGGTGTCTTCTGGGACCCAGAAGTAACCCGGATGAAGTCTCAGCAAAGATCAAGGACATACTTGCAGAACTGCCAGCACATCGGGAAGCAGAGTCACTCCAACTCTACCTACAGAAAGTAATGGAGGCTGGTGGGGAGGGAGGGGGATTGTGTCTCTGGCGGCTCCCAGACAGCTAGCTGCCCATGGGGAGCCTCACATGTGGGACTTGGTTTATGCCTTTCAAAGCTGTCTGGTATTATGGACAGAGCTCTGAACTTAGGGCCAAGGGTACAGTGGATTCACATTTGTCCTTTGCTTTTTATTAGCGTTGTGACCATAGGCAGGCCATAGAACATTTCTGAGCCTCAGTTTCCTCATCTGTGAAATGGAGATAATCCCTGTTATGAAGAGTGGGTGGTAGGATCAGAAGAGAAAATGCATGAAAAGCATTTTGGGAACCTTAAAACTCTATATAAAATGTGAGCGACTTTATTATTATTAATGCCTGGCTTGGTCCTCACTAATGAAGTGGACTGAGCAGAGGTTATCACTCCCATTTTACATATGAGAAAGTTAAGGCTAAGAGTGGAGAGAAGACTAAAGGATCAGGCCCTAAGTTAGAGACCACCATGAGTTCTGCTCACTTCCTGAGACTTTAGCTGCTTGAAAACAATCTAGGGAATCTTTTACCTTTGACCCTCAGAACTTTTACCTTTTTTTTGTTACTATTTTTTAAACCTTCCTTGAGTTTTGAACTCCCAACTTGCCCTTCCTGCTCTCAGACCAGTATGAATGAATGAATGAATGGTCATCCATCCATCCCTCCTGCATTTCCTGCTCTTGGCTCTGTATAAATGACTGAAAATTTTCATTTATTCATGCATTCATCCTTCCCTTCCTGTTCTTGCTCCAGTAAAGAAAATGAATACCTTGGTGTTGGGAGGCAGAGTAAGGACAGGTAGTGGCCTTCCCTTTTCCCATTCTTTTTTTTTTTTTTTTTGCTTTTTGGAAGGCAATTGGGGTTAAGTGACTTGCCCAAAGTCACATGGCTAGTAAGTGTGTCAAATGTCTGAGGCCGGATTTGAACTCAGGTCCTCCTGACTCCAAGACCGGTGCTCTATTCACTTCGCCACCTAGCTGATGCACCCTTTCCCCATTCTTTTTGCTTTTTTCATCAGGACATTTGGGTTCACCTCATTAGTAAGAAGAGAAAGGGGACTGGAAGATATGGTGATTTTTTGCAGAGTGGTTGAGTGATGGACACATCACTCTGTGTGTAGACAGGGTAGGGAGGGTAGAGACCCGGGGCAGCATGGCCTTCAGAGTTTAGTCCTGAGTCTGTTTATTCCCTTGGTTTGGTGGTGGTATTGGTGTCGGGAGGGGGTTCAGGGCCAGGGATCAGGCAATAGTGAAGCTGATCCTGGGTCTAGTTTGGTGCTTAGCCTTAAGAATTGTACCTTTCCCTAGAGAAGAGTGCCCTGGGGCTCTTAGCACCTGGATCCTGAGCCTGCTTGGCTCTCTGAGCTTAGAGGTCTGCTGCTACATCCAGTCTCCAACTCTCTGCCACTATAACTGGGTGGTCTGTTCTCCCTCTTCCCCTTCTCCCTTCTATTTTCTCACACCCCTTACCATAGGAGCCCTAGGTTCTATCTACCAGGGAGATGAACCAGTATAGTAGATAGTTGGTCATAAAGGGCACACATTCTGGCGGTGTGACATTGGACAAATCCCTTGACCTCAGAGTGCTCTGGGAAGTTCTCTAAAGAAAAAAGTGATTCGTCCAAATGTCAGAGGAAAAGCCAAACTCAGAGTCCATTCTCATGAGAGAAGACTATGCTGGGCACCATCACCTAAATGTCACACAGCGATTTTATAGCACAGCTGAGACTAAACTCAGGTCTGCTGCCTTGTTTTCCCTCTCCTAGCCTCTCCTCAGTCTAGAACATTGAGTAGGAGTCACCCATTCTATGTTTTAAGTTCCTTCTGAATCCTGACTTAGGTTCTCTGACATCCTGTGTTCTAAGGTCCCACCTATCTTTCTACGTTCTATTTTACAAGAGCCCTTCTAACTATGACTCTCAAAGTCCCTGTGTTCTAGGGTCCCTTCTAGCCCTGACATTCCATGTTCTGTGATCTTAGGTCCCTTCCCAATTCTGACATTGCAGGGTTCCAAGGCCCAAGTTTCCAGGTTCCAGGCCAAATGTTCTATATTCAATGTCCTAAGGGGCCTCTTAGTCTTGATATTTTCTTTTCTTGAGTCCTTCCAGTTCTTGTATTGTGTAGAACAGGGATTCTTAACCTGGTGTCCACATGGATAGATTTCAGGGGGTTCCCTTTGATGAAAAAAAAATGTATTTGTATTTTTACTAATATCTAATTGAAATTTTGTTTTTCCTTTAGTTATTTAAAAGGAGTATTCTGGGAAGGGACCCACAGATTTCACCAGTCATAGGATGCCATGGGGGGTCCATGACACAAACAAGGTTAAGACCCCTGGCATAGGAGATGGGTGTCTGTTTCCTTGTGCTCCTGCTTTTTTTATAAAGAACAAACAGGAACACTCAGCAGTGCCCAGCCTTGTTCATAGGACACCTAGGAATGCCTTAAAGGTCTGAAGACCTAAAGCAAGTGGGACAGGCCATGAGTGATGAAGGGCAGCCTTGAGAACATGCAATTCTCTGAGGGAGTGTAGAGCCATCCCTTTCCTGTGCAGGCCCTGAAATCTTCTGTGCACCCCCTGGGGAAGCTGCTGAAGCTGCTGACGCTGGCTTTCCAGGCCACCTACTCTGGCATTGGGGCCAACAAACACCTCTTGGTCTTGGCCCAGGAGGAGGTGAAACATCACGCCAAGGAGATCTGGGCTTTCTATCAGTAAGTTGGCGGTGGCTTCTCAGATGCTTCTAGATACCTTCCAACTCAAGATTTTATGAGATTCTAAGAGGAGCGTGGGAAAACTGCTTCTTTCTCGTCCGATTGTAGGGGGCTGTTGGGAGTAGCCTTGGAGCAGCAGGGCCAGGTTCAGGAGGAGAGTGAAGACACCAATAAGAGGTAACCGGGGTCCTCCACTCAACCTTGGTGTTTCTAAATTGGCTTCCCTGAGGTTTGACTTCCTGGAGATGGGATCCAACTCTATTCTCTGCTCCCTATGGGTTAGGTTTCCTGTATGTAGCTGACTCAGGCCCTTGGTTTTCCCTCCCAGAGAAGTATAGTGGAAGAGGCAAAGGGATTGAGTGTCCCAAGACGTGGGTTGGAATCTGAGTTCTTCTAACTGCCCACTACTCTAAGACAAAGGGGTTGGACTAGTCTCCAGGCTGACAAATTACTGCTGACTGCCTGGCTTTTTTTTCCACCAATGTCAATACTGACCAGGTATGGTGGCTGGATTTGACCCCAGGGCTGTACTTTGTGGGTCTCTAAATTCCTCCAGCTCTAAATCTCACCTTCTGGACCTTACTTCCAGAGGAGAGGCCTTTGGGATAGGCTAACGAGAAGGATGAGAGCGGTGCACTCAATCTTGGTGGGGCAGAGAAAGTTGGGCACCATTTCCTAAAGTGAGGTCTGTGGATTTCAATAATCTAGACCCCCCTGGGGGCTCGTTAGGTCAGTGTGAGTGTTCTTGTCTTTGCCCCAAGTTTGTCTTTGTCATTCTTACTGTATTTTACTTTTTGTACCATGCCTGAATTCTCCACCACCAACACTTTACAAATGGAGAACTGCGACCTGGAGAAGAGGGGTGACTTGTACAAGGTGAAATGAGGAAATGAGATGAGACTAAAGAGAAATGAGGTGCTGGCAGTAACAAAGGAATGTCTAATTAAAATGAAAGAGATGACGGATCCATGGTAGAAGCTTCGGGGCTCTGTGGCCTGGCTTATACAATTCATTCTTGAACTATCTAACAAACAATAATTAACTACCCACTTGTGTGCAGAGGACTGAGACACAGTTACATGTCTAGTACACAGGTTGTTAAACTTTTTGGTGCTGGGACCCCATTATACTCTTAAAAATTATTGAGGCTTATTCCAAAGAGCTTTTGTTTATATGGGCTATATCTATCTATTTATCACATTAGAAATTAAAACTGATAAAAATTTAAAGTACATATTACTTCATTAAAATAATAATATATCCATGATATGCTAACATATTTTTATGAAAAATACATTTTCTAAAACAAAATATTTAGTGTGAAGAATGGTATTGTTTCACATATTTTTCACACGTTTTAAAAAAAGTATTTAATGTTTGACAATAGAAGACAGTCAGATTATCATATTTACTTCTGTATCCAACCTGTTGTGATATATTGTCTTGGTTGAAGTATATGAAGAAAATCTGGCCTCATGCAGATATGTAGCTGGAAGAGAAAAGAGGATTTTAATAGACAATATTTATGAAAATTATCATAAGCAAATTATTATGAAAATTGTTGTCAGATCTCAGACCCCCCTGAAAGGGTCTCAGGGCTCCACAGACCTCACTTTGAGAAAAATTAAAAATTCATTAAATAAATAACAATTAAGTGATTACTTACCCAAACTTTCTCCCAGACACAGGAATGTGTACAAAATAGGCACTGAATGTATACTTGTTTTGTTTTTTTTAAGCGATCGGGGTTAAGTTACTTGCTCAAGGTTACACGGCCAGTTATTTCTGGGTGTGGTGCTAAGTATCTGAGCCCAGATTTGATCCCCAGGTCATCCCAATGCTGGAGCCGGTGCTTTTACTTGCTGAGCCACCTGGCTGCCACTAAGCAATTGGGGTTAAGTAACTTGCTCAAGGTTACACGGCCAGTTATTTGTGGGTGTGGTGCTGAGTGTCTGAGCCCAGGATTCGATCTCCAGGTCATCCCAACACTGGAGCCAGTGCTCTTACTTGCTGAGCCACCTGGCCGCCCCTAAGCAATTGGGGTTAAGTAACTTGCTCAAGGTTACACGGCCAGGTGTTTCTGGGTGGGTGCTAAGTGTCTGAGCCCAGGATTTGATCTCCAGGTCATCCCGACACTGGAGCC
The DNA here is from genome assembly GCF_028583685.1 of Petaurus breviceps papuanus. Classification (NCBI taxonomy): domain Eukaryota; kingdom Metazoa; phylum Chordata; class Mammalia; order Diprotodontia; family Petauridae; genus Petaurus; species Petaurus breviceps. The sequence continues at coordinate 15,205,376 of NW_027185896.1, read as the reverse complement.
GGTGCTCTTACTCGCTGTGCTACCTGGCTGCCCCTGAATGTATACTTGTTGAGGTTGAAAAATAAAAAGCAAAATCTGGAATCAGAAGACTTGGTTTAAATCACAAATCACTAGCCTTTGCTGGACCTTAGTTTCCCCATGTGTAATATAAGGGAATCAGACGATTTCTAATTCTTTAACTTTTTTAATTTTTGCTTTTTGGAGGCAGGAAGGTAGGGCAATTGGGTAAGATGTAGTAGGGGATCAAGATAAAAATAAAAAGATCAAATGAGATAACATTTATAAAACACTTTGCAAACCTTGAAAAGCTATCTAAAAGTCTTAGTGTTAGTAATAATAAAATCATACATTAGTAATAAAATAATAGCAAGCATTTATATAGCACTGACTGTATGCCAAGCATTGTGCTAACTACTTTACAAATATCATCTCATTTGATCCTCCCCACGACCATGGGAGGTGAGTGCTATTGTCATCCCGTTTTACAGTTGGGGAAACTGAGGCAGGCATAGATTAAAAATGATACAACTAATAAAGGTCTGAAGTTGGATTTGAACTCATGTTTTATAATAATAATGGCTAATGTTTGTATAGCACCCACTTTATGCCAAGCACTGTGGTCAGTGCTTCATAATTATCATCTCAGTTGATCTTCACAACAACCATGGGAGACAAATGCTATTGTTATCTCCACTTTACAGTTGAGGAAACTTAGGCAGACAGATTGAGTGATTTATTCAAAGTGATATAGGTAGTGTGTCTGAGGCTGCATTTGAACTCAGGTCTTCCTGACTGAAGGCCCAGTGCTATATCCACTGAACCACCTAGCTTTAGAACAAAATATATGACAAATACTGGGCGGCTAGGTGGCACAGTGAATAGAGCACCGGCCCTGGAGTCAGGAGGACCTGAGTTCAAATCTGGTCTCAGACACTTAACACAAAAACTAGCCATGTGACCTTGGGCAAGTCACTTAACCCCAATTGCCCTCCAAAAAAAAAGAGGCAGAAAAGAAAAGAAGGCCCACAGAGGTTAAGTGACTTGCTCTAAGTCCCATAGGTGGTAAAATTCCAAGGTGGAATTTGAACCCAGGCCTTCTGGCCCCAGAGACAGTTCACTTTCTATTGTATGTACCCCATGGTTGAGGTCCCTTCCTTCCCACCCTGAATCATCCGAACAGGGACATGGACCATGGTAGAGGGAGAAGAGCTTTGGGCTGTCAGGATGTCTTAATGAAGGCTATTGTTCCATTTATGACTGATTCACTCTCTGACTTTAGAATCATGGAAACCATCCAGTCCTTTCCTGGCAGGGCTTAAATCCCCTCCTCTGGTAAAAGTGGGGAATAAGGATCATTTTTTCTTACTCACTCTGGTATTGGGAAGATCAAATAAGACAATGCTTGTTAAACTATTTTGTAAAGTTTAAAATGTGACACATTTATTTTGGATGTGGTTGAAGTGGGAAAGGCTGAGTTCCCTCCCAATAGCTGTTTTGCTGAGGGGATACTTGTGGCCTTGGCCTTATTGGGGCAGCTAGGTGGCACAGTGGATAGAGTACCGGTTTCTGGAGTCAGGAAGACTCCTCTTTATGAGTTCAAGTCTGGCCTCTGATACTTCCTAGCTGTGTGACCCAGGCAAGTCACCTACCTTGTTGGCCTCCGTTTCCTCATGTGTAAAATGAGCTGGAGAAGGAAATGGCAAACAACTCCAGTATCTTTGCCAAGAAAACCCCAAATGTGGTCATAAAGAGTCAGACATGACCAAAGAACAACAATGTGTAACCCTGGTCTTTTTGACAGGAAGGTCATACCAAGCATCATCCCTGCAGACACACACTCAGCTAACTCTTCCTTTCTCCCTCCCATAGTCACCCTGAGGCCTACAGGCTGGTCCTGCCAATCATCCTGCCCTGCTTCTATCCAGAGCTCTTCATGCTGTACATGTTGTACCATGAGAAAGAAGACAACCTCTACAGCCAGGGCATAGCAGACCTGAGCCTGTTCCCAGACACCAAGCTGCTGGAGTGCCTGGATGTGCAGAAGTGAGTGAGATCCCCTGGGTTAGGGCTCCCTTCCATCCCAGATCCCAAAGAAGCCCTTTGGCTTTGCCCTCCATTCTTTCTCCTTAATGCCCTTTGCATATTTTTATTGATTCTCCAGATAAAGGAGTTGCTTAGAGTATGGATTAGCCATTTACCTCCATTTCTTGATGCTAGTGAGGTTACAAAGGGTAACCACCACTGGTGTAGAGAAAAGCCATCCCATGTGATACACCCTGGCCATTGCTTCCAGTGAACATTTGACAGTCTTCCCCTCCCTCAGCAGGGTCTCCATCAGTCTTTTCACAGGGCAGTAATGCAACCTGTATTAAGAAAAAGGTGCTCCAAATAACTAGATAATATTTATTATTATAGATTTAGAACTGGCAGGCTCTTTAGAGTGCATCCAATCCCACTCCATCATTTTACAGATGAGAAAATTGAGTCTAGAGAGATTAGGTTACCTATAAGGGGAAGAGCAAGGATCTGAACCCAGGCCCTCTGACTCCCAACTCAGGGCTCTCTTCTGCTGTATAATGCCACCACTTACATGTTGGAGATGTTTATGGGAGCACTGGCCTGACCTTGCAGTTTTCCTCTCCTGTACAATCCAGCTGTCTTGCACCCTAGAGTATGGGGACATTTGTGGACACTATGCATCTATTATTATAGTCATTGTAATTGTCACATTATTCCCCCATTGGCATGGACTGTGAATGTACTTTTACCTGTTCCCCTTGTGCCTAGGAGAGGGCTTTGTCATAGAGTAAGACAGGGACAGTGTCAAAGAAAAAAAAGTATTAATAATGTAGTCTGCAATTTAGTTTGCCAGAAGCAATTTTATTGAATGTAACAGTTTATATTCAAACTACTTCTAGGTTTACTGAATTTAACATTAATTTGTATTCAAAAACTATTTCTAGCTTGGAGACATATTCAGACTGGATTAGTTCCCCATGTTCTCTGACATGATTCTCTGCCAGAAAGATTTTAGGTAACATTTATAGGAATCTTGAACAAAGAAACGATCATAATATATTAAAATGTAGTTTGGGGGTTAACATTATAAAATTGGTCAGTTCCTTCTTGGACTCTTCCTCCTAAGGAATTCCTTCCTTTGATCAAAATCTTAACCTCGAATTTCCAAAGAGAAGACACAGTCCTTAGGTGGGGCAAGGGGCCAATCACTTCAAAGGAGGGGGGGGGCAGCTCAATGATCTTATCTAGACCAGAGTTATGTTCAGTTATCATTCTTACTGAATTTCAAAGGAAGGTCTCAGCCTTTGTTCTTCCCATTTGCCTAAAGGAAACAATTTGGAAAGGCTGGAGAAATATTTCTTGAGAGACTAAAAAGGAATTTTTTTGTTTTGTTTCATTTAAAATATGCTTCCTCAACAGTTTGGTGCACACTAATGGGCTTAGGCCAAAGATGTAGGGCCGCAGCTGGTCAAAATCATTGAGAATACATAATCTGGGATAGATAGGGACCATAGGAGGTCATTCATTGGGTCCATTTCTCAATGGAGGTAGCTCCCTTTGAAATCATCACAGGTGAGATAAACATCTAACCAGTCTTTAAATGCCACAAGCTGAAGACAACAAGATGTTACATAATTGGGTAAACTCCAGGCTGGGAGTCCAGAGACCTGGGTTTAGCTCTTCTACCAATTCACTGTCCACTTCACAATAATAACCATAACAATAATAACTAGGGTTTACACAACATTTTAAGGTTTGCAAATTACTTTACACATTTAATCCTCACAAGAATCTAGGTTCTATTATTATCCTCATTTTATAGATAAGAAAACTAAGGCAGAAGGAGGTTTTCATAGTAAGTAGTGGTAAGTATCTTCAGGCTAGATTTGAACTCAGGTCTATCCTGACTCCAGGTCCAAGGCTCTATTCAATGTGCCACCAGATGCTTTAGGAGGGAGTGGCAAAAGCCAGAAAACCAGAGGTTTTAATCCTTTGCTCCTTACTATTTGTGCAACTTTGGGTAGGTTTGGTCTTTGTGCCTTAGTTAGAACAAGTGAGTTATACAAGATAACTCTGAGGTCCTTTCCAACCCTAAATCCTGTGATCTCAGGCTTCTCTCTGGGCCTCAATTTTGTTGTCTGTCCAATGAGGTTGAAGCCTCCATGTTACTATTTATATTGTATCAGAAGTAATTTGTGATCAACAATTAAATATGAATAAGGTAGACATACTGGGAGGGGATCCTACAGTACAATGAGGGGTGTGGTAGTTGAATAGATGATCTTGAAGGGCCTGCTTCAAGAATATTTTATGGCTTATTTTGGCAAAATGCTCAATGATGAAACCAGCCCTTAGGGTCAGGAAATTCTGAGCCCTTTTCCTCTTGCTTTGTCCTAAAACCCGTTTCTCTTGTTCCAGGCACCTGTGGCCTCTCAAGGACCTCACACTGACAACCAATCAGGTGAGGTCATTGCTTTCCCAGGTAGCTAACACCTACTCAGCTAACTTCTGGCAGGACTCTTGATTGGTACAGGGGGTAGAGACAGAGTGAGGAGTGAGAAGGTTCTATTGCGGTCATTGGCATTATCAGGGTAGGCTTCCTAGAGGGAGCAGGTATTGTGTAGAGGTTAGGAAGAGACTGAATAGAGACGAAGACTTCAAGAATTTGTGTGTGTGTGTGTGTGTATGTGTGTGTGTTTGGGGGGAGGGCTGCAGATGGACTGTGTAGTGACCACAAAAACATGCTAGGTATGGTAAGTAGACTTGTGTTGTCTAGATTGGAGAAGCAGAAAGATGTAATAGAATGAGCACTGGGCTTGGACTGTAGTCCTGACTCAACCACTTACTAGCTATGGATCCTTGGGTAAGTCACTACTCTGACTCAGTTTCCTTTACTTTAAAATGAATGTGTTGGATTGTATGGAACCTGTGGCCTTATAAGTCCTTGGGTGCAGCCTTTTGACTGAGTCCAAGTTTGACAGAACAAATCCTTTTATTAAGGGGATCTGTTCTGTGAAGTTTGGATTCAGTCGAAGGGATGCATTTGAGGACCTAGAGGGCCACATGTGATCTCAAGACCCCAGGTTCTCCACTCCTGGATTAGGTGATCTCCAAGGTCCTTTTTGGTTTAGGCCTTTGGGTGAAGTCTGGTCTGACTGATCCTGGGGCATGGGATTGATAATGACTCTTCAATGGCCCAATTATAGGCTGGGGCAAGAGGTCAGTTAGTGCTAGGTGAGGGGCAGGGATTGAAGGGGAATAATGAAGGGCTGAGGATCATCAGGATGGAGGGGTTTGGATTCTAGGTTGGTCTCATGGAGGGGCTAAGGTAGGTGGGAGAACATTGGGTAGGGGGTCCTGGTCTGATTTTGGTTCTTTCTTTCCTCTTGCAGAGATACTCCTTGGTTAGAGACAAATGCTTCCTCTCTGCCACTGAGTGCTTGCAGAAGATCATGTGAGTCACCCTTTCGGGGTCAACCATCCCAAACGAGAGCTGGGTGGGCTATCTTCCCTCCCACTGGAGGGGGGCAGAACAACCCCCTTTCATTCTCACCCACAGTTGAAAACCATGCCCTTATCCTATTCCAGGCAGGTAGCAGCCTGCTGCCCTAAGCTCACACACACCAGGGAACACTGTCAGTCTTGACCTTAATACCGCCATCTTGTCATTATTCATGCTGGTGCTGCCTCCAAGATTTTGCTCTGGTCTTCTATTTTTCTTTTTAAACTTTTATCAAATGACTTTGATCTGCTTTTTAAGCGGATATACAAGACATCAATATCTGACCCTAGTGTCTCCCAATTCATTCATTCATGTAATTTGGCAGTAAAACAAGAGATGGGTCCATCAAAGTTCCCTCCCCACCACACCGAAGACAAACTGCCCAGCCAGCCTTCCTTCAGTGCCCTTTCACACACAGCTTCCTTTATGTCAAATGCTTCTATTCTACTCTTCCAAACTACATTCCTTTAGCAATATTCCCTGCTTTGTTCTGCGTTTTTGTAGTCTATACTGTTAGATACATGGGCCATACCCCTGATGGTATTTCTGACCCTTCTCTCTACAAGTATTTCCTCTCCAAATCCAACTCAGTCTGTTTCTACCAGAAAGTCTTCCTGGATTTACTCTGGCTGGCTCCAGTCACTAATGTGTATTTTCATACTGGTCCACTTATTGATTTCTGATTTATACTGGGGAAATTTCATTGCAAGGATTTAGTATTTCCCATTAGACTAGGTCTTTTTTGAGGGGTGGGTCTTCTTTCAGACTGGAGGGGATCCTTGAGGGCAGAAATTATCTCCCATCAGACTGGGGGTGGGTGTGGGGGGTGGAGAGAAATTCATTCCAGATTGAAGATTCTCTTTCCCTTTCACTTCTCTTTCCTCCCCCCCCCCCCAAAAAAAAAAAAAAAAGTCTAGTGGGGCTTAAGGCATAGTTCTCCATGAAGGAAGACTTACAGATGACCTTAGGATGTCCTGCCCTCCTAGGGGACAAAATGAAGTCAGGAGACCTGGTTTCAAATCTGACTCTGGCATTAGCTATGTGATCCCAAGTGAACTGACCTCTCTGAGCCTATTTCTTCATTGCACTACCTACTTCACAAGTCTGTTGTGAAGATTAGAGCTTTCCCATTTTTTAAGCCCTGTCTAAATGAGGGCTATTCCTACTACATCTCCACAATAGCACCACGGTGGATCCCCGGGAGAAGCTGGAGATGCTTCAGAAGACCTATGTTGAGATTGAGGACACGCTTTCCCGGGTCCTAGAGAGGGAATACAAGCTTCCTATGGATGACCTGCTGCCCTTACTCATCTATGTTGTGTCCCGTGCCCGGTGAGCCAACTCTTACATAGGGGGTGACAGAAGATTGGTACAGAAAGGATATAGAGAGGTTCAAGAATGAGTCCCTTTGGTCCTGTTCAGCTGGCTTGGGTGGTGAGAGCTTTTCTTAGGATAGAATGGACTATAGGATTCCAGCTGTGACATCATTAACTACTCCCCTGTGCCATTCCTAAATTAGGGCTTAAAGGATTTCTGGGTACATTTCCTAGGATCCAGCACTTGGGAGCAGAAATTCATGTGATCAGGGACATGATGGACCCCATCCACAGAGGAGGATTGTATGATTTCCTGCTGACAGCCCTGGAGGTGAGATAGTCAGGGAAGGGGAAGGGGCACTGGCTTCTTTCTAGGAACAGATCTAATTTATTAACAGAATCAAGTAAGGACTGGAAGGGACCTCCCTTCCCTCCCCCCAGCCTCCTCTCCTTTTTAACAGGGTAGAAGGAAATAACATGTTGAGGTCATAATGCAAATTGGTAGAAATTCCACTATATGATGCTGCCTTCCATATGCATAGCTATCTCTTTCTGCTCCCTGGGGCAGTCGTCAGTCAGCTCTGAGATGGGTCTCTAGCCATGGCAATGGGGTAAATGGAACTATTGACACAGTGACTCAGACCTTACACATCCTGGTTGCTCAACAAATGTGCATCTCTACTCTCTCCTTTCTCTTTGAGTTGTGGCTTGTGTTTGTAAGGTAAGGTTGGGGGATCCTTCGTCTTCTGGTTTGGGGGTAGTCTCCCAATTCATGGAAAGGACATTTCTTGCAATCTCATGATTAATGAATGTTAGTAATTAACCACATGTTAGAACAGAGGACATATAAAGGGGGGGGGGGGGGAGGAAGGGGAAGAAGCTTCCAAGTCAGGAAGTTCCAGTTCTACCTCTGACACATGCTGTGTGTGCCCACAGGCAGACTCTTTCCATGCTCCCAGCAACTAAGGCTAGAAGTTGGCAGGAAAGGTGCCAGGCAGTATTGGTGTATGAGCTGCCTGATCAAGGTGTGTCCTACACCAAAGAAACCACTGGTTTAGTTCCTATCCCTGTCCTGATCCCCAAAGGTGGGTCGCACATTCAAACACAGGTATCTGGACTTCTAGGTCTAGTGCTTTCTCCACCATGATAGGAGCAGGCTGGTATAATGGAAAAAATGGGTATTATTTCATTTCTATAGGCCTCAGGCTCCTCATCTACAAATCAGGCTGTATCAGATGCTAACACTCATTCCAGGTGTTGAGGTTTGGTGTTTCCTCCTGGTGCCTGACTGTTTTTCCTCTCTCATCCAGTCCTGTTATGAGCACATCCAGAAGGAGGACATGAGGCTGCACCGCTTGGCTGGAGTCCATAATCGGAAGGCTCTTTGGTAGCTCAACCCTGCCAGGGGATCTCTGGCCTGGGCCTGCTTCTGGATCAAGCAGAACACTAAGGAAGGAGAAGCCGGCACACGTGTCTACACAGGGGGAGTAGAGATGACGTTTATTAGTTACAGAGCATGTATGTACAGAGCATCATTGTGACTACAAGAACCACACTTTGGTCTGTCCCTCTCATCTCCAGAGAAGGAGTTCTGGATACAGTCTAGGCCACATAAGGCAAATGCCCATTCTCCCTCAGGGTGCTGCTCCTCAGGAAATGGATCACTCCTCTCTGGCCCTCATCCTCTCTTTGCAGCTTCCTCCTGCTGGACTACCCAGCAGGCTCTCGAGTCTTCCACTGGCCTAGGCTTCGATGATTCTTGCCTTGGGGAAGATATTATCAATTTAAGGAAGAAATAATATTGCACTTTAAATATTTTTAAAAGAAATTGAACACTTGCTATGTACAAAGCTACTGCAAGATGCTGTGGAGAATACTGAAATGTTTGTGACACAGTATCTCTCTTCAAGGCCCTTACACTGTGGAGACAGCCCTAGAGGGCTGGATTCTCTGTGCTTGGAGGCAGGACTGAGCCATCTAGGCAAGA
>NW_027185896.1:15161558-15196542 GCF_028583685.1 Petaurus breviceps papuanus | reverse complement strand
GCTGGATTCTCTGTGCTTGGAGGCAGGACTGAGCCATCTAGGCAAGAATAACTGTCCTCCTGTGTCCTGAGTGCCCTTGCCCCTCCAGCCTTCTACTTTTTTCTAAGGAGCCAAGGGAGAGAAAGGTGGAAAGCAGAGGCCTTTCCTCTTGAACTCAGGTCTCTTTGTTTCCCACATGTGGCCCAGTCTCATTATCTTTGCTCCACACCAACAGACCAAGACCCCTTTGAGCCAAGGGGCAGTTTTTCCTGGAGTAAAGTGCAGCTATTTTCCAGATAACACAGGGAGATCACCAAGCGAGCAGCACAGCTTGTAGAGTCACATGGGGTGAATCCAGAAGAGAGGGGATTGGAGGGCAAGCTGATGGGCAGGGGAGGGAGCTGCTGCTGCTTTGCTTCACAGGTCACCAGTGCTGCCTTTGGTGCTGGCATGGGATAGCTTTGGGGGGGCCATGCAGGAGGTGGGGCTTCTACCCAGGATGGAGAGATGCTGCATTAGGCCTTTAGGTCTGTGGCTGTCCTGGCTCTGCAGGGTCACACCAAGAACAGAGGTCAATAAACATCTGCTAGAAGAACTTCTGAAGTTAGCTTCTTTTCTTTTTATCACACTCATCCTGCTAGAATGGATCTCAGGGAAGTTGTGGGAATAGGAAATTATTTTTCATTTAAATTATGTTCCTAGTATCACTAACCCAGAGAGCTAGAAGGGACTTTAGGGCTCATCTAGTCCAACCACTTCATTTCACAAATGAGGAAGTTAGGTGACCTCCCCAAGGTCACATAGGTAAATGGCAGAGCTAGATATGAATTCCCAGTGACTTCCAAGTTCAAGATCCACTTTGAGGCAAGGTGGACTGCACTGATGGATACCCATTCACAGTTATTTCTTGCTACTTTTAAAAAGCATAACTAGAAAGAAGCAGCATTTATTATTTCTTTCAGGTGGTTGAACAGGTCCTCTGGGGGTGGTGAAAATTCATTGATCTCTAGTGTCTGGAAATCTGGGTTTGTGATCAAGGATGCTAATACATCAGCAATTCGACTTAAATCAAAAGCTGCATGGTGGGTGCCCAACCCAGGGCTGTCAGTGCAAACATTTTCCACGGGTTTGGTCTCAGGAGCCTTTTCTAGGACAGAAATTCTCTTTTCTGCTATGACTTTGAGGAAGTTATAAAACTCTTTGTAATCAATTCCAGTGCATGATTTCATGATCACCTGAAGATGAGAAAGAAAAAATATTATGAGATTATGCTTTAAATGACACTTACTTCATTCAATAAAAATTTTGCAAGGACCCTTTGAGCATATACCCACCCTTTAGTTGGGAACCTCTGGGACAGAAACAGTTTAAGAAAGGCTCCTTGGTCTCAAGTAGCTCATAATTTAGTTGGAGAAAATTGATATAAAAATGTGACCACATAATGTCCTAAGGCAGTATTTGAATGCATGCCAAATAAAGAACAAAAGTGATAAATCACCTTAAGAGTTCAGAGGTGAATGTTCTACTGTATCTTAGTCTTTGCCTATGTGTCCTTGCTTTGACACACTTCAATCTGGTAATGAGATCAGACATTGTCACCATCATGCCTGGAGTTTAGAGGCTCTCTGATTTCCCAAGTTACTTTGGCCTGAACATAAATAAATCCTTTTTTCTCAATGTACCAGAGACCAGGATGGGGTTTTTACTAAGAAACGGAAGTGAAAAAAACAGAACCAAGACCAAAAAAAATGCAGGCTAAATTATAAAGCACAGATCCTTGATCTCAAGGTGGGTTGGTTAGCAGTTTATGAGGCACAAGGCCCCTGTTCCCATTTGTTGCTTTATCCTTCTCAGAGCTGGGTGCAAGACAAAGTTTTTAAGGTTCCTTTCCTCTGGTGAATAGTTTGTTTTTTCTCTGACAACTGCTGGGCATTACTGCTAGATGGTTGGGCTGGGGGCAACTTTCAAATGATTTTAAGAATGTATCTTTCCCAAGCCAGGCCTGCCTTATGATCCAGAAATAGGCAATTCAATCCAACCAAACAAACATAAAGCAGTAGAACTATGCTAGTCCTATAGGGAAACTCAAAAGGCCTTTGATCTTGTTTTGGTGTTTCCCTCAATGAAGCTAATTATAGCTCATCCGTTCTTGCCAACTTGTGAGACTCTTGAGCACGACTATCCCTTAAGTTCACCACAATTCACTCAGTGTGCTGGAGGCCTTCCTTGATTCCTCCAGACATTAGGATGCCAGTGGGGAACTATGGCTGTCCACTTGTCATTCCTCATTTCTGGCCATGTGATAACATCTTCCTGTGATATATGTCCTTAATGACATTATTTACTCATGTTTTCCTTTGAAGTTCCTCACTAGTTACATGGTAGAACCTACTAACACCAACAATGTCCTCTGTGAAATTTAATTTCGATTCTTCAGAAAGTGCTGCATTCCATCCCTTGATGTCATATAGCAACACTTGTAGGATGCTGGTATATGACAGATGGGCTTCTGTTACAAAGGCAAGTCTGGAGTCATTAAGATGCTTTACAGTTTCACAAAGTTCATTCTCCTGTGTAACTCTGGGCCCAAGATGTTGTCCATCATCATCATCTGTGCCAAGTATACATGCAAATGGACAAGCAAGTTTGTTCATGTAAATGCTTGTCATTGTCTGGGCAATAGCCTTCAACCAAGCAGCCTCTGGAAGACCATTCATCCACAGTGGATCCCTCTTCAACTTGGAACTTTGCAGACTGCTTTATCACAGCAGTGAATGCCTGTGGTGGCTGAGGTTTATGATCAGAGCTTATTTCTGTTATTAGGTCATTCAAGGTATCATAAACGATTTTTACCATATGGATGGGAAACATTGCTGGAAGAGGGCATTTAAGGTGGTCTTTTGTTCTACTCAATCAAATGCTTTTTCACAATCAACAAAACAAGCACAATAGAATCTTGTGTTCTTCACATCTTTTGTTTACAATTGTAAAATGGAAAAGATCTGACCCACTGCTGAATGTCCCTTGGGAAAGCCTGCTTGCTCCATATTAATACACCCACTAAGGATGCTGTTAGTTTGTGTTTAGATTGTGTATTAGACTCTAATAAAAATTCTGCATAGATGCAAAAGTAGGCCTATGGCTACTGATGTTCTCCCGGTTGCCTTTTTTTTTTGGTATTGATAAAGTCCTAGATTTTTTCACACCTTTGATCTTTCCCTCCCTTCGCAAGGGATACCTTGTGTATCCCTCCCTCGACAATCTCAAAACTGTGGCACTTCCAGTTTGGATCTCCTTTATATATACTTGGTCCACAGCTTTTTTGTCATTATTCTCTTTAGTATCAATGCTACCTTTCCTACAAGCACATTTAGGACCATGATGTAAAAGTCCCAGTGTGATGGTTTCATTGTCACGGATGATTAAGACAGTTTTTATAAATGCTCTTTGCAGACCTTTTCCATTTTCTTCTGCTTGTTGTCCTCCCATTTTTGTCTTTAAATGCCCTTGGGATGACTTTGCTTAGTTGGTCTTCTAGTTTTCTAGCCTGTTTTTTTTTCTGCTTTATGAGAAAACTTTTCTATCTTCATCTATTATCCTTCATAAAGATTTTACAAAGGAGTTTAAAATGCCTTTGGCCACCATTTCTCTCTGCTTGGCAAGCAAGTCAGAGGCTCTTTCTGGTCTTGTTATGGCAACTGATTTATTTTGCTTAAATTGCTGCATAAAGTTGTTACAACTTGTATCCATGTGATTTTTGTTGTTCATTTCCCAACCCCAACTTTCATTATCAATTGGTTGTTTGATTAGTTCAGAATAAAATTTTCAGTGGTATGCCATATCATTTTCTCGTTATTCTTCTATCTTTGCTCTGACAAGCTGGTGGTCTTAATTATATACAGAAAACTGACTGAGGAATAGCTTCCTCATCAATGGCAAGTCTATGAAAATTTGATCAATTTCATTTTTTGTGATGCTATTTGGTATCTGCCATGTCCAGAGACCACTAATTTTTTTCTCAAAGAGAATGTTCAAAATATAAAGATGTAAAGTTTCTGAGTGAACTTAAAGGGCTTGGCTTCTTCCCATCCTTTTTTTCTGAAACAAGCTTTCCAACCTATTTTCCACCATCCTTGCCTTTGCTCACTTTTGCAACAAAGTCACCGAGTATCAGAGTATACCTTGATTCAGAATTTCTATACCTCTTCACTCTGCAACTGATGTTCATGTTTAAGCTGTTATTTTCATGGTTTTGAGAATACTTTTCTTGAGTACTGTAATAGATGTCAAACATACATGAAGTGATGCTTCTTGTGGCCTTGGGGAACATGACAAAGCCAACTCTTTTGTCTTCAAGGGGTACCTGTGAATCATCCTTCCACTTAGTTGCAATTTCTTTTTGTCTTCTGGTTACATTTATAGTGAGAATGTCAATATTGTTATGATTCAGTTCCTCTAGCAGCATGCCAACTTGTTGGTCACTGGAGAATGACTTCATATCCAGAATATCCAAAATGAAAGTTTATAGACTATCTTTAAAACTATGTAAGTCTCAGCACCCCTGCCCCCTTTCCTGGCTACTCTGCTACTAACACGGAAGAAACAGAAAGGGGCTGCACAGAGTTGAAAGTCATTTTTTATGTTTCTTTGCTGGGACCAAGTGATGGGTCAATACCAAGTGATGAGTCTCTGGTGATAAACCTCTCCATATTTAGCTGGGTTGGTCCTCAGAAAACAAATTCATTCTACTATCAGAACTCAGAGTAACCTTCATGCTTCAGAGGCCCCTATCGATATAACAATTTTTTTTAAAAAAATGACATATATTCACTGTCTTAAGTAGGGCACCCTCTTTGCAGGAGGCAAGGAACCCACAACGAGACCCTTTCTAGGACTCTGGTTTTCACCCATGGTTTGAGAGAGGAAACCAGCAATATGATGATCTTGTCCCCGTCCTACCTGGCAGTGCTGATGCCAGTCTTCCATAGTGTCTCTCCACTCACGGATTTCCTGTTGCACAGCATCCAGTTCGGCCTGGAGGAAGTGCCACATGGTAGTTAGATTGCAGCCATTCATCCAGTTGTGATTAATGGAGATGGTATCATCCTGAAAGAATGATTCACAGGGAACTGGGTTACAATCAGTATTCAGAGGATCCCTAAATGGCCAGCAGAGGTTATCAAAGGGTGACATTCTGAAAGAGTTAACAGATACCAACAGCATTTAATCACCAGAAGACAGACTCCAAAGGAGATAATTCTCAAGTTTCATTCCTGTCAAGATAAGGAAAAGAAGCCAAGGATAGTGGTGCATGCTTGTGGCCCCTGCTGCTGGGGAGACTGAGGCATGCCCAGCTGTTGAGTGAGGAACTGAAATGCGGGAAGCCAGATTGGATATCTATGTTAAATCTGGCACCAACATGGTGAGCACCAAGATAAAGGGTCACCAGTCTGCTGGAGGGGTGAACCAATCCAGGACAGAAAAATTAGAGCACATTAAAGCTTCAATCAAAACTGGGACAAACTAGGCCTTTGGGTGTCTGTACCACTTCTAGCCTGGCTAAAATAGAGAGACCCTGTCTCAAAAAAAAAAAAAAAAGGTAGAGGACCGGAGACCAAATTTGTGCTATGATTAGCCTTTTACAAGTGCCTGTGAAAGTGTAAAGGCCCCCTAGAGAGGCATATGTCAGTTAACAATTTGATGGGCAACCAGGGCTGGAGGTAGAGTCTGAACCCAGGGCTTCCTGGTTCTAAGCCCAGCACTATAAGACACATCCCAATGAACCAAAATCTGTCACTGTGGTTTTTACCTACTGCTAATAGTTGTGTCCTTTGGAGCCTGACAGAACTGTCTAAACCTCGTTTCCACAGAACAGCCTTCCAATATTTGAAGACTGTTATGATGTTGCCACTAAATCCTTTCTTCCCTTCTCCAAGCTAAACATCTCCAGCCTTTTCAACTAATCGTCATGTGGCACAATCTTGAGGCCTTCTGCCATCTTGCTGCCTTCCATCAGATACTCTTTGTCTTATAAGTACCTTTGCTATAATATGGCCCTGGAACTAAATACAGAACACTCCTGAGGTGGTTTCACCAGGACAGAGTACAGTGGGATTATTATCTCGTTCCTTCTTTTTGGAGCAGCTAGGTAGCACAGTAGATAAGAGTGCTGGGATTGGAATCAGAAAGACTCTTCTTCTGGAGTTCAAATCTGGCCTTGGACACTTTTACTAGTTGTGTGACTCTGGGCAAATCACTTCACCCTATTTGCCTCAGTTTCCTCATCTGTAAAATCAATCTGGAGAAGGAAATGGCAAACCACTCCAGTATCTCTGCCAAGAAAACCCCAAATGGGGTCCTGAAGAGCTGGACATGACCGAAAAATGACTAAACAACCACCACCTTCTAGACATCATACTATTTAAAGTAGTCTAAGAACTCAGTGGCTTCTGTGGTTGCCAGGTCACACTACTGACTATACTGAGCTTGCAATCCACTAATTATCCAGCTGCTATATAGATACTGAATTTGAAGCTGACTTTTGGAACTCAAGAAAAAGGCATTTGTTTCTATGAATATTTCATCTTATCAATACTTTATTGAAATCTAGATCCATTAGAGCATTCTGCATGAGCTGTTATCTTCCTTTTCCAGATGTTCAGTCACCATCCATTGTCTGAAGTTTTAGGATTTTGGCAGGAGCTGAAGTTATGTTCACTGGTTTGAGGATTCCACTCTCTCTCTCTCTTTTTTTTTGGCTTTTTGGAGGGCAATTGGCGTTAAGTAACTTGCCCAAGGTTACGCGGCAATTTTTTTTTGTGTGGGTATTAAGTGTCTGAGGCCAGAACCGAACTTGGGTGCTCCTGACTCCAGGGTGAGCACTTTACTCACTGTGCCACCTAGCTGCCCCAATTCTCTCTCTCTTTTTAAACAGATACCACATAAGTCCTTTACTAGGATGTTTCAAAGATTGCTGACGAAGGTCATGCAACCACACCTAACAGTTCAGTACCCTGGGATGTACTTTGTTTGGCTCTGGTGACTTAGAATTCAAGGCCTCTGGGTACTCCTTTATTAGAATTTCCCAACTTAGGCTTTCATTTCTACTCAAGTCACTTTAATTCTATCTTTTCTAAAGATGTCCTTAGTACAGAAAACAGAAGCAAATTAAGTCAAGTCCTTCAGTCTGCTTTTTATTATGCAGCCCTCTCATCTTCTTCCGTTTGGTTGTTCTTAGATTTCCTAAACAGTCTCAGCTCATTCCAAGTTTTCTGACTCTTGCAGGCCTGTGTCATGGTTTTGGAATTCTTAGCCCATTCACCTCTGCAGCAGCCTTCTGAATACAAGCCTATAAAAAACCACACACACAAAACCTAAGTTGCTCTATGAATTCGTTGTTCATTCACGTTGTTCTCTTCAGGGTACTGTCCCTTTCCCTTATTGGAACTGTTTTCAGTGACTTGAGAACTTCCCATCCCTCCTGAGTTGATTCCCCACACAGATTTTTAGTAGAAGCTGGATTTGTGTAAGTAATTCTATTTAAGAACTCTCTTTTTACTTCGGAGTGAAGGGAAAAGGCCTGTAGCTCAGCATCCTTGTGGTCACTCCTGTTTTCCATAAACTGTACTCTCCGTTGCCTAGGAAGATGTTGTCCAGCTGCTGTTGAAGCCAGCCCAAGTTCATGCCCTGGCCTCAATCTGGTTTTTATAACATGATGCCTCAAGCTAGATGTTATGGGAGAGTCTGGACCAGGGGTGGGGAAACTGGTCTAGAAGACCACATGTGGCCTTGAGGCCACAGGTTCCCTGTCCCTGGTCTGGACCAAACTCATCCTGATGCTTCATTATGTAAAGCTTTTTCTTCCTGTTTGTTGATGTATTTAAAATGTTTTGATTCACCAAAAGGAAATGCAATGGAAATTCATAAAGAAGTTTACCCCAGTTACTTCTAATTGCTTAATAAACTCTGAGAAAATCTTACCTATTAACATAAATAAGTGATTTTGTTCCATGAAAGATACTACCTAGTCTTCCTCTAAACTCTTTACATTCTGATCTTCCTCAAAACAAGGCACATGTCAGACCACGTCTGGTTTTCCTTCCTTTATTTGTCATGAACTCTTAAGACAGAAAGGTCATCGTTTGCTTCCTCCCTGCTTGTGCTACCAAAGTTCCTTCTACTTCACTCATTAAGTTCCTCCTTGTTGATAAGAATCACATCCAGAGTGGTGCTTTTTCCATTTCTTGAAGTATAAAATTGTCAATGAGCAATCTAATAAATCATTAGCAGTTCTGCTTTTGGCCAAGAGCTCCAGTAGATGTTTGGATACTTAAGTCTCCTATCTCTACTATATGTCATGCTTTTCCATGCCCAAATCATGTTTCTATGTGTGATGTCATCGAGCTCTTCCTTCTGTCCAAGTGGTCAAGAGTGTACTGCCATGACACCCAAATGTTCTCTACCAGGTTCCCCTCCCTGGTTCCTGGATCTCCTCATGTGATAATCTTTTCATATGTGATACTTCTCCATCCCTACTTCCCTACTTCCAACTCTTTCTTTTGAATAAAACATACCTTTCAGGGTCCATATTCCACTCCCAGGTGTTAGCCTATCAGTCTTGGTGATATCTGTGAGATCATATTTGCCTCCTCATATTAGGATCTCTCATTAAACACCACCCCCTTTTTTTTAACCCATTCTTTGTGCATCTGAATACAGGCATCCAAGGTCATGGTTCTTATTAATGGCTCCTTTCTTTGACTTTTTCCTCCTATAAATTCCTTGGCTTCTCTACTGCTATTCTACCCACACTGTGGCTTCTCTCCTTGTTATTTAACTTGGTAGACATATACGCTCAAACAGTTGCCCCCTCCCCACCTTTCCTTTTCAGTTGCAGGCCCTGTGAGGCACATACATTCTTACTGGCCCTTCTCATGTATGCTCCAACCCTGGCCAACAGTTTGTTATTTCTGCACTTGAACATCTGACTCTGCACCACTCTTTTCAAGTGTATCTTATCTCCTCAACTCAAATGTGAGCTGCTAGAGGGCAAGTACTGTGCCTTTTCTTTCTTTGTTTTCTGGTCATCTGGCATAGGGCTAGGCACTGGCAAGCACTGAGATGTTGCTTTAGACCCAGACCCAGGGCAAGCCAGCTTCTTCAGGCCTTAGCGCCCCATCTGCAAAATGGAGGGGTGAGGTCGCTGACCTCCACAGCCTTTTCCTGCTCTTAATCTTATACTCTATGATCCTATAAAATGTTAATTTAAAATCAAAAACTACATGTAAGTGGGAAAAATATTATTAAAAAAAAGATGAAAAAATAAAACACACGGAAGATTTACATTCACAGCATTTTTGTGCGTAGAACAGCATTCATAGTGTTTTGAGGTTCAAAAGTATTTACATGTTATCTTCTCATGTGATCCTTATGGTAAGTCTTTGAAGCAGGTAGGTATAAAAGGCATGGTTATTCCCATGTCAAGAGTACATCTGAACCCAGGACCCATCTGTCTCTCAGTTAAATGAACAAAACCCATTCATTCTCTCAGCCTAAACTCAATTCAATGAACATCTAATAAACACTACTATGTGGGGGGGTCCCCTGACTTGGCATTGAGGATTCAAAAATCAAAAATGACAAAGAGCCTAACTTTAAGTGGTTAGAATAATTCTGAATTCATATTTCCATATGAAATCATATTTCTATAGCATTTAAAGTTCCACAAAGGTCACATTTGGTTCCTTCTAAAACCCTGTAGACAGTGCAGATATGATAATCTCTATTATTTTTACAGGTGATTAAATGAGATTCTAAGGGGTTAAGTAACTTGCCCTCAGTCACACAGCTAGTAAGTACTGGAGCTAGCTAGCATCCAGTGTGGAGAATAAAACATACATGCGTAATCATAATAACGAACATCTATAGAGTGCTTATGATGTGCCATGCACTGTGCTAAGCATCTGATCTGCACAACAACCCTGGGACGTAGGTGCTATTATTATCTCCACTTTACAGTTGAGGAAACTGAGGCAAACAGGTGACGCAGGGTCACCCAAGGTTCAAGCCGAATTTGAACTCACATCTTCCTAACTCTAGGTCCAGTGCTAAGGAGAAGTCCAGACAAAGTGTTAGGAGAAATCTGTGGTGGAAGATATCTGTAATATAAGGACAGAGAATAAAGGAAAGCTTAACAGAGAAGGCTTCATGGATCTTACCAGATTGTAAACCTGATGGTGCCATCCACTGGGGACAAAGATCATCTCCCCAGCTTCTTGGATGATTTCAATAGGTGGACAGCACTGGGGGTACCTGGGGTACACTTTGATGTCCAGGAGGGCAGAGGAAGTAACATCATAGGGCAGGTTCCCATGATAATCCCGGAGACTCTCTTCTTGCCCTGGGGGGTAGAGTAGCCACCTCTTCCTTCCACAGACGTTGACAGACCAGCTGTAGGAGCGGAAGACGTCAGCATGGAACGGGGTCCTGTGGAGTAAGCCAATGAGCTACACTATGAATTTTATTCAGTTTAAAAATAAATTTCCTGTGGCACAAAACAAGGGAAAGTTTAGTCCCATCTTTCATATCCATAAAACCTTAACCAATCTTCCCATCATAGGTGTCAAGGTAATACTGATGATACTTCAAAATCTGTGAACATTAGTAGGAGAAAAAGACCTAGATCTGAGCTGTGTCTCTGATACCAGCTATGTAACCTTGAGTAAGTCACATTATATTCTTTATTTTTAGTTTCCTCATCTGTAAAACGGGGCTGATACACTATTGCACAGAGCAGGTGAGAAAAGTACTTTGTAAATCTTAAAGCACTTTGTGAACTGTTATTATCAATAGCCTGCAAAAAAAGTTCCAATTTTGTAGATTTTTTTTTTTCCATTTGCTGTTACAACTGTTTCTTGAATGATTCTTTCAGTCTTTCATTTAGCTTCTGTTGCCTTCTTAAGTCAAGTGATAAAATTTATACTGAGGAAAAAATGGGCAAGAATAACCAAACGAGAGGGGGCTGAGCCAAGATGGCAGCAGAGAAGCAGGAAAACTCCCTATGTTCACTCCATAACCACCTCAAATGCCTATAAAAAATTACGCTAAACAAACTTTAGGGCTACAGAACCCACAAAGTGACAGAGAGAAACAAACCTCCTGCTGAAGACAGCCTGGCAGGTGGACAGGAAGGGTCCATTGCAGCACGCTGGGAGCAGAGCCCAGCCCACAGTGAGCCCGGGGTTTTAGCCTCAGGGCACCATGACCAGCAGCAGCTGGAGGGTCTTCAGGAGAGTAGATCACCAGCAGCTGTGGCGGTTTCCAGAATTATCAACCCATAAATGCCAAAGACAAAGTGAGAGGTCAGTGTAGACTTCGAGGGAACAGAGAGTCCAAGAGTGTGGTTCGGCCTTTGCCCCCGGAGGGAGAAGCAGCTGAGGTGCTGCAGCTGTGCAGCTGCCACCGCCTGGCTGCTTCAGAGCTCCTGGCCTGCAGATTATAGGGGGACTAAGCAACCAGTCTGAGGGGTAATCGCTCTTGCTTTAACCTGCTTGGTTTAGGGTGAAGGTCCTGGGGTATGTGACCAGGTGTCAGAGCCAGTGAAGGCTTTAGAGAGGGCAGCCAACTAATAGCTCTGGCAGCTGTGAAAATCCCAGAGATTTGGGGCAAAGCTCTCCTCTCTGGAAGCAGAGTTCTACTGTGACAAAAAGCTCAAAAGTCAAGTAAGTGACTAGCAACATGAGCAAGCAAAGGAAGCAAAGCAAGTACAGCACAGCAATCCAACTTTAGATTCCTATTTTGGGGACAAAAAGGATCAAAGCATGGAACAGGAGGAAGACAATCAAGTCAGAACTCCTGTACCAAAAGCTTCCAAGAAAAATACGAGCTGCTTACAGGCCATAGAGGAGCTTAAGAAGGATTTTGAAAAACAAATAAGAGAAGTGGAGGAAAAATTGGGAAGAGAAATGAGAATGATGCAAGTAAATCATGAAAAGAGTGTCAACAACCTGACTGAAGAAAATAACACCTTAAAAAATAGACTAACTCAAATGGCGAAAGAGACTCAAAAAGGCAATGAGGAGAAGAATGCCTTAAAAAGTCGAATTTGCCAGATGGAAAAAGAATCTCAAAAGCTCACTGAAGAGAATCATTCCTTCAGAATTAGACTGGAGCAAATGGAAGCTAGTGAAATCAAGATACTATTAAACAGATCCAAAAGAATGAAAAAATAGAAGGCAATGTGAAATATCTCATTGGAAAAACCAAGGACCTGGAAAATAGATCCAGGAGAGATAATTCAAAAATTATTGGACTACATAAAAGCCATGATCAACAAAAGAACCTAGAAATCATCCTTCAAGACATTCTCAAGGAAAACTGCCCTGATGTTTTAGAAGCAGAGCGCAAAATAGAGATTGAAAGAATCCACCAATCACCTCTTGAAAAAGATCCCATAAAGAAAACTCCTAGGAATATTGTAGCCAGGTTCCAGAATTCCCAGATTAAGGAGAGAATATTACAAACAGACAAGAAGAAACAATTTGAATATTGTGGAAACACAATCAGGATAACACAGGACCTGGCAGCTTCTGCATTGAGGGACTGAAGGCCTTGGAATATGACATTCCAGAGGTCAAAGGAGCTGGGATTAAAACCAAGAATCACCTACCCAGTAAAACTGAGTATCATGTTTTAGGGGAAAATATGGTCATTCAATGAAATAGAGGACATTCAAGCATTCTTGATGAAAAAACCAGAGTTGAATAGAAAATTTGGCATTCAGATACAAGAAGCAAGAGAAGCATGAAAAAGTAAACAGGGAAAAGAAATCATAAGGAACTTATCAAAGTTGAACTATTAACATTCCTACATGGAAAAACAATAATTGTAACTTATGAAACTTTTCCCAGTATGAGAATAGTTGAAGGGAATATATATATATATATGTATATGTATATGTATACACACATATATGTCTATATAGGAGGGTATATGGGCATATGAATACATATGTGTGTGTATATATGTGTACAGGTATACATAGACAGAGGGCACAGGACCAATAGAATAGGAAGGCATGATACTTAAAAGGTGAAACTGAGAGGTGAGAGAAGAATATAATGACAGGAGATGGGGAAAGACAGAATGGGGTAAATTATCTCATATAAAAGAGGTAAGGGAAAACTGTTACAATGGAAGGGAAGAACAGGAAGGCAAAAGGGAATGGATAAACCTTACTCTCATTGAATTTGGCTTAGGGAGGGAATGACATACACACTAAATAGGGTATCTCACCCTACAGGAGAGTAGGTGGGAAGGGGATGAGAGGGAAGGTTGGGGGGGGGGCGAAGAGAAGTTAGAAGCATACACTTTTTAAAAGGGACCGGGTCAAAGTAGAGAATAGAATGTGGGGGGCAGGATAGGATAGAGGAAATATAGTCTGTCTTTCACAATATATTCACTATGGAAATATTTTGTGTAGCTACACTGTACAACTTATATCGAATGCTTATCTTCTCAGTAAGGGTGGGTGACAAGGGAGGAAGGGAAAGAATCTGGAATTCTAAGTTTTGAAATCAAATGTTTAAAAAAAACTATTATTATTATTTACATGCAACTCTGAAATAAGATATATAGGCACTGGGATATAGAGATCCATCTTGCCCCACTGGAAAGTCAGAGGGGGAATGAGGGAGGATATAGGAGAGAGCAGATTGGGGGAGGGGATATACAGCGGGATCATTGTTTTGGTGTGGTGGGTAGGAGAAAGACAGGGAGAAAATTTGCAACTCAAAATCTTGTGTAAATGAATGATGTAAACTAAAAGTAAACATAAAATTTAATTAAAAAAATAAAATTAAAAATTAAAAAAAAAGAATAATCAAAGGATTATGGGGGCAAAGAAGTTATTTGTATTCTTACACCTCAAATTATGTTATAAAATGGTTATTATCAAAACCATTTGATACTGGATTAAAAAAAAAACCCAGAAAATAAATGAGTAGACCAGCAGAGATAAGAAAAGATCAATACATCTGGTCCTTAGATCCAAACATGCAGCATTTGGCAGGTGGGTGAATCCCAAACTTCGCTTAGGTCTATTCTGAAGGGTAGAGTCCACTCTTATCTGGATTCAGAAAAGGAAGGCATGCAGTGACTGCTTCTCATAGATGAGAAGGGTAAATGATGGTCAAGCTTAGGTTGGAGGGGATCTCAGTATGAATTAGCTCAATAAATTTAGGCCCACCTAGTCTGGGGTAGATTTTTTTCATATGCACTTACCTTGTAAGGTAATTCTGAATTATTTTCTGAATTTGCATGTAACTATAAATTCTGTTTTTTGTTTTGAATATCCTCCTAAAACACATTCCCATGGTTTTGAATGGGAATGAGGGGAGGAAAAAGAAGTGGATGCTGAGAAGGCAGAACATGTACTGAACAACAGCAGCAATGTCAGGAACAGAGGGGTGGTAGGTATGTAAATATATTTTGGATATACTTATTTCTGGACTTGAGAAGCCATAAACGTTTAATTTAGAGGCCAGGAATCAGGAAATTTTAGTAAGGAATATAAGGTGACAGAGCCCCTGGCCTAAACTTTGAACTGGCTGTGAAAGGTGGAGGAGCTGCGATCCCAAGTACCTGCAGACCAATGATTCCCAAGGACCAGGACCAGATCCTTCAGGGACCAGGGATGAAGGATGCTTAGGATTTAGGCAAAACAGAAAGGCTAGAGAAGGCACACCAGATAAGGGGGAAATGGCAAAGGACATGAGCAGAGGTACTGAGGCAGGAAACCATAAGGTATGTTTAGAGGGCAGTCAGCCTACCTAGACTAGAAGGTTGTCTGTATCAGGGAACAGTGGAAGGAAAGGAGAAAAAGGTAGGTTCCTAACATTACAGAGGACAGGAAAATGTTGTTATAAAGAATAAGGGATTTATTTCCTAGCTATGAGGAAGCCACTGAAACTTATTGATGAAGAGAGTGATAATGAAAAGTGGTATTGTAGGAAAGATGTCTCCATGGGATACTGAAGTGATCTTGGGTTATAAAGGCCATCTCAGCAGAGCACAGGGATAGCAGGTGCTGTCACACTGGGAAGGCCTGTACTAGCCTTGGGAGTCACATTGTATCCAAATTCTGAGGACCAGCCTAGCAAGAAACCAAAAGGCTCATCACCACTCAGTTAGTCATGGTGGTCAAGGTCACCCAAGTGCCTGGCAGTAGTGGGCAGTGCAGACTGGAGGGAGCAGAGCCTGAAGCTCCCCCATAGAGCTGAAGATACCCCACATGCCCCACCACCACCAAGAGTCCAAAACACAGTTTTACCATGATCCTTTTGGCCCCATGTAAACAAAACGATAATCATCCACCGCCAGTTCATCCCAGTACTCGTTCAGCCAATCAGATGAGAAATACACCGGTGTGGTGTATATATGGTGGTCTGGGAAACTCCTTAGAAGAGAAAAGACAGGGGGAGAGAAAACACGGGAGGAGGTCACCCCATGCAGTTCTATAGCTTTTAGTGCCCATCTTCTTTCCTTGGATAAATTTTCCCAAGTGCAGGAGCTGTCCTTGACCCCCCCTTCTTTCTCATGCCCCAGATCCAATGAGCTGCCAAGTCTTGTTGATTCTACCTTAACAGCATCTCTCACACATCCACTCATACAGCCACCATTCAGCTCTGCCCTCTCACTAGGAGCACTGTGACTCCTTTGCAATGCTCCACATTGGCCCTGGCCTCCAGGCTCACCTCTCTCCAAAGTTGCCATGGTGAGATTCCTAGAGCACAGACCCTATCTGACCACATCACTCCCTGGCTCAGTAACCCCAGTGGCCAAACTCGTGATTAGCCCTGGAAGCCCTTCACGGCCCAGCTCCAACTGACTTTTGTAGGTTCTTGTCACACGTGCCTCCCCTTCATACACACTGCAGTGTCCAGTCAGACTAGCCCCCTCTGACCTCCATGGCTCCCCCATGCCTGACCATGCTCCTTCCTCACTTCCACTTCTTAGAATCCCTAGTTTCCTTCAAAGCTCAGCTCAAGTAGCTCCTCCTACATGGAGGCCCCTCCTGGTGCCCTGGGATTAGCTTATCCCGTCCTCCAAATCACTTTGCAAGCTCTCTGAGGGCAGGGGCAATTTCATTTCTGTCCTTGTGCAAGGATGAGGGCTGAGGAATCAGTCATCCCACTCCACATAAAATAATTGGCAAAAACCCCACTCTAGCCCTGGTACCTCAATTAGGTGAGAATATCAGTCATAGAACAGCATTAAACTTGGTACAGAAAATCCTGATTAATTTGGAAGGAACAAAAGTTATTGATGATGCTATGTGGAAAGTATATTGGGACTGGCTGATGAGCCTTAGTCATGCCTTATGGGTCTTACAGAAAATAGCAGGCCAGTTTAGAATCCAGGATTTTAGTGGTGGGATAACCCAGGGGGTGGGGATGGGTGGGGGAACTCCAGCTAATCTGGCAAAAGAGAATTCCTTTAGGGTTAGGGGGTGGGTAGGAGAGAAGTCTCTTTCTCATCTCTTGTCCTCTTACCTGATAATCAATGGGGGAAGCACAGTGGGGGCTCCTGAGCTCTACTTCTAGAAAAGCTTCACCCAACCTAGAAACCTCAGAAGAAGAAGAAAAGCAGCCCACTGCCCTTTGGGGACCTATTATTTAATTGGCATCGGGAACTCTCAGATAAGTAAATTGTCTCTACCAATACAGATCAGCATGTTCTCTGCAAGCTATAGCTTTAAGAGATGTCTGGAGCAGCCAGAGCCTAAGCTGCCCAGGTTTACATAGCCAGAATGTTAGAGGGACTTGAATCCAGGTCCTGATGGTCTTGAGGCTGTCTCTAGCATCTACACCATGCTGTTTTCTTTACACGTGGCCAATGCTTCAGAAATGCCTGCTGATCGATGGTCTAGATACCAATGTAACTTCCTATTAGAAATGGTTGACTCAGGAATGGGCTGGAATCCTACAGTACACACTTATTCCTGGAGGGCACTGTGGTAGAGTGGAAAGAACATGGAATAATCAGAAAGCCTAGGTTCTAGCCCCAGTTTGGCAATAAACTATGGAAAACTAGAGAAGTGCCTTAGGGCCTTCATCTTCAAAATGAGAGAGAATTGGACCAGGTGGTCTCTAAGGTCTCCTCTCATGCTGACGTTGCATAATTCCAAATCAAGATTGTGTTCTCATTATTTTTACAGAAAACTTTGCAAAAAAATAGAGACCAGCATATGACAAGAATCTAGACAAGTCAATACAGATGGATGGACCCTGGAAGGATGAGTGGCTACTGAAGATAGTGTGAGGGGCAGCTGAGAAGGGGCAATAGGGAGCAAACAATATACCTAATTGCTCATTTTCCCCTTTTCACTCCCCTTCAATCTTCACTGGTTTGGTAAAGGCTGACTGTTTAGTAAGTGATTTGAATGCAACTGTATATAACACTTATATAGGTATTATAATTCAATATGATGTCTTTTGTTATAAGTATGTTTGGTAGACAAGGTTAAAATGATCATCTGGATCTTTGCTCCACATTTCAACATTATTGTAGAAAAATCACTATTTCTGTCATCATTTTCTTGCTCAAAAACCCTAATGGCTCCCCACTCCAAGAATAGTAATTATACTATTTCTGTAGCTTTCAATTGAAGGCCAACAACACTTGGTAAGTATAACACCTGGTCTTAATCCACCTACTGTACCTAGGCAGAAGGTAAAGTGTTATAAGAGAGATAAAAAGTGCTCTGGGAGTGATCATTTAAGGCCACTTGCATCAGGTAAGGTTTTATGGAACTGGCATTTGAACTTGGCCTTAAAATATTTTGACAAATGGAACACTATGAAATCAGGTATGTGAGGGCTCTTTCATGAATTCTTATTGGATCGTTTAAACCCTTTCTAAAATCTCTCTCCTCTGAACTTCTATTGTACGTAATGTTTCTTTTATTTTAAAACTATTTATTTTTGAGCATTCATTCTTTACAAATTTTGACTTTCAAATTCTCTCTCTCTCCTGTCCCTACCCCAACCAATGAGAAGAAAAGAAATGCAACTGCACAAATTGGCACTTGGAACACATTGTCTTGGAGGAGCTTTGAGTCATCTTGTTACGCTTACATAGTTCTTTCATGACACCTCCAAATTGTTTCAATAGTTTAGGGTATAATTCATCTGGGTCATTTAGGACAGTCAGATATTTTCTCTTATTATCACTTCCCTTCATCTTGGGCTTCAATAAATCATAAAACGTCAGAGAAGGAAGGGACTTACCTAGTCCAATGCCCTCAACTTTAGGTCCAAATGAAAAAGTTCCTCTCATCATTTCCTCTACTCTGAAGATAAATTTATCAATATACAAGCTGAGACTTTATCAGATATTTTGAATTTTAGCAAAATAAGATCTGAGAGCTCCTCTATGGACAATGTCAATGACAGGGAGAAGAGAGGAGATGATTCCCATTTTAATTGAAATTTTTAACCATTTCACTGACAGACTTCCTTCAGAGAGTACATGGCCATGTCACTAAGCCCTCTCCCCTAATCTTCCTTCAAGGTTTCGGTCAGGTGCCATTACATGAGAAAGGCCTTCTCTTTGCTGCTACTACTCTCTCTCTCCTCAAATTACCTTTATTAAATTCTACTCCTGCCTTTTGTTTTTCCATTACAGTCAATTTCTGGTGCATGGTAAAATGGATTTGTCAATTTTCAGAAAACTGACAAAGGTCAAGTCAGTACTCGTTGGTCTAGCAACACTGTGCCTTTTACCTACACAGATGCCAGTCCTTGAGGTAGAGACATCCCTTGGCAGAAGAGTGGTTACCCTGGATGTGTTCTCTCCAGTAGCTTATATAATCCCTCAGTGGGATCTGTTCTTTTGGATTAGAGTTGTATTCCTGGACACTGCAGTTTGCGACAGGAACTACTGCATCCCCTGCAACAAACACAGATCTTACTTACCAGCTTGCCGGAAGACAGCACTAGCTGAGCTGCTCCTACCTTTGAAGCTCTTCCCACCCTCCTCTAGAAGGCCTTTGCCCCTCTTCTTCCTACTAGGAGACAGGCAGCTACGCAGAGCATGTAAGGAGGGCTTGTGTTCAAACCCTACCTCAGGCACTTACTAGCTGTGATTCTGGGCAGGGCACTTACCCTCTGTCTTGTTTCCTCAACTGTAAAATGGGGATAATAACAGCACCTACCTCCCAGGCTGCTGAGTGGATAAAATGAGAAAAAATTTGTAAAAAGCCCCGAGGACAGTGTCTGGCACATAGTAAGTGCTTAATAAAAGGCTGTTAGAGAACTTCCCCCATGGCCCTATCCAAAATGAAAAGCAATGACCCTCTGCACACTTTGGACCCTCCCTGAAAGAGCTTAGGATACACTTAGGGAGAAAAGACAAACCCATGTAAATCAATATATTACCTTTTCTTTATATTAGTCACTCAGGATCTTAAGAGTACACAGCTGGGAACCAAACCAACTCTGAGATAAAAGAACAGTCAGATTTCAACATGCTATGGAGAGGACTTTATAAAAAAATCAAATATGTGACTTCATTGGTACTCAGCAACTGCTCCATTAAGGCCTAGTCTGATAAGCTGTCTTGCGCTCCCGGGATTAAGTTACTCACCCAGGGTCACTCAGTCAATGTGGGAAGATTGGAAGGAAGGGAGGAAAAGGTGGCAGGTAAATGTCTCTAGTATGGGATGGTATAAAGACCACTTGACCCAGGAGTCCAAATCCAGTGGCAGGATTTGAACTTTGGTTTCATCCATTCATCTATGAGATGAATATACTACTTGCTAGGGTTACCTTATCCTCAACATGGATGTGAAAGCATGCAAACTGCTATAAAAACTTAAGCTGTATTTACCTCATTTTATGCTCCTTCAGTGGAAGGAAAGACTCCCTACCTATGTTTATAAACAACGAGTGAGCTGCTGACCAGGTTTATTTTTAATGAGTTAGATGCTTTCAGCACTCCACTTTTTATTTTACATTTATTTTATTCCTTTTTCTTGGACATTTGTTTGTATTCTTTCCTCAAAAATCATCCTGTAAACTCTCTGAAGGTAAAGACTAAATCATTTACATTCTATTGGGTAATTCCTCACAGTACATCTAGACCTTGCTTTAAAAAAATTAAGGAACCATAAATCAGATCTTGACCATATCATTAAAAAAGCAGTAAGTAGGTTAAAGCTACTAAGCTGCTGTTTACAGAGTGGATGCATCTCCCTGGGGTGCAGAGCTGAGTGTCTTGTGAAAGTGGAAAGGCCCCTGGACTTGGCAGTCAGGGGACCTAGGTTCTAGTCCTAGCCCTGTCATTTACTACTTTGAGACATTTGGGCCTCTCTTTCTGCACTAAGTCTATGGTCCAGACACTGGAAAGCAGCCTGATGAATCTCTCTGTAATGAAGCAAGCTTCCCAAGGGGCTTCCCCTGGGTCTCTGGCTTCCTTTGAGTTGTGTGTCCTTAGGGAAGTTTTGTCTACACTTCCAGATCTTGTGTCCAGGTCCAAGACACTGACAACAGGGACTTGCTAACTGATTGTTGAAGGTGTTTTCCTCTAAGGACAATCATACCCATCAGTGTTTGCCCCTTACACTGAACCATTTTTGGCTGAAATGCTTACCAAAATTCCAAAGAAGGTGATCAAAGTTAGGTTTCCCATCCTGGGTTACCCAGTATTTCCTGCTTCCCCAGTCCTCGGTGAAGGCAGAGGAGAAAACACAGGGAAAATTTGGGAGCAGGTACCCTTTGAAAAAGTCCAAGTATGTGAAGGATTCTGCCTTGATATAGTCAACACTGGCGTGGGGCTGGCAAAACTTCTCATAGGCCAGCGGTGATCCCTGATGTCTGTCAAAGAACTTGTTGGCATATACATAGGTTTCCCAATCCATTTCGACCGAGTCACCACCTGGGCACATCAGGTGTGAGGCTAGTTCCTGCTTGACCAAGAAGAGGCCATCCTAGCCTTTATTTCTCTATCTGGCTCAACAAATTGTTTCCAGCCAGATTTCTGGACCCTTCTGGCTAAGGGGAGGCTTGCAATGCTTTAGATGGTGTGTAGGTATTCCCACCAACAAAGGATGTTTCCAAAGCAGAAGTAGGAAGGACGGGAAACCAGGAGGCTCTTGCTGGGGACACAAAGCTGGTCATCCTGAGGAACGCGCTGTAATGACCTCGGCTGAGGAACCTAGGAGAGGAGTAGAGACAGAGGAAACAAGTTAACAGCGTTTCTGAACTTCAGCCCTGCGGCGGGGACACAGCTTGCTCACTAACAGTCGGTGGCATGTATTTTCTCCCCCATCCCCCACTCCTCCCATCCCCCACGGGCTGTGAACAGGACCTGTCTCGTACGTTTCTCTGCATCCCCAGCGCTTTGTTGGGTGCCTGCAGGGCACACAGCAGGCGCTTAATAAGTGCTTACTGGCTGTCTGACATCGCCCAGTCCAAACGCGTCATTACAAAACAAACGAAACCGACCACAGACCCAGAGAGGGAGTGAGACTTGCTGGAGGTTTCACAGCAAGTGGTGGGCAAAGCTGGCATTCGAACTGGAGACGCGGGACTCCAGGGTCTAGTTCTTGCTCTACACAGGATTGCCCCCTACTTACAAAAAGAAAAAAAGTCTCCACCAGACGCGGCAATTTTGACTGCGACACTCTGAGTGAGGCCCCGCTACAGCAGAGGGATGACAGAAGTCATACAGCCGGGAAACAGGTACTGCAGTGAGCCTGCCTGCGCATGCGCACGACCGCCTCTCTTACTCCGCCCCACTGTTTGTGAGCCATTTCCGTGCTGGGCTCGTAAGGGTCGGCCGAGGAGGGAAGCAGTCTAGGAACTTTGAAGCCTGGGTGTGTGACGTAAAATCCACCGCGACGCCGAAGGGCTGGGCACTGCAACTTCCGCTCTCCAGGCGTTCGGACTCAGCCGCGTGCGCACGCGCGCTGCTCTCTGACTCCGCCCCCTGTCGGCGGCAGCGTGCGCTGGACCGGAAGCGCGCCTGGGGAGGACAACAACAACAGGCAACCTCCCGGCTCCTTTGCGGACGATTCGTCACCCGCAACTGCTTTGGACCGTATTTAACCCGCATCCCTTACAGTCCGCGCTTACTACGGACATTTGTCTGCACCCTCTGCTTCAGACGTCTCTTCCTTCTGCCTTCCATCCAGCCTCCGGTACGTACGGTGTTCCCCGGCCTCGCGCCCTCCCCACCCTCCGTTGCTATGGTGATGGAATATTTTTTCTTCCCCCCCCCCCCGGCACTGGGGATGGGGGGGGGGAGCCGTGGGGGGGACCGGGACTGTTTCTCAGCCCCACAACTTCCGAACTGGGAAGGTCCTTTCAGAGACACCCTCTCCCCCCTTTCTGTGCAGGTTGGGAAACTGAGGTTCAGAAAAGGGACTGCCCACTGTCACCCTCTTGGCAGTGTGGAAGGTAGATTTGTGTAGTGGCCCGTCCTGTAATAGGGCTCTGTGAATATAGCAGTGTCCTTCGTGGTGAGTCTGATGGGACTGTAGTAACTGCGGATCGTGTAGGTCAGAATAGTGAGGCAGATAGGGGAGGGAGCACACAAGGTCTTCAGGCCTTACCTGCGGGTCAGAGATTTTTTTTTTTTTCCCCAGTGTAAAGGGTCATGTAGTTCTGGGTAGGTGAAGCCTCCATGTGAAATGATTACCCAAGGTTGCACAAGCAGGTGTGGTATCCAGGCGAACTGAGAGGTTTTCACTAAGAACACATTTCTGTTTCCAGTGCTCAGCACAGTGCCTGGTGAAGAGCAGGTGCTTAATCAATGTATATTGGTGGTTTGTTTTCTAAAAGGTGGTTGGCTCGTAGTCCAGCCATTAACCTAGAAAAAGGTGACATTACCCGAGTTTTTCTTGAGAACTATATTAGACTTAATAGGATCATTGATTTAGTACTGAGAGGGACCCTAGAGGTCTCAGAATCAAGCCCACTTAAAGGTCATCTCCTCCACTCCTTAAAAACAAAAAGAATTTTTATTTACATTTTGATCCTTTTATTATAACCTTAATCATCAACCAACATGAACATTTCAATATAGGAAAAAGAACAAAAGATTGTAACATCATCAAATTCTATAGTTTGGTTTTTAAAAGCATATTTTAAAATAACTCAGTACAATTGCCCTGTTTGTAGCTCTTCTTTTCTCTCGTTTCTTTTTTTTAGTTATGACCCTTTTATTTTACATTATATTTACATCATATATCAATTTGAAGTTTATTGTGATATAGTAGATATTGGTTTAAGTTTGATTTCTGCCAGATTGCTTTCCAGTTTTTCATGTAGTTTTGGTTGAATGTTAACAGAGTCCTTAACTCAGTAATTGATGTCCTTGGGTTTATTATACTGTATGCTTGAGCTTCTGAGTCTTGTTTGCCTAATTTTTTCATTGAGCAACTTTTGATAATTCTGCTTTATAGTAGAGTTTGAGACTTGATACTTATAGGACTTTTTCGTTCTTACTTTTTTTCATTATCTCCCTTCATGTACTTGAAGTCTTGTTCCATTAGATGAATTTTGTTATTTTTTCTAATTCTTCAAAGTAACCTTTTGGTAGGATTCTAAATTTGTATATTAATTTAGGTTGTGTCATCATTTTTATTATTTTTTCACAGTACAACTATCAACAATTAAAATCTCCAACTTTTTTCCTTTATTTCTGTAAACAGTGTTTTTAGTTATATTCATGTAAGTCTTCAGCGTTTTTTGGTACGTTAGCCCCCACATATTTTTCACATTTTGTAGATATTTCAAATGGAATTTCCTCCTTTTGGATTTTATGGAGAGGCTCTTGATTTTCGTGGGTTTTATTTTATATCTTGCTACTATCTGAAGTTACTGTTTCAATTAAGTAAAATTTGTATTTAGTTGAATTTCTGGGGTGTTCATAGTAAGCCATCTGTAATGTTAATGGGATATAAGATCTTCCCCTTCCAGTAACAAGCTTCTCATGGAGCCCATTGAGGGAAGCTTGATTAGGGGAGGTTTGCTTGTAGGAAGGCTTTCACACCAATTAAGCACAGCGTCATGAGTCATGTGATGCCCTCTGGCTCTAAAAAGTGTGTGTGTGTGTGTGTGTGTGTGTGTGTATACTCTGAGGTTGGAATTTTACTTTGGAGCTCACTCATTAGAAGAGTATTTTTGTGATTTTATCAGATGTGGATCTGGGTAGCTGTTAAGGAGCCTCCCAGCTATGAAAAACCCAGATGTTGGTGCTTCTCTCTCTAGTTAACCTATGTATGTATTGCCTTGGTCAGACAGTTGGATCTCTCTGTTTGTTGATCTGTGCTAATTTCTCAGACAGAAGCCCTGTCTTCTGGTCTTTATTTCTCTACTTGTATTTTTTTTTTTTTTTTGGTATTTTCTCTGAAGTTCAGGGTGCTCGTTTTTACCCTGATCTAATGAACATAATTAAAAAAGATTGTTGACCCCTTGAATGGCTATCTTTCCTAGTAAAGCAAATCTAAGACCCTGTGCTAGGAGTCATCCTGGGTATGCCAATGTGGTTACACCATCCTGTCACCTAAAAATAGTAAGAATTTTATTTCGGGGTGGCTAGGTGGCGCAGTGAGTAAAGCGCTGGCCCTGGAGTCAGGAGGACCCGAGTTCGGTTCCAGCCTGAGACACTTAACACCCACACAAAAATACTAGCCGCGTAACCTTGGGCAAGTTACTTAACCCCAAAATTGCCCTCCAAAAGGCAAAAAAAAAAAAAAGAATTTTATTTCTTTGTGCCTATGCTTGTTTCCTCAATTTCTTTATCTTGTTTTATTGTAATATTTACCATTTCTAGCAAATAGTAGTGGTGACATTGGACAACCTTGTTGTAGCACTGATCTTATTGGGAAAGCTTGGGTTTCTCTATTACTCCTTTTTTTTTTTTTAATACATGAAGAAATGAGGCTCAGAGAGGTAAAAATATTTGCCAAAAGTCACACAGGTAGTAAAGTTTTAGAAGCATGATGTGAACCTAGGTCTTTTGGCTCCAGCTTTACTCTTTCTGCTGCACCCCTGCAGAAACAATGCCAGACAATAGAATGTTTATACTATAAGGTCAAAAATGAGACCTATTTAAGGAATGTGTGGGAGGAATATATGAAGGAAAGGAAGGAGCAGAAGTTGCAGGTAATGGGAAAAAACAAAACCCAATAAACAGCAGCTACTTGAAAAGCATTTCAGTCATTGTTCTATTGAAAAATGAAAATCTGGTGGAAGAATTCTAATAAGGACGCCTCTATCTACCTCCAAATTCTTCCAGTAAGTGGTTATAAAGTTTAGGTCAGTGCCATGTTGTGGTTGTAAATTATTTGAAGTAACATAATATATTCTTGGGCTAAAGCTGTCATCTAGTGCTTTACTGTGGTGACCCTAGGTCTTGAAAGCAACTGCAGTGGGTTTATGAATATAAGTTCTGGTAGCTCTGTCAAGCTGGAGAGGCTTTGAGTATGGACTTGGAAACTGGGTATCTGTCATGAGAGGGCCACTCCAGCCAAGTTCATATCACCAGAAGATGACTACTAGGTGATGAATTAAATTTTTTTTTTTTTTTTGCTATAGCATCTCATGAAGACAGGCTGAAATCATGGAGGGGGTTGTTGCTTCTGAGGGAGTTAACACACATTTGTAGAACAGAAGATTCCTTAAAAATGGAAGAAATAGCACATTGCTATGTGGCCATTTTAGAAATTCTTGAATAGGAAGATTTTTTTTTTGTCTTACCCAGAAGGCTGCAGGTATGTTGGAACTGATGCATATAGGCATCATATGAATTACACTGCATTATAGATAACACCATATTGTCACTTTTCCTCACTAAAAGGATTTCCGATAATTATAACCAGCTGTAGAATTCTGGATGATGCACAAAGGATATGGCACAGGATCCTTCCTAGTTGCTTTATTCTTCTTTCTCTTCTGTAACTTTACTTCAAATTCTTCACCTCTTTTTCTGTTGGGTCACTGGATAAGAGCTTGAAATCCCTTTCCAGTTTGAAGCAGGTAGGAAATAGTCATTTGACTGTCTTTAATTCCATGGCTCTTCTTTAACTCTCCCATTAGGTGGCACAGTGTAGGGGAAAGAACCCAGAACTGGGAGTTTGGACTGACATATTGTAGTGCTGCAGAGAGACATTTTACCTTTTTGATTTCAGTTTGCTCTTTGTGAAGTAAAAAGGTTTCACTAAAGTCTTTCAAAGTCCCTTTCCCACAATAATATTCTTCAGTTTCTAGATCTCTCTGAACTTGGTATCCTTGGAAAATTTGTGTTGTATTTTATGCCAGTGAAGATCTAAGGGTTAAGTTCAAGGAAGTCTAGTGAGTTAGATAGTTGGGACAGGATCCAAAAAAAATTTTTTTTTTTTTATTAAGATTTTTAAGTAACTTAAAAAAAAAAACTACTTCCTTATATTAGAAGAGATCTGTGAAACTTGTTTTCCTTAGGTTTACCTCATTCATTTCATCTTTTTTTTTTTTTTTGGTCTTTATTAATTTGTTCATTTACTTTGAGTTTACAAGATTCAGTTCCCCAGTTCTTTGAGTTTCAAATTTTCTTCTCCTCCCTCCACACCCTCCCCCCCCAATAGTGGCATACAGTCAGGTATAGGATCTGCAGATACTTTTACATTAGACATTGGTCAGGTTATAAAGAAGGATGGAATGAACGATGGGAAAGAGGAAACAAAACCAAAAAAGAAAAAGAGAGCAGGTAATTTGCTTCAATCTGCATTCAAACGTTCTTTCTAGTTTTTTCTCTGAATGTAGACCTCTCTCCATCATGAGTCTTTTGGAGTTTACTTGTAGCCCTGCATTTCTGAGAAGAGTCCTGTCTATCAAAGTTGGTCGTCACACATACGTTGTGTCTGTAATTGTGTACAAATTTTTCCTGGTTCTGCTCTTCTAACTCAGCATCAGTTTGTATAAGCCTCTCCAGGTAAATATGAAGTCCATCTGCTCTTCATTTATTATGGCGCAATAGTATTCCATTATATTCATATATCATAACTTGTTTAACCATTCCCCAGTTGATGGGCATCCCCTTAATTTCCAGTTCTTTGCCACCACAAAAAGAGCTGTTATAAATATTTTTGTAAATATAGGTCTTCCTCCTGCTTCTATGATCTCTTTGGGATACAACCCTAGAAGTGGTATTGCTGGGTCAAAGGATATGAAATTACTTATAGCCCTTTAGGCATAGTTCCAGGTTGCTCTCCAGAATGGTTGGATCACTTCACAACTCCACCAGCAATGTATTAGTGTTACAATTTTTCCACATCCACTCCAGCATTTATCATTTTCCTGTTTTGTCATCTTAGCCAATCCGACTGATGAGATACCTGAGAGTTGTTTTGATTTGCATTCCTCTAATCAATAGTGATTTAAAGCATTTTTTCATATGCTTATAGATATCTTTAATTTCATCCTCTGAAAACTGCCTGTTCATATCCTTTGACCATTTATCAATTGGGGAATGACTTGTATTCTTATAGATTTGACTCAATTCTCTGTATATTTTGGAAATGAAGCCTTTATCAGAGACATTGATTGTAAAAATTCTTTTGCAATTTCCTACTTCCCTCTTAATCTTGGTTACATTGGCTTTGTTTGTACAGAAGCTTTTCAATTTCATGTAATCAAAGTTATCCACTTTGCATTTTATAATGCTCTCTAACTCTTGTTTGGTCATGAAGTCTTCCCCTCTTCATAAATCTGACAGGTAAACTATTCCTTGCTTTCCCAGATTGCTTACAGTATCATTTCATCTTTTTAGGCTTTGGTTTGGCCCTTTGTGATTTTTGGAGGAAAGGTATTGCATGTGTTTTGGTGGTAGTATTATTGCAAACAGCCTGTTGCTTTCCTTCTTTGATGTTTTGTATTCTTCAGGTGCTTATTCTTTCTTCTTTTATAAATTGAGAAATGTTTCAATGGCTCTTTTTTTCCTCATGCCCCTCTCCTCGACTCCCCTCCCCTCTCTAAAACCAAGCAGAGGCAGAATGGATACATATTTTCTGGCTAAGATTTAGGTGCATCTGATCAATAGGGATCATTCCTCATAAGAGTGAACTGACTTATGTCTTCCAGTCTTCATACATTGCCTTCCTTGCGCAGAATGCGTGCTCAGTAAATAGGGATAGTGGTGATTGTTGATCATCATTTCCTAACCACACTCATTGAAAAAAAAAGATTAATCTGCAAACATATCTGAAATAAAGAAATCTCTCTGAATATCTTACTGTGATGTTCATTATACCTTGAAACTGATCTTGGGTTCTTGAAGGCTGTGCTAGGGATGGGTTAGCTCACACACATTCTACCAAACTTGAAAAACTTGGGGTACAGTCCCAATGATAGATTGTCTAGAACCAAGCTAACTTTTCAATGAAGACAGCGTACCAGGGAAATAATTTACTGTCCCTGGACACCCATGAAACAGATAAAAATTAGTCTTCAGGACTGTGTGGGGTGGTGGAAAAGGAGATAAAGGCTACTAGGAATCACCGTTTTTAGAACATTTATAAACAGTGATTTTTAGAGACTCTAAAAATTTTTGTCCACTGATCCAGGCATTAACAAACTTGACTCATGTCGATATTGACACTATTGCTATACAGAAAACCAGAAATTGAGAAGGTTGTAACTCAGTATCTAACTTGGTCCCCCTATCTTGTAAGTTTATTTGTCTCATTTAGTTTGAAAAAGGTAAGAAAACTGTCTTAGAGATGTGATTGACTCAGAGGGCCAGTTCTCAGATAGTATTGCCATTGTTGGGGCTTTCTGGTGACCTTAGGCCTAATTGGCAACTTTCTGTGCATCTTAGGACTTAAAAGAAACCAAGTCTAGATCCATCACACTTGGGACAGTGTCCCAAGACCCATAGAGTCCCTACACACTGTCCTGCTCCCCTGAGGGCTGGCTTTGGATGGGACAGAAGTAAAGAAGACCCATCATAAACTCCTGAGCAGCATTTGGATAAAGAGACCAACTGTGAAAATTGCTGCACAGACCTCACACAGTTTTTTGTTCTCACCTCTGCTCTGTACTTATCACGCATTGTTTTGTATCATAGTTTTTTGTAAATGTGTCGTTTCTCCTTTCTAGGCCTTAAGTTATTGGAGGCAGTCGAATAGTGGAAAGAACAGTGAACATAGGCAGAGGAAAGGGAGGTAGAAACCTGGCTCGTGTCTCACACTTATGTCTTGTGTGACCTCAGGCCAGTCACTTAACTCTTCTGAGCCTCTAAATTGTCTCCTCTCTGAAATGAGGTGGTTGGACTAAGTGACACCTAAGGTCCCTTCCAGCTCTCAGTCTGTGTTCTTAGAAAACCAGGGACCACATCTTAACTAATGCTTGTAGCTCTGCTGCTGTGACCTCTGTACATTGTGGCCATTCAGTGAATGTTTATTGAATTGAATCTTGTCTTGGAATCCTTATAGTACTTGTACTACTCATCACAGTAGTATGCCTTATTAACTACTGTCTTGTATTATTTCCTGATTGATTCATGAGTGTGGATTGTTGTTACCAAACTAGAGTCAGCTCTTTAAGATCACATACAATTTGTTTAGTTGTTCCCCAATGAATTGATGGGCATGTATTTTGATTCCAACTTTTGTCTATCACAAAAAGTGTCATAAATATTTTTGCATATGGTGGGGACTTTCTTATAAAAGGGGGATGTCTTTGTTAACTTGTTTTTTCTTGTTCCTATTTAAAGGTAAAAAGTTGGATCCTTTTTTGTCTAGTAGGCCCAGCAAGCTGATGAACAGAGACATCTGCATCCACACATGGCCATGTTCTTATTATTTGGAACCTGAGAAACGATGGATCCCTGGCAAACTTTCATTGACTTCTATTTTGCTAAAATTTTTGGCTGATAAGAATGGAGAACTACTGGTCAGCTTCCCTCTTTCAAGCATCAGTGAGATTAAAAAAGAATCATCTCACTTTATCTTCAGCTCTATCACTATTCTGGAGAAGGACCACATTAAGCACTGGTTCAGTTCTTTCCAGCCCAGTCGGAATGTGGTCTTCAACATCATTGAGCATTTCTGGAGGGAGTTGCTGTTGTCTCACCCAGGAACCCAGGCGTCTTCTCCCCAGATGACCAAGGGTAAAGAACTGACAGGCCTAATGGCTTGTTCCCAGAAACGGTTAGAAGATACAGCAAAAGTTCTTCACCATCAGGGTGAGCAATTTGATAACATCATGAAAGGCCTGGACAAGATTGAATCAGATATGGATGTAGCGGACAGGTATAGTACACGACTTCTGAACTAACCTAAAGCTTACTAGATTTTAATTTCACACAAAAGCATGATCACCTAATCTTTCCTCACACTTAAATTTCTTGCCCTGAGAATTTTTGTTTGAGTATTTAAATTCCTTGTGGGCAGAAAGAAGTTCTAGTACTTCCTGTGTCTGTGGTGCATGCAAAGCACACTTAATAGAATTGACATACCACAAATGGGCATCTAAATTATGACTCTAAGTTGGGAAGAGTGCCCCTCTGCAGAATGAGATTATAGAAGGCTGCACTACTGAGATGCCATTGGCTGCATAGCTCTTGGTCTTTTGGCTGTGTTCTGTCAGGGGTGGGGGGACCTGCAGCCTTGAGGCCACAGGTGGCTCTCCAACTCCTCAAGTGCAGCCCTTTGACTGAACCCAGATTTCACAGAACAAATCCCTTTAATGAGAGGATTTTTTTGTAAAACTTGGACTCAAAGGGCCAGACCTGAGGACCTAGAAGGCCACACGTGATCTCATGGCCACAGGTTCCCTACTCCTGAAGCAATATGTTTGCTAACATTGTGGTTTCACACTGGCAAAACTTAACTGCCAGTTTTAAAGTTCATACTTTGTTTGGCAAGCATTTCCAGTGGCAACCAGTAATCAAGGTACTTTAATATTATAGACTTTAGTTCTCCCCTTTCTTATGTCTGCATATACTTTAATTTCAGAATGTTTCATACAATTTCAAATTATATAATATAATTTATCATATATCATAATAAATTATATATTAATGTAATCTGATTCCAGAATTTTTCCTGTAATACATTAAATATATTTACACTCATCTTGGGTGTTTTGTTACAGATCCATTCTCAAATTTGTAGTTATTTTGGCTTTACTTTTTATCTTTGGAAACAGTGTTTGATCTGTTTGAATTACTGGAATGACATCACCATTGACTGGTGGTAAGCAGCTTTCTCTGAACAGTAGCTTCCATCTGTATCTCATGAGTTAAAGTGTCTTCCTTTTCCAGAAGATTTTTCACCAAGGAAAGTAGCATTACCACTATACGTCTGGCAAAGACTTTTTGTTATTACAAAGGCAAGGAGTTCCTACCTGTTCTACATCATCAGTACAGTGGTGAGCAGTAGTCAGCCCTATCATAGTAGTAGTAGTTCTTGCGATTTCTAAACTGTCCATCTTGTAGGAGGTCAGGAGTTTGCACATCCAGCTGTGGATGGGCAACATCCAGCTCTCTTGCAACCAATCTCACATTCTCCATTCTGGGATTAGTTGTAAAGAAGTCAACATGATATTACCCCTACCATTGTACATCGTTCCTCCTCCCCTCCTTTGTCCCCTCTTCTTTCATTAGACTTAGGTAACATTCCTGCCAGGGGATCCTGATATCTTCTAGTTATAACAGAGAGGGAATTTCTCCAAAAGAACAGAACAGATTTGCCTTCTGAGGTCATGTGGTCTTTTACAGCCAGATTTTAAAAACATTATTGGAGACTGATTTAAATGAGTCCACCTTTTGATTGCAACTGGAAGCAGTCCTTCCTAAAGAATGGGATTAGCATGTTTTGGTAAAACTCAGTTCCTGATGCCATCTTGGGCACCCCTGCCCCATACCAAAAGGTCTCCTGAGGCCTGGTAATTAAAGTTGCTGGGTCAACAAGGTCCCATCTGAGAAGCCATTGTAATCATCCACCAGTAGGCAATGGAATACTGGGATGGGCCTCTTTTATTATTTATTATTGAATAGATGTATCTGTGTATGTACCTCTTTGTATCTCTGTGTATATATACTCATGCACATATAATACATACATGTACATATATGTACACCTATACACACAGATAGATGTTTATATCTTTCTGTTTGTATGTATGTCTGTATTAAGAACCTACCATTTATAAGGCATTCTGGTAGGTGCTGGCACTATAAAGACAAATTAAAATAGACCCTGCCCTCAGAGTTTACATTCTACAGAGGGGATATAGCACTCTGACTATTGAGCAGATACGAAGTATATACAAAATTTTTCAGAGTAATTTCATGAGGGAGAGTGCTGATAACTGGTGGGGTAGAGTTTATTAGGGAGGTTCCTTCAGTAAGATATCGTACCTAGTTGTGCTTTGAAGGAAATTTGGGATGCGGAGATTAGAAGGAAGGACTTTTCAGAGATGGAAGACTACCCGTACAAAGGCAGGAGACAGAATGAAATGTCAGGGGAACAAACAGCAGGCTGGCTTAACCAGAATAGAATGTATGAATAGGAGGAATGTTACATAAGACTGGAAGCATAAATGGGGACCAGATTGTGAAGGGCTTCAAATGCCAGCAGGCATAGGGGATATGTGAGAGTGGGAGTTGTATTCTATCTGAAGGGTATTAGAGAGCCATTGAAAGCTTTTAAGGGAATAGCCCAGGTATATCTGTGTTTTAGGGATATAATTTGTCAGATCTATATAAGATGGATTGGAGAAGAGAAGAGCTGGAAGGTCAAGCAGGAGGACTATTAGAAAAGTCCAGGAGAGAGGTGATAAAGACAAGGGTAAAGGTTGTGTACATGGAGAGAAGGAGCTGGATAAGAGATGTCTTAGAGGTAGAAGGACAAGATTTGTCAGTTCACTAGGTGAGGGAGACAAGGGAGATGGAAGACTCAGGGCATCGTTAGGTCATGAAGCCTCAGTTACTGGGATGGTGGGTGGTGCTCTCAAAAGAAGTTTGTAAGAGGGATGGATAGGGTGGGATGGGGAATGAGAAAGTAGAATAACTTCTGAGGTACCAAGGGATGTATAGCAAGTGATTGATAATGTGTGACTAGAATTCAGGGGAGAGATTAGGACTGGTCATACAGATGGGGAGTCATTTGCATAAGAAGTGACAACTGAGTCTGTGAAACTTGGTGAAATCAGTAAAGGAGGAAGAAAGAAAAGGACCCAGGAGAAAGCTTTGGGAGATAGACACACTTATTAGGTAGAAGCAGGTTGAGGATCCAGAAAAGGAAACTGAGAAGGAATGGTAAGAGGGGTAGAAAAAAGATCAAGGAGGGGCAGAGCCAAGATGGTGGAATAGAAGCTCAACCTCCGAGCAGCTCCAGTTTCTACCTTCCCCAATCAATGTAAAAAGGGGACTCTGAACAAACTTTGGAGCTGCAGAACCCACAAAATGACACAGAGAAGCTAACCTCCCACTGAGGACAGCCTGACAGGAATCGGCCAGTGCAGCGCTCTGGGAGCAGAGCCCAGGCCCTGTGAGCAGAGGTTTTAGCCCCAGGGTGGGCCTGACCAGCTGCAGGCCGAGGGACTCCAGATCAGTAGCAGCTGTGGCCATTTCCAGAATTACCAACACATGGATGAGAAGGACAAAGTGAGAAGTCAGTGCAGTCTGGACTTTGGGACCCATTAAGTGGGAGTGTGTGGCTTTTGCCCCTGGGGCGAGAAGCTGCTGAGACACCAGCACAGCCAGCCAGCGCCACGTGGCAGCTTCAGCTCCTGGCCTGCAGAGTGTAGGGGAACCAAGCACCAGTCTGAGGGGTAATTGCTCTTGCTTTAACCTGCTTGGATCTGGATTGCAGTCTAGGGTGGAGGTCCTGGGGTGTGTGTCCAGCTTGCCAGAGCGTGTGAAGACCTCAGAGAGGGCACCCATCTAATACCTCCTGCAGCTGAGAAAACCTCAGCATTTGGGACAAAAGCTCCCCTGTCTGGTGGCAGAGTCCTATTGTGGCAAAAAGCCCAGGGGTCAAGTGGCAGAGGGGTGACATGACCAGGCAAAGGAAACAAAGCAGACAGAAGATTCCAACATTAGACTCCTGTTTTGGGGACAAAAAAAGAGCAAAGCATGGAACAGGAGGAAGACAGTGAAGTCAGAACTCCTGCACCAAAAGCTTCAACGGAAAATACAAGCTGGTTGCAGGCCATAGAGGACCTTAAGAAGCAGATAAGAGAAGTGGAGGAAAAATTGGGAAGAGAAATGAGAATGATGCAAGAAAATTATGAAATGAGAGTCAACAGCCTGACTGAGGAAAATAACACCTTAAAAAATAGACTAACTCAATTGGCAAAAGAGGCTCAAAAAGGCAATGAGGAGAAGAATGCCTTAAAAAGGCGAGTTTGCCAGATGGAAAAAGAATCTCAAAAGCTCAGTGAGGAGAATCATTGCTTCAGAATTAGATTGGAGCAAATGGAAGCTAATGACTTTATGAGAAATCAAGATGCTGTTAAACAGATCCAAACAAATGAAAGAATAGAAGGCAATGTGAAATATCTCCTGGGAAAAACCACTGACCTGGAAAATAGATCCAGGAGAGATAACTTAAAAATTATTGGACTACCTGAAAGCCACGACCAAAGTAAGAACCTAGAAAGCATCCTCCAGGAAGTTCTAAAAGAAAACTGCCCTGATGTTTTAAAACCAGAGGGCAAAATAGAGGTTGAAAAAATCCACCGATCACCTCCTGAAAAAGATCCCAAAAAGAAAACTCCTAGGAATATTACAGCCAGCTTCCAGAATTCCCAGATTAAGGAGAGAATATTACAAGCAGCCAGGAAGGAACAATTTGAATATTGTGGAAATACAATCAGGATAACCCGATCTGGCAGCTTCTACACTGAGGGATCGAAGGGCTTGGAATATGATATTCCAGAGGGCAAAGGAGCTGGGATTAAAACCAAGAGTCACCTACCCAGCAAAACTGAGTATCATGTTTCAGGGGAAAATATGG
>NW_027185896.1:15075598-15161458 GCF_028583685.1 Petaurus breviceps papuanus | reverse complement strand
CCCAGTATGAAAATAGTTGAAGGGAATATATATATATATATATATATATATATATATATATATATATATATATATATGTCTATGTATGAGGGTATATGGGCCTATGAATATATATGTGAGCATGTGTATATATGTTTACAGGTATACATAGGTAGAGGGCACAGGACCAATTTAACAGGAAGGGATGATACTTAAAAGGTGAAATTAAGAGGTGAGAGGAATATAATGAGAGGAGATGGGGAGAGACAGAGTGAGGCAAACTATCTCATAAAGAAGAGGCAAGGGAAAGTGGTTACAATGGAGGGGAAGAATAGGAAGGCAAAAGGGAATGGGTCAATCTTATTCTTGTTGAATTTGGCTTGGGGGGGAAATGAAATACACACTAAATAGGGTATCTCACCCTCCAGGAGAGTAGGGGGGAAGGGGATGAGAGGGGGGATGATGGAAGGGAGGGCAGGCTGGGGGGGAGGGAAGTTGGAAGCATCCACTTTTGAAAAGGGATGGGATCAAAGTAGAGAATAGAACAAGTGGGAGGTGGGATAGGAGGGAGAGAAATATAGTCAGTCTTTTACAATATATCTACTATGTTACTGTTTTGCATTTGCTACACATGTATAACCTATACTGAACTGCTTATCTTCCCAGTAAGGGTGGGTGAAAAGGGAGGAAGGGAATGAATCTTTAAAAGTTTTAAAATCAAATGTTTAAATACATACATATATAATTATTAATACTATTTTACATGTAATTGGGAAATAAGATATACAGGTACTGGGGCATAGAGATCCACCATGCCCTACTGGAAAAATCTAAAGGGGTATGGGAGAAAATATGAGAGAGAGCAGATTGGAGGAGGAGATAGCCTGTGGGACTGCTATTTTGGGGTGGTGGGTAGGGGAAAAATGGGGAGAAAATTTGCAACTCAAAATCTGGCAGAAATGAATGATGTAAATCAGAAGTTAATAAAGCATTTGAAAG
The DNA here is from genome assembly GCF_028583685.1 of Petaurus breviceps papuanus. NCBI lineage: Eukaryota > Metazoa > Chordata > Mammalia > Diprotodontia > Petauridae > Petaurus > Petaurus breviceps. The sequence goes on along the minus strand of NW_027185896.1, from coordinate 15,160,480 downwards.
ATGGAAAAAAAAAAGAAATGAGTCAAGGGAAGTGGTATGGGAATAAGGGGCACAGGACCAGTAAGAATAGGGCTACCATAAAAAAAGATTAAAGTAACAACGAACAATGTGTTGTATTTACAGCAGAATGGGGGGAAACATAACAAAATGCTGACAAAAGAAAAAGAAAAAAGATCGGGGAGAATAGTGTTGTGCCCCCTAGGGGAGGAGAAAGTGTCCAGGAGCACAGGGGAGGTTCAATGCTTTCAAAAACTACAGAGAAGTAAAGTGAGGACTGAGAAAAGGCTGTTAGATTTAGCAGTTGAATTCATTGGTAACTCTGGAGAGAGTAGTTTTTAGTGAAAATGTGGAGTCAGAAGCTAGATTAGAAAGAGTTGTGAAGAGAGTGGGAAATTGGGGTAATGGAGCTAATGAAATATGTAATATGTAAAATGCCTAATTTTGGGACTGCTGTATAGAAAGTAATTGGTAAACACACTATGAAGATGAACTTTTCGTGAAAGTCAGACTTACAATGAGGACAGAAAATTCTACCAACTAAAATGAACGGTGACTTAGGAACAAAATGTCAGACTAAGAAGGGTCCTTAGAGAAGACCTAGCCTAACCCTACAGTTAGAGGAAAGTGATGCCCAGTAGTAGATATCTCTTTAAAAAAAATAACAATAAGCAGCATACTAATGGAATGAAAGCAAGACTTAGGATCCAGTCTTAGATTTTTGTCTCTTGATAGCACTGTGACCTTGGGCAAGTCACTTAACCTTTGTATGGGGCTAATTAAATATAAATAACTCTTTCTAGGATTTTGACTGTAAGAAAAGAGATGAAGGATGATAACTTGAGTTGTTACAGGACCAAGGGAAGGATTTTTTTTTTTTTAAAGCAATTGGGGTTAAGTAACTTGCTCAAGGTTACACGGCCAGGTATTTCTGGGTGTGGTGCTAAGTATCAGAGCCCAGATTCTATCCCAGGTCATCCCAAATCTGGAGCCGGTGCTCTTACTCACAGAGCCACCTGGCCGCCTCAGGATTTTTTTTTTTAAAGGATAAGGGAGATTGGACATTTTAGTGGGGAATAGGTTCCCTTTCCGTCACTAGAGCATGGAATAGAATTCGGATGATGATGAAAGGGGTTGTTGGGATGTAGGGCAGGATATAAGTGTAAGGGGAAGTGACTTCTAATTTTCCTGTGTAGTAGGAAGTGAGGCCATCTTATGACAGGGAGGGAAAAAGAGGTGGTGTGTGAAGCTTGAGTAGAAAGGAGATTTGGAATGGTTACTGAGGGGGAATAGTGTAGTAGTTAATAAAGGAAGAATACAAGGGTTGCTGTGCAGCAGGGATGATCAATTAAGATGAGATAACATTTGTAGTGAGCCTAGTAGGAATAGTGTGTGACTTTGTCCAGAAACATTCGTTAGTGTGTGAGGAGAGGAGAAGATGAATGGTGGGATGATCCCGAATCATCTTTATGATGGAAGAATAGCTGGAATGTTTAAGAAAGTAAGTCTGGATACCTCCTGCTCAGAGTCTTTATTTTAGTGTCATCCTTAAATTTGATTTTTAGAACAAATTCTAGGCAGGGCAGGTGGTATTTGTGCCTGTTTTATATGTGAAGAAATTGGGGCATCTAGGGCCCCACACTGAGGTTAAGTGACTTGCCCAAGGTCACAGTGCTATCAAAAGACAAAAATCTAAGACTGGATCCTAAGACTTGCTTTCATTCCATTAGTTCACTGCTTATTGTTATATAGTTTTTTAAAGAGATACCTCCTACTGGGCCTCAGTTTCCTCTAAATGAAGGGTTAGACTAGTTCTTAGTTGGACATTTTGTTCCTAAGTCACCGTTTATTTTAGTTGGTAGAATTTTCTGTCCTCATTGTATGTTTGACTTTCACTAAAAGTGTTTCTTCATACAGTGTTTACCATTTACTTTCTCTCCTGTAGTCCATGAAGTAGACATTTTACATGTTATGTATTCTTTTCACAGTTAAGAAAAACAGCCTCAGGGGGAAGGGATTTTCCAATCTTCCACAGCCAGTAAATATTGGGCTGGATTGGGAATCCTCCTGACTCCCAAGACTCTTTGTATTTTATACCATACTACCTCTAGTATTGAGCCAAAAAAAAAAAACCTCTCTATATTTTCTTACACATTTGACTTCTTTCAGTTTCTTCTAAGTCAGAATTGCTTATAAGAACACATTCTTGAAATATTTGGCTATATATTATTGAACATTTGTTTTTTTGTTGTTGTTGTTTTTCTCTTTAGATTGCTCACAGAACTTGAATCTCCTTCTTGGTGGCCCTTTAGTACCAAACTCTGGAAAAGCCCATCTGAAACAAAACCCAAGGAAAGTACCTCAGTATCCAGTTCTGAGGCATTTGGAAAATCAGGGGTGATAATCAAAATCCCAGCAATTATTTCACAAAGCACTGAGTTGCACGCTAAACCAGGAAGATTTACTGTCTTGGTTTCTGGGTTGGAAATCAGTGACTCTAATTCTCAACTTTTGCACAGATTTGAAAGGGAAGATGTAGATGACATTAAAGTTCACACCCCTTATGAAATCAGTATACGCCAGAGATTTATCGGTAAGCCAGATACAGCCTATCGACTATTGTCGGCAAAGATGCCACAGGTTATTCAAATTTTAGAAGTGCAATTCAGCAAGAAAATTGAGTTTTTAGAAGATGCGATGGTGTTCCAAAGCACGAGAGACTCTCCACCAGCAGAGAAGGGCAGTGCCATCTGGCGTGCAGGTGAGTGGCTGGCACAGAACTACCTATTGGAAAGTGATGGTAGAAAGTATCCTATTTCTTTCGAATGAGTCGGACTTGGAGAGGTCCTCACCTGATGGGACTCTTTAAAAGACCTGTGATTGCATTGGTCTGGTCACTCCTCCCACTGTGGCAGATCTCAACCTCTCTATGCCTTAAAGGGTTTCATAAATTGCTGTGGATCTTTTTAAAAGTACCTAAAAAGCCAGCCTTGTTGGTGAGGCTCTCTACCCAACTGGGCTTGCTTTTGAAGGGAAGAAGCAACCACCAGGCCCACACACATCCCTTTCCATCTCAACAGCTCTTGCTACAGCTACAGCTTGCTTAGTCTTTTAGAACCCAGGTCCTCTTTGTTCCACAATGTGCTTTTCAGAATATGTTTACTTGCCATGTGTTCTAGATTCTGGGATTTATGAATTTCACATTTTTTGAGGTTTTAGTGTGTGTAGAGAATAATTTAAGGGTTGGGGTTTTTTTTTTGGTTGTTTTGATTGTTAAAATAAATTTTTATTGATGGTTTTTTTTTACACTGATTTTTTGCCCATATCTCTACCTCTCCTCTTCCAGAAAGTTATAACAAACGGTATTTTTAAGAACTAAAAAGAGAAAGAAGAAAAAGCCAGGTTATCTGATCATTGAACATTGAAGTCTGAAAATACATGCCATATGCCCATGTGCCACACTACACAATTTAAATTTTAAAGCATTTAAATAGCTTCTGGCAACTCGGAAGGTAGTTGATTATATATTCTTATAAAAGTTTTTGTTTTTCTTTATGTTATACATAATAGATTTATGTGTAGGTTTAATTGATTTATTATAACAAACTCTGAGGCAGGGGAGGTGGTATTTATATCTGTTTAGGTTTAATGGCAGAACCAAAATTTTATTAAAATCTTACCCTGAATTAGCAGAAAAATCTCATTTTTATAAAAACTTTGTTTGATTTATTGAGATTTCTTCCAGGTTATAAGGTTTTTGGTTATCATGTTACTTCCTATTTGGTTTTGCAGTTTACTTAATCTTTCTTTTACATGCTCCATCATGTGGTGCAAATATATTTAATAATTTTTTCATTATTTTTATTTCCTCTAAGCATAATGTAGTTCCTAGTTTCTCTTGACATTAGTTTTTGTTATAAATCATGATTGCAACTCCTTCCTTTCTCAGATTCCCATGAAGCATACTTTTGTTTTATCTCCCTATTTTCATTTTGTTTATGTGTCTCTTTTTAAAAAGTGTTTCTTTTATGTGGCAAATTTTGGGGTTTTGTTTATCCGGTCCTATTTTCTTTCCTGTATCTATTATATCTGGGGTTATTATAGTAAAGTTTGTGATTTTTTTTTCATTAAATATACATATATTTGTATGTGTGTATACTGATATGAGGTGTATGTATGTGCTGATATATGTATATATGCATATATACATGCTGATATACATAGAGATATGTATGCCATCTATATGTGTATTTATTTCTTCTCTTATTTTTTAAAGCAGCAGTTAGTCCCTGTGCTTTGTTTTGCTTTCGCTAATATGATCAAGGTTTATCTTCTCCCCCAATTCCTCTTCCCACCCATTACCCTGTCCAATCCTGAATGGTAGAATTTACTTTTATTTTTATTCTTGTAGTCTCTCTCATGCTTACTTTCTCTTCTTCCTCTGGCCTCCTCTCCCACCTCCAGGATATTCTCTCTGAGAAGTTTTGTTTTCATTACACCTTCTGTTTCCTTTCCCCTTCCAGCACATTCCAGGCTCTCTCCCCAACCATGCTAACTCTTGATGGAGACCAGTGGGAGGTTCCCTGTAACCAGGGTGGGGCTGGGGGAGGGGCAGAAGAGGATGGTGGCAGTCCTGTCTTTTTGCCATTTTCTGCTTGCTGTTTATCCTTGTCCTTTTTGATGTCAGGACATCGATCCTTCCTTTGAGCCTATGACCATTCTCTTCCAATTTTTCTGAGATACTTGCTCCTCTTCCCTCTCCCTACAGGGAGATTTATTACTGAGATTCACAGTCCTGTCTGGGAGAAGCTTATCTCCTGAAGGGTCCCCCCCCACCCCGCCAACACTCCTCCAGTAGAATGGGTAACAACTCCATCTCATCTCACTTCCTGTGTCTCTGAGTTCATTGTATAAAGCTGTCCGTCTTTATCAGTGTCTCCTGATTTTCTACATTGTTCTACATCTCTACTCTACTCTACTTTTCCCCATGCTTCTGGACCTCAGTCCTTTCTATTCTGTAGACTTAGTGCTTTTGGGCCCTATCTTTAGCACTTGCAACTTGTTCTTTGTTCTTTCAAATAACCAGCTTTGGCCAAGAGTTGGGGCCCTTGATGGATCAGGTGATTTGTTAGGTTTTTGCTGTAGGGAGATTCCAAGAGACCACTGTAGTTGACCCTGGTTTCTACCTTTTTCAGTCCCAGTCTTCTGGACTCTGTCCTCCTCCTAACTTTCTTCAGTCTAGGTGCTGACTTTGAGGAGGCTCATAGAGAGAAGGTTGAGGGAAATCTCTCCAGGACACTTAAAAAAAAGTTTCTCCCAATTACTTGTTAAAAAACAACTTTTAACATTATTTATTAAAAGATTTTGTGTTCCATCCTAGAACATTAATAACTGCCAGAAGCTTTCACAGTCAAAGCTTTTTGTTATTTTCATTTTCTCCTTCCTGACATTGCTGATTCTGTTGCGTTTTGAGGTGCTCCTCATTTATTGAGGTGGTAGAACTGTGTCCTAGATTACTTGGCATAGCACAAGATTCCTAGTGGACATTCTAGTGATAGAACAGCATGAGTCCTTGTGAAGAGATGAAAACATGGAGGGTGTGTTTAGGGAGTCTGGCAGGGAATGATAAAGCTAGAAAGTAGGTTGGCTTCTGGTTGTGGATAGCCTTGAATTCCTGACAATGACTTTGCATTTTGCTGGTAGACAATGGAGAGGGTTGCAGAGTTTTTGAGTGGCGTGACATGCCTATTATAGCTCTCTATAAAGAAGGTTAGTTTGGTAGTCATATCAGAGGTGAATAAGAGGAGGAAAACCTGACTGTTACACTGCTTGAGGCAGGTAGTAATGAGGACCTGTGTTGGACTGGTGCTATGAGGAAGAGAGAGGAGGGGTTGATGTCAGAGATGGGTAGAGGCAGAGGTCATGGGATGTGGTAGTCATCTGGCTGCGAGAGTGGTGGGAAGAGTCAAAGGTCACACCTAAGCTTTGATACTTGGGGGACCTGGTGAATGGTGGAGCCGCTTGCAAAAAATGTCCAATGGAGCTGGTTGAAGGGAGATAGGAATCTCCGTTTTTGAAATCTAGATGATAGTATTGGGTAGACAGTCTGAGATCTAGGTCTAGAGCTTATGAGAAAGGTCAGGAACGGGTAACCCCGATGTCCCTGATGCCTTTCCTTAGAAGTACTACATAGCTACCTACCACTTCCTCTACCATTGTTTTCCTCTTGGCTCGGGGATAGTACTAGCAACAGAAGGAACAAGGAGGAAGAGACGTTGCTGGCAGTAAAAGATGCCAACAGAATCTGAGTTCTCATCACATAGGTCTAAGAAAAGGTGACCTTTGGATACACACCTAAAATGAGTTACTTTTTTCCCACGGGAAATAATAAGCATTTGTTAAGCACCTACTGTGTGCTAGGCATTGGAACAATTTAGACTCACAAGGCATGTTCTAATTGGGAAAACAAGTTTGTATATAAGTATACACAGAATAACTGTAAAGGAGAACAAATACCAAAAAGGTAGTTTGGTAAGGGGAGGAGACCAGGAAAGGTTTCACATGGAAGGTGGTGCTTCAGCGGGGCCTGAAGGAACACGGGTGAGTTAGATGAATGACACAATTTCTAAATAGTGAAGTGATACACTTGTAGATAATGACGAGATCCAGTGAATAGAGCCATCCCTCCCTCCATGTGGCCAGAAGTGGAGTGAAGGACTAGGATGTGGGATCTTAGGAGATGAAGAATTGGTAAATTAGGGAGTTAAGGGAGCATCAATGTGAATGAAGTCTCTTAGTGTGAAAGTAGGAGTTGACAAAGAAAGGAAGACAGTGAACCAGGTGCTGAACTCCTTGAAAAAGGAGGGGGGGAATGATCTGGGGGCCAGTATACAACACCCACTGTGACCTGGTTTGGGTGGAAGATTTGGATTGTGTAGCTATCAGAGGAGGAGAGGTTGCTCAGTGACACAGATGAAGAGAGAAATTGGAAGTGGCTGGGGGAGTGGTTGTTCTCTCCCCCACCTCATTCAGATGGTTCTCACTGGCTGGGTTTGGGTTTTGCCATGTCTGCTTCATCTATACTTGCTCTGGGGTGACTAAGTGAGAGTTATAATGATTTGGGTTGCCCAGATTGTGAGGTGGATGATCAGTGTTTAGGCCAGCATGTTACCTGCAAGTCTCTGTTGGGCACCAAGGATAAGGAGGCTGCTCTGTACTAGTCTTGTCAGCAAGTTAGTGACGGTTTGATTGGTCAGATAGGATACTTAGGTTATCTGTAAGCTCATTGAACTGGGTACCCCCTCCAGCAATTCCTATAGATTGGAATCTATCCTCATCTACCCAACTTGTGCAGGGTACCTCCCTATAGAAAGGTAAATAGCAATATGAGGAACGGCATACTGACTGCCAAATGAGTGATGCAGATCAGAAATGCTCTGGGAGGCAGCTAGGTGGCCCATTGGGGAGAGTACTGGACTTGGAGTTAGGAAAACCTGAGGTAGAATCCAGCTTCAGACACTTCCCCATTCTGACTCTGGGCAAATCCTTTAACCTCAGTTTCCTCATCTGTAAAATGTGGATAATAATAGTCCCTTTCTCCCAGGGTTGTTGTGAAAATCAGATGAGATAACATATGTGAAGAATATTGCAGCATGTAAATACTAGCTAGCTGTTAAATCAGTCAAAAAGCATTTATTAATTGCATGCTTTGTGTCAGACACTCTGCTAGGTGCTAGGGGTACAAAGATCAAAATGAAACAGGCCTTGCCATCTGGGAACTTGCCAGGGGAAGAAAAGGTTATCATGGCTTGGAATATAGCATGCAAAGGCTTCATAGAAGAGGTGGGATCTGAGTAGGAAATGGATAGTGTGAGTATGGGATCAGCAGTACTCACCTGCTCAGGGCATGACTAGGGCCCTTAAGAGGCAAATGGAATGTGCCCTTGGGAGACACTGTCCATGCTGACAAGGTAGTACTTGACCCAGTTTCTTCTCCATTTGACTTGAGTTAATAGCGCTATTTGGTTTTATTCAAGTTGAGAGGCTTTGTGCCATAGGGACTCCAGAACCAGGGAGACTTGGGCTCTGGGCCTGCCTGACACATACTCCCTTTGTGACCCAAGGCAGACTTGCCTAGGACTTAATCCCCCAATGCTATTAGTAGTAGAGAAGGATTTTCTTTATGGGGAGTTTCCTATACCAATAGAATTACAGGTTTAGTCCCTGTCCCTGTTATTCAAGGTATACAGGCCAAATTGGGCAAAGAGGATTAAGTAACTTGCCCAGTATCACACAGCTAGTAAGTGTCTGAGGCTGGATTTGAATCACTTATCATACCTCTTAAATTAACTTTTTTTTTTTTTAAAGCAATTGGGGTTAAGTAACTTGCTCAAGGTTACATGGCCAGTTATTTCTGGGTGTGGTGCTGAGTATCTGAGCCCGGATTCGATCCCCCAGGTTATCCTGACACTGGGGCCGGTGCTCTTACTCGCTGTGCTACCTGGTTGCCCCTTTAAATTAACTTTAAATCTTTGGCATATCTTTATCTGTATGTGTCACTGGAAATGGTTTTCCAGTGTGATCAATGAATGACCAAAGATGAACTGAATTAGATGAATTCCTAAGGTCCCTTTGAAATCTGAGTTTGTCAGCTCCAATTTATCCTGAATATTCTTGGAAGTAACTGAAAATTTAATTTTTATCTTTTTGTTTACTTTAGACAGAAATTGTTCACACACTAATTAGTGTTTTGGAAGAAATTGGTTTTAAGTTTGTGGAGGACTTAACATGATAAGATTATATAAATCCTGCTACCAGATTTCATTTCTTCAGGTTGTATTTTATTATGAAATGAGACAATGTCAAGGCCCTTTGCAAACCTTAAAGCACTCCATGAATACAAGCCATCATAATCATCATCATTATTGTTTGCCCTTGAGTCAGCGAGTTATTATTTTGTATTTATATTGTTCCAGGTTGGAAACTCTAATAAAATGGAGGTGGGGGAAATAATGATTTTTATGACACCTCAGAAACATTCAACCTTCATTAGTCTATTTGAGTATAAGTTATGGCCACATGGTGGCAGTGTGATCCCAGGGAACTGGGCAGGAGCTGGCTCTAGAAAGTTTCATAGAATACCATAGGCTACATAGCAGTCTTCTTTGTCTCTCTTTGTGTCCCCAGCACTCGACACATGCTTTGCTCATAGTGGGTACTTAATAAATGTTTTTTAACTGATACACTCCACATTGAGAGGATCCCCTTTGGTGAATTTAAGGAAGGACATGGACCAGGATCCCACAGCATGGATAGACATTAGAGATCTGCATCATTTGAGGGAATCTGAATCAGTAAGATCAGATTCACTCAAATGTAGCTATTTAAAATAGATCTTGTTTAAAGCTATTTTTTTTCATAAGTGGAGTTTACTAAAGAATCCATTATCTTATAATTCCAGTTTGGAAACAGATATGTGTAGCACTTGTCAGTTTGAGATTCAACTTACTTTGAGAGCAGTTGCCTTCCAGTGTTATCTAACAGTCTGATATAGATCACTCTTGAAATGCACAGCTTTTCACTTAGAAAGTTATTTCTCATTTTCATTATGAAGTATAACGTTTATTCTCTGCCATCAATATTACAAAGATGAACAATTTTCGGAAACTTTTATAAAATGATGAAGAATGAAATGAGTAGAACCAGAAGAATTCATACAGTAACAACTGTCGAAAACAACTTGGAAAGCTGTAAGAACCACGATCAAGGTAGTGACCTTTCATGATTCCAGAGGACTGATGATGAAACACGTTTTCAGAAATTGTTCATTTTTGTAATATAGAGACAAATTTAGGGTGCCAAATGAGACATATATTTTTTTTGTATAACATGTGAGGGAATTTATTTTGCTTGACTATGCATATTAATCAGAAGAAACTTGTTTTTCTTTTTTAACAGGGTAGGGGTGGAAGGGAGAGAAAATAGATTTCTGTTTTTTTTTAAATAGAGATATTGGAGGAGTTGTTACTGATATGAAATGCTGTGTACACTTTCAGATGAAGTCACTGTATTAGTTTTATTTAACTGTTTTATTTTGTTATAAGAGACATCTTATGAAGTGGGAGTAATCTGTAAATGTTTGTAATGTAAAAACAAAACACAGCAATAAAACTTAAAAAAAAAAAGAAACAGTGAGAAGAGTAGAAAGCCTTAGGGGATAGAAAAATAAAATTGTAAATTACTGGGTTCTTTCCCATAACTTTCTTATGATTTTGATAAAGAAATATTGAAGTCAGCTTTGTGTAAATAGTGTAGTGATTAATTTTAAACCATATTTTCCAGTTATTATTGTTGCTATTTATGTAAAACATACATGCCACACATGACCCTAACAAAACTGATTTTTGGTGGCCTTTCTTATTGTGTATGTTTGTATGGTTGTACCATGTAGGAATACACAAAAAATACATATGATACACATAGGGATTTTATTAATGTGATTTCATCATTGTGTGGAAACTCTTTGCAGTGATGCAGATTCTAGCTTTTTTATGTCTTAATGCCTGTGACTGTGTTTGAAGTCAATTTTAGCACTTGGTGGCCAACCTTTTAGGGAATGTGTTCTCCACTGAGTGCTTGGGTTTCCCCTCAAGTGTATGTGTACACTCACCTGCTCAGCTGCAAGAGAAATAATAAAATACAGCTATGAGAAATGAAATCTCATACATGTGTGTTACTTTGGGTGGTGGCTATGCATAATGTATGTAGTGAAATTTCACTTTTTTAGAAAGGCCAAGGAGTGGGAATTCTGTTGATTGATAATTTTGGTTAAATGAACACAAATATATAAATCAGAAGCAGCTTATAAATTTTTAAACAATTATTGAATTGAATTATTGAATCCCACTGTATTGAATAGAATATAATCTTTAGTATTGAGAGTACTTGACATAAGCATTAGCTGTCTTTGAGTACTCTGGATGGAATCAGTATGGGAGATTGGGCCATTCAAGTTTACTTAATACCAGGGCATTCAGGCAAGGAAGGTTTTCAAGAGGAGGTGGAATCTGAATTCTCTTTTTAAGGAGCAAGTGTTTTAGTAGGTGGAGAGAAGAGGAAAGGGCACTTCAGGCAGGTGGAAGAGATGAGAGAAAGTGCAGAGATGGGAAAGCCCAGGGGAGCTGATTATGCTGATAGGCCCCTTTGGCTACAAGAGAGCTGGTGTGAAGGTGAGTGGTGAGAAAGTTAGTTTTGGGTGGGATTCTGGAAGTTGTTTAAAATGCTGGATTAAGGAGTTCACACTTTAAAGTGTAGACAATAAAGAAATTTGATGATCAGGCTTTGATCAGGTGGGTGTAGGGTAGGATCCTGTTCTGACAGTTGTGACATTCTTACTTGTTAAGTCTTATTGCAACAAATAATAACTCAAAGAACATTTCATCCATCTTGATTTTTGCTGTTTCCGTCTTACGACTTTATTGTTGCAGTTTTAGTAAAGGATCTTCTTCAGTGTGGCAGAGACCAAGTCATTTTCATGGAATGATCCACTGAACAGTTTGCTTGTTGTCAGTGAGGTTCCTCTCCTCATTTATGCCCAGAGATTTTCAGGGAATTGCAGTTTTCAGGGATTATGCTTAAAGAAGAGGAAGGGGGTGGCTAGGTGGTGCAGTGAATAGAGCACCAGCCCTGGAGTCAGGAGGACCTGAGTTCAAATTTGACCTCACTAAACACTTACTAGCTGTGTGACCTTGGGCAAGTCACTTGACCCCAATTGCCCTGCATTGCCCCCTCAAAAAAGCAATAAAATAAAGAAGAGAAAGAGGTTGTTTGGGGACATATTTATATAGAAAGAAATGCCTGTTCCATCATTCTTTGCTTAAGTTAACTGATGCATATCATTGCTGACCAATTTGGTTCCTGCTCTTCAGGCAGAAGGCTAGCTTCTGCCTCTAGCCTTATTTACTTTTCAGTTCTGATGATGTCTTTAACAGCTGTTGCTATTATGCTGCATTGCTTCTAGCTGTAATGGAAGTCAGTGGCAGCCTGCTTTATGCCATTGAACCTTTACCTTGACCACTTGTGGGATGTTTGGAAGGGTCCTGATAAACATGGTTAGTGCTAAGTGTGAGGCGATATGGATTATAAATAAAAGGCAAATATTGACCTTTAATCGAAGCTCTTATCTGGGACAAGAGCTAACAGCTATTTCGATAGGAACCAGCTCTTTAAATAAGGGACAGGTGGCCTGCTGCTTCTGAGCCCAGTCTGTGCTGCCACATTGATTAGCACTGTTTGTCATTCTACTTGCCCTTTTGTTTTTAGGTTAGATTATGGGATTCCCAGGTGCTCTGTAAACCATGGTGGTTAAATAGGCAGTGCTGAGGCAGTGGAAAACACCTAGATTCTGAAACTGAGTAAATGCTTGACTACGAGAGAGCCCTCTGACTCACCTACCACCTAAGTGAGCCTCATAAATTTTGGCTTGGCTTGGCTTGGACTAATGCTGCAATTTCCTGTATTCTCTGAAATTGTTGCCTTTGGTGGAATAGCTTTGAATGATGCTGTAGTTCCTAGTAATGTAACTAATGTAAATTTCATCAGGTCTCTGGTTTTCTTACATTTTCAGTTTCTAGATTTTTTTTTTAGATCTTAAGAAAAATTCACCACCAATTTTGAAAATGCCTTTTCTACTTAAAAAAAAAAAAAGACCAATACAGAGAGAGAACCTGGGTTTGAATCCTGTGTCTCCTAGTGTCACCTGTGTGATCCTGGGCATATTGCTTGCTATTTCTGGCCTCATTTTCTTTATCACTGAAATGTGGGAGTTAAATCTCTGAGCTGTCTTCCAGCTCTGTATCCTATGAATTAGGCCCTTAAGTATGTTGTTTATATTCCTGCTTGCTCAACATTTCCAGAAGATGTCAGTGTATGATTGTATTTGAATTTTTCATTCCAGCATCTGGGCTAATAGAAAGTGTGGTGCATCCTGGACCTTCCCTCAAAAGTGGAGAAAGCAGTCAGATCCAGTTACAAGTGAATGAGCAGGTTTCTGAGGAAGAAGCTCAAGAACTAAGACAGGTAATAACAAAGTCCAAAATGGTAGTTGGAATATTGACAACATTTTTCTCATACTTTCAGCTCATTTTTTCCTTCTTCCCTAAATAGCTTCTTATGCTTTTTTTTACCCTTTAAAAGGAACATACCTTGGAAGTTCATTATGATCATTCTCCATGGAGATAAGGCAGAATATAGGTCTTACTAAAATTTCTTAAAAGTGTGCATCATTGTGTTCTTATCCAGGGTTTTTACTTATAAGGACCTCAGGGATTTTTAATAGTAGATAAACATTTATTAAATTCCTATTAGGTACCACTTTTTAATTTTTGTAAGTTTTGTATTGAATGTAGAAATTACAAATCTTTGATTAAAGATATCCTCACAGCACTCTGTATGACAAAATATACCTATATACATGTGTGCATGTATACACAGTACACATATATGCTTATTACATGAAGGTATGTAAGTTTATTGTGCCTTCATGGATGTTCATATATGTGTTTACACAAATATACACATATGCTTGTAGAATTCTTTCCCCAAGTTAATGTTGCCACCAGTCTTAAGGTTTTATGGTGCTTGATTTTCTTCTTCAGCTTAAGTTTTTGTTTTTAATAATGCTGATCATATTGTGTTTCCTAAGCTCTTTGGGACTCAGATCTATCCTTTTTCATTAAAAAAGAAAAGCATTCATCTTTACAAAGAAATATTTTAAATGTGTCACTGTCCTCTTTCTTTCCTGGTCTTTGTTGTGACTATTTAGTTTTGGTGATGACAGCACACAAAAATACTGCTCTCTATTCTCCAACTACTCCACTAGGGCATTTAATCATTTCCTTTGATACGCTCATTGAGTCCAAAACAAACTTGCTGTAACTATTGTTTGCTTTGGGGTTTACTGGGAACTTTAAAAGTACTGTAAATGCAAACTTACTAAATGTTACTCTTGACCATTCTTTAGAAGGCTCATAAAAGCCCTTAGGTTACAGGCTGGTAGGATTTGAGTATCTCTCCCCCCCCCCCCATTTATCTCAGATGAAAACATTTGTAGTCAAGACATCCTATCCTGTGTCTAGTAGTGGTTACATTTAGGCTGAACTAGGAGGGTTAGGACTTTCTTGATTGAAAAGGTGAAGATTTCACCTGTAAGGTGTGATTTTTTAATGTTATCACTCAATATGTTAGTAAATACCTACTTTGAGAGGCACTCTACTAGGTGCTGGGAGTATAGAGATGAAATGATGCTGCTTTTAATCTCAGAGAGTAATAAAATAAGTACACCAAGAAGTATAAATCATTGCTGACAGTGGAATATCATGGACATATTGTTCAAAGAACAGTTGACAAGGGAGAGATCCCTTTTAACTTGGGAACTCAGGAAAGACTCAGGAAAGAGGACGTGGCATTTGAGTGAGGGTTATAAGGAATGAGATTTCAACAGGGAGTGATGAGGAAGGGCTTGCCAAGCACGGGAGGGCAGCTTGCATAGATGTGGAAGTAAGGAAGTGCAAGATGAGATCAGCAGACACTTAAAGAGTCCAGTTTGGCTAGCTTTTGAGAGCTGCTAGGTTTTTGGAGATCTGTAAGAAGCAAGCCCAAGTAGTTTGCTCCACCCAGTTCAGTTGGGAGGAAAAACTACAATAGTAAAGACTTAAAAAGGAGAGGGAAGGATGGAAAGAAGCATTTAGTGCCTACTGTGTGCCAGGTACTATCCTAAGTGCTTTTACAAATATTCCCTCGTTTGAAGTAAAGAGGAAGAGAATACCTCTCAAAACCACAAAAACTCAGTGGAAGATACTGATAGGAATGCCTAGGTGATGGGGAACAGTGAAGGTAACTAGTTAATAGACTTGCAAGGAGATGACCCACCATGAAACATAACCTGTTTCCAAAACGTCTGAAAAAGTTCCTATTATGGAAGATGAAGATATGGAACCCCAGGTATTTAAACCAGAAGGTTTAAATAGGCTGAAGAAAAAGCCATAATGTCACCTGAGATGTCAGTGTAATAGCTCCATAGTCCAGCTAGTTGGTAGCTAGTACCTACATAAGTACCTACATAGGTAGCTAGTAAATAGCAATATCTCCTGAATAAGTGTCGAACAATTAAAGCAAAACTGAGAAGAATGATAGCAGAGAGAAAGACCCACAATATGGAGTGTATATTTGTCCCAGATCCTGCCTTTCTTGGCCAAGGTGTAAGGCTTAGGGACCATATAGGAAGGATAATGGTCCTGCTAGAGATTGGGGTGGGTGGAGGACTCCTAACTTCCCCTTGGGCTTACATGTGAGTCCTTCCTCTCTCCTTTACCATATGGTAAAGTTTATTTATATAAATAAAACTTTTCGGTTTTGAAGCCTTGTGAATCTGCATGCTTGTAAGGGAAGTTGCTAACTATTCTTAGGGAAATGCTGGATTTTCATATTCCCAGGCTGCTCCTGGGTAGGGCCATTGATCCATGTAAGTGAGAGATGTTTCCCATATCTGAACTCCCTGTTTCAGGAGAGAGTTTCTGACTTGAGTCACTTGCATATTTATATAAAGGTAACCAACAGAGTACTGTATGTTAGGTGCTAGACAGTTATTGCTACTATGATTCAGAGTAGGGGATGCTTATTGACCTAGCCATGAAGAATTAAAAGAATTGTTAAATGGCGAGGAGAAGAAGTAGAAGTAAAGGAACTCCTACTTCATTATTCCTCTGAATTTTCTTTTTAGAAATCATAAATTTTCTATAATGAAAAACATTTTAAAAATAAGGAATCCTTGATTTATATTTACAGAGGGATGTTTTGCAGGTCATTGTAATGGTAACTTAAACATAAGTGTGAAGGGTCTCCATTTCTAGGGGCAGCAAACACAAAAGGAAATCCCACTGCACTCACTGTAGCTTTGGTTGCAGATGATATTCAACTTAGTACATTGCAACTAGAAGTTTTCGTGGTCTTAAATTGCAATTGGGAGTTTAAGTGAAAGGATTTGCCATGATTTCACCAGGGGACATTCATGGTAAGTGTAGTATTTTGTGGTTATCTGGGCCAGGTGCCAGGAGCTGTGCTGTATAGGTATGCAGCAGCTTGCTGAGTTCCTGTGGTCTATGTCTGAGCCTCTGTCTACTGGATAACGATGGCTGTCGTAATGTCACTGGGTGTGGGAAGGGATAGGACGGTATTAAGCTGAAGGGCTGTGGTTTAGGAGGCTAGGAGAGGAATTTTATTCACTAGATTTGGTTTGGCAGAATCATTTTAATAGTTTCTAAAGTCTGATATGTTAACATTGTCTGTTAGATCTATGGCCCTTTTGTTTATTATCCATTTTGCAATGGCAACTGAATTTTGAAATGCAAAACGTTGCCTTTTTTTGGGTTCTTCAAAGCGACTTTTTGTTTTATATAATACTTTAAAAAACCCCCTCAATTTCTTTGTTTCTTCTTATGATGGTATTTTAATGTTCATCTTCTTTTAACTGGGGTAAAATTAGATGGAAAAATACTGCTGGGATAAGGTAATGGTTTTGTTGAGGACTTACTTGATAGTGTGGGTTAGGAAAACTCATAGAAATTAGAGATAGCAAAACCTTTTAGTTTAGCCATTGTCAATTGGCACTTGTCCAAGCTCTTAGAGAAACCCAGCAACAAGGCTGAAAGGAATTTAATAACTTTGGCCTTTTCTTAGTAACTTTTTTGCTAGGGTTTTCTTAGACATTTGTGATAGAAAGGAATATGAAATGGCATATTCCTAATGTGTGGGTGGGCCAGTAGGACATTTTGTGGGCTGGTGGTTTTTGCTTTTTAAACCTTTTTGTTTTGCTGTATTAGAACATTTAAAAAACCTAAAATATGATTGGTCTGTATATTAAAGAATGTACAGTACCACGTGACTGGCTGATACAGTCAGGTTAGTTGAATATGTAGTTAGCTCATATGGAGAAAAATATCTGAACCTGGGAAATATGTACCAAAAGCCATTTGACTCAGAAATGTATATAGATGTAGATAGGCATTATGAATGAGAAAAAACACAACATGCCCACTTATCACTAAAGAAATTACAAAACATTGTTCCCTTGTTTAGCAAGGCCAAATGAAACATTTGAAATATGTTGATTATTATTTAATGAACTATGTGATTTCTAACAGTTATAGTAAATCTTTCAGAAATCTAAGTGGAAGGAAACTAGAGGAGGGATGTGACCTCATCACCTTGCCTTCAGGTAGTAATAACTCCCCTTCCCCAGCACTTTATAGTTCACAAAACACTTTAATTCCTGTAAGGTGAGTAGTGTAGGTATGATTATCCTCATTTACAGATAGGAAAACTCACTTAAAATTTATTCTTTATCCTGCCCCTGTCACCACCACTGTCAGCACCTGTATCAGCATCCTCTGCCTCTTCCTCCTCATACTTGCAGTGAGTGCAAGCTCGCAGAAGAAGAGCTTGGAGCCTAATACTTTTATTCATTTACAAATACAGGTGTTTTATACACCTTTCCAGTAATATTGTCAGTGTAGGTAATTGTCCCAGAACTATTTCTATCTGACCCCTGTTGAAAAATATGACAAGAATGAGATAATGAGAATAATACTACCTTATATTGATAATACTATTTTACAGTCTATAAAGTATCTTCTCACCACAGTCTGTGATGTGTTTTATAATATTCCCATTTTACAGATGACGAAACTGAGGCCCAGAGAAGGTACCTTCCCAATAGTCTCTCTGTATCCAAGTCCTGTGTTCCTTCTGCTATATCACCCTGCCTCCCTTAAACCATACTTGATAACTTGAGAATCCGTTTTTTAAAAAAAATTCACAAAAGAGTTTCTATAAACAGCCCTTTATATTATTGACACGTTTTTTTTTTTGTTTGTTTTTTTAAAGCAATTTGGGTTAAGTAACTTGCTCAAGGTTACACGGCCAGTTATTTCTGGGTGTGGTGCTAAGTATCTGAGGCTGGATTTGATCCCCAGGTCATTCCAACATTGGGGCCGGTGCTCTTACTTGCTGAGCCACCTGGCCACCCCTAAGCAATTGGGGTTAAGTAACTTGCTCAAGGTTACACAGCCAGGTGTTTCTGGGTGGATGCTAAGTGTCTGAGCCCAGACTCGATCCCCAAGTCATCCCGACTCTGGGGCCGGTGCTCTTACTCGCTGTACCACCTGGCCACCCCAATTATTAACATGTTTGATCTGAAGATGACACCAAGCTAGAAAGAATAATTGATATATTGAATGTTATAATTAAAAAAGATCTGGATAGATTTAAACATTGGGTCAGATGTAGTATGATGGAACTTAATGGGGGCAGATGTAAAGTTGGGTACTAGTACAAGATGGGGAGAAGTTCATTTGGAAAAAAAAATTTAGGAATTAAAGTGGATTGTAAGATCAGTGAGTCAGATTTTGTAACCAAAAAAGTGGTAGGTTGCATTAAGAGAATCTTGTCTTGGAATAGGGAAGGCATTGTAAAAGTTTTGCAGTCCTTTGCCTTGGTTGGACCACATTTAGAATAAGTGTCATGTTCAGTTCTGAGTGCCATATTTTAGCAAAGATGTTGCTGAGTTGCAGGAGGATCATCATACAGTGAAGGCCTGGAGGCCATGCTGTAGGAGTACTGGGTTTTCGAGAAGAAGGGACTGGGGGCAGAATAGCCTAAGTGCTTTCAGGTAGTTGAAGAGGTTTTTGGTGAAAAGGGGACTGAACTTCTTCTGCTTATCTCCAGAAGGCAAGATTAAGAGCATTGTTGGAAGCTGTAGACACCTGATAGAAGGCACAACTAAATAGTTAGAGCCAATCCAGAGAGGACTGAGTGACCACCCAAGGGAGAGGCCTTCTCTGCTCTGGATTGAGTGAGGGCTGAATGGCAGCTTGTTACACATGTAGAGGAGATTCTTGTGAATGTGTGGGGAGGACTTGGTGGCTTTGAAGTCCCTTGTTCTTTTAGATCTGTTCTCCCTTTGTTGCTAAAGAGGTTTGTTTTTTTTTTCTAGTTTCTCTTTTAAAAAAAAGTTTCTTGTCATAATTGGTGAATACCTGTTATACTGTGTGCTTGGAACTCTGGGAAATACAAAGAAGGGTAAGGTCTGCCCCCAAGGATCTTATAGGTGCACACACATGGACAACTAGCAAAACAAGAGAGACATTAAGTCCTTTGCGATTACAAGGAGAAGATGATCACACGTTAAACAGTCTGGGGCTGGGGTGGGTGGAGTTTGAATGAAATTGAAGAAGTAAGATCTGTAATCCATAGCTTGCTTTGTTTTTTAAATATAAAATATGATCAATCTGTATTTTTCAAAGCTATTTTGGCCCTTTTTTCTTCCTTCCTGTTCTTTTTAACTTTTTTTTTAAAAGGATGCCTCAATGATCATCTTTTTCTTTCTTTTCTTTTTTCCTTTCCTATTCCCTCACTTAATTCCCTCCACTGGAGAAAGTGAAATTTCCCAACTCCATTGGGAAAAAAAAGAAAAAAAGAGCCCTTTTAACAAATAGACAAAGTCAGGCAGAACAGATTCTCTTATTGGCTGTGTCCAAAAATGTATGTCTTATTCTGCATCTTGAATCAATTACCTCTCTTTCAAGAGGTGGGTTGCAGCCTTCATCATCAGCCCTCTAGAATGATGATTGATCATCGCATTGTTTGCAGTTCAAAGTCTTTCAAGAGATGTTTTTCTGTATAGTGTTATTGTTATTGTGTGAATTGTTCTCTTGGTTCTGCTCATTTCTGTATCAGTTTACAAAGATAATAATGGCAATAATAATGGGAAATGCTTTATATAGCACTTACTGTGTGCTAGGCATTGTGCTAAGTGCTTTACAAATATTATCTTATTTGATGCTCACAACAACCACATTTCACAAATGAGGGAACTGAGGCAAACAAAGGTTAAGTGACTTTACCATGTCACACAGTGTCTGAGATGGAATCTGAACTCAGGTCTTCCTGACACCAGGCCTGGCACTCTGTGCACTGTGGTGCCACTTCCCTGCCCCTAGGCCTTCCCAGACGACCATCCATTTCATCATTTCTTCAGTGCGATAGTATTCAATTAAATTCTTATACTATCATTTGTTTATCCATTCTCTAACTAAGGGGAAAGACTTCAGGGATTCCCTTAGTCTCCATTTCTTTGCTACTTCAAAAAGATGTGCTATAAAGATATTTGTCTTTTGGGCTTCTTTTTAGGGAGAGTATTCTAGATGGAAAGGACAACAGTAAACAAAATCTTAGAGGCAGAAAACTTCAAGTGTCAAGGAAATGGCTTATGGACTAATTATATACCTGGGGCATGAGAACGTGAGAGACTAAATGTTTATGGACAACCTTGAATGCCAAACTAAAGAGTTTGCCCTGAAAGCAGTGAGACCATGGAAGATTTTTAAGCAGAAAAGTTATGGAATTACTGAATTCATTTCAACAAGCATTCATTGAGTACCTTTTGACATCTGGGATCTTAGCTCAGTAAACTTAACCTTTTTGTTCTAGGTCTTGTTTATCATATCCTTAATCACCTTTTTTTGTTATTTGTAGAATACTTAAAAGTTCTTTGTTGTTGTACAACACAGTAATGTTTTTATAAATCATTTTTACTTAGGTCCTTGATATCAGTCCAGGTTAACAAAATGGGTTACTGTATTTGTTTTTCTATTTGTTCATACTAACTACAAAGCTTACTTTGGAAATATCCAATTAATTTTTTAACATAACAATTTATTGTTTTCACATCAGACCAAAGAGCATGGCCATTCTCTCTGATCTAGAAGTGAAGGACCTTAGTTAGCATTCAGCACACATGATATAGCCCTTTGAATGATCACGTGAATTAAGTGACCAGGCTGGAATGAAAGGGGGGTTGGAGGTAGAGCAGCAGCAGACAGGTTATACAGCACCCCTTAAAATACCTAGGGCAGACTTCTCTCTTGGTTTCCTGTGTTAAAAGGTCGCTTATGTTCTCTAGCACACTTCTGGGTCATGGGCCGCATCAGGCTTTCTTCATCATCTCAGCTGACCTTCTGAGCACCTGATGACCACACCCATCCTTCCTCTTCCAGGAGTAGTTGTCTTAGGGCATTTTTACCTTGTGTTGCAGCTTCTTAATCTGAAGAGCACTTTTCCTGGGCTCAGGATCTCTAAGCCCTTCAGCATCCCCTCCTCTTGTCTTTTAACATGTTGCTTTTGACACTTATAAAAGGTGCATTGAAATTCCATCTTCAATACCATTTCATTTGATAAGCATTAAACACTTAATGTGTGTAGAGTACAGTGTGTAGAATACAGATGCTGGGGTGGGAGTGGAGGTAGAATAGAAAAGGTTAGTTAGAGATGGGACTTGACTTTCTGGCTCTCACAGTCCCGTAGGACCATAAGATGTAAACATAGTAACTATAGTACACAGTAATACCTAAGTTTGTTAAAGAGAGGTTCATAACATCAAAGGTCCTTTGAGGGGGAAAAGGTAGTTACTGGGTGGAATGGGGAGTGTGACATTTGAGATGGGATTTAAAGGATGAGTAGAAATTAAACAGGGAAGTGTGTAAAGGAGGACATTGCATATATAAGGAACAGCATGGCACTGCTTTCTTAGCTGTGGATCCTAGTATGTGCAGAGCCACTCTCATAGAATACAACTTCTGACCTCAAGGAACTTCGGATCTTTTCAGGGAGATAAGACTAAAACACACCAAAAAAGCGGGCCTCCAGAAATGGGGAGCAATAAAAACAAAGGTAATGCCATCAGAAGGCTTCCTGGAAGAGATTGCATTTGTGCTGAGCTTTAAAGGATGAGTAGAATTTGGATAGATGGAGAGGCAGTCCATGCAAGGGGAGAAGCTAGAACATGGCACAGACACAGAGGTGAACATGGGCATGGGGTTGCTAGACAGCATGGCATTCAGTTCAGTGTTCATTTATGACATGGCACTCAGTGATAATGAGGGTGAGATTTGGAGATTCTTTTAATTTATTTTGTATTTCATATATTAGTTTTATCAACCTAGAAAATTGAGTTCAGTAAACATTGTACAAAACTGTACAAATGCACTGTGCTAAGAGATACAAAAAGAGACAAACCAGTAGGTAGCTGTCACCAGAGTTCATAATCTTGTAGGGGGAGGAAGAAACGCTTACAAATAACTGTACTAAAGGAATGTAGTAACTGCATAGGAGAGGTCCAGAAAGATTCAAAAGGAGGTAGATGAATAGGGGAGGGGAACACAGGAGGTTTCCCAGCATCAGTGGTGCCCTTGAGCTAGGGGCTGGAAGAAAGGGAAAGATTTCTGCAGGTGAGATGGAGGGTAAGGGCAGGAAATCAGGCATGGTGTTTGTGGAGGCTAGAGTGGGCAGGGTGAGGACATCAGTGAACAGTGTGAGTAGGCAATTTGGCTGGAATGTAGAATGGGTAAAGGGAAATATGATGTAACCAGGCTTGGAAAGCCTTTGGAAGGCCTTTATTGTCAGTTTGTATTTTATGTGGTGGATCCTAGGAAAGCACTGAAGGCTTTTGAGCAGAAGATCCAGATAATCAAACTTCTGCCTTAAAAAGATCATTTAGGCATTGGAAAGAAGGATAGATTGGAGGAGGGGGGACACCAGTTAAAAGGCTATGCTAATAGTATCCAGTGCTTAGCTGTGCTATAAGAGTGATCCTCAGTAGCTTCCAAAAGTATCTTACTTTGTTTTGTGTTTTTTTTTATATTTGCGCATAGTATTCAGTATTTGTCAGTTTAACTCTCTTTTGTCTCAGGCTAATTTCATATAGACTATGGGTCTAATTTTGTTTTCCTAATTTATAGAACCAGTAAAATATTTTCTCAGATTGAGCATATTCATGTTTTTATGTGTTATAGTAGTTTAATATGGACTTTGTGGTAGATTTGTATTTTAAAAATGGTCTTTGGATTAATGAATACTTTCAAGTTTTTATTTGATGAAATTTAGGTTTCTAAAAATGTTAACCAATTAGATGCATACTTTACAGTCATGCTTTATTTTTAAAGTTTTTATTAATTATCTTTCTTTTTATGTCATATTTATTTCCAGATTATCCCCCACCCCAAACCTTGAAAGCTCTCATATTTAAAAAAAAGAGAGAATGGGACAAAAAGGCAGTTAAGCAAGACTAACCAACACATCTACTGAATCTGAAAATATATGCAGTAACTCCCCACCCATTGTTGCTACCAGACCTGTTGAGAAGGGGGAGAGGCAGTCTCATCTCTTCAGAAATGAGCTTGGCTGTTATGATGACAAAGCATTCTCAGTGCAAACTTTTAGTTTTACATTTCTTCTATCGTCTCTTTATCTTTAAGATTCAAATAAAGAATTTGAGAATGGGGCTAGTAGATTGATTCTATCCATTGATTCAGAAAGTCCAGCAAACAGTATCAAAATAAATTTTAGAGGGTATCAGCTGCTAGTACTTAGAAAATTTTATCCAGTCTTATATTTAGAAGACTTCAGAAGAGTTGGATTTAATCTGAGTTTCAAATGCAAACTGAGTTGCATTTAATTTTTTGGTATTGCTTCTTGATTTGGCTCTTTTGGGAGACTGGGCTTTTGAATTCAAATGATGAATTGAAACAAATCTAATTTCTGTCTGTTAGTTCCAGTATAGCAGTGTATAAGTACTTATCAGTATCTTTTTGGATAATTGATGGTCCCTCAGTGCTTCAGGAATGGCTGTTTGAGGCCTTTCTATTTCAGGAACACTTATCTAGAATTTCACCAAGTCAGGAGCAATGGTTCAGTGGTTAATGCTTGGAAAGCCTCGCCTGACTTAAGGGTGACGCAGGGAGAGGAGTTAACTGTCTCATTGCTTAGAACAGAGCTATTTCTGGCTTGCATTCTTACCTGTTGCACAAGACTTTTACCACAAGGGGAATGATAGCACTTAGTATCCACCTGCCTGTCAGCTCATTTGACATATAATCTCGTTATATCCTAATTTTGTTCTCATACTCTACCTCTGTGACTGATAAAGTTATTCTTTACAATCTGTCTTACTGTTGTTTATAAATGAATACTTCAGTGGTCCTGCTTCATATACTAATGCCTTGTGGTGAGGCTGAAAATTCTGAAAAGCAGTGATTCTGGAAGTCAACTTGGAATTTTGTTAAGGAATTAACTAAAAATGCCCATGCCCTTTGACTCAGAGATCGAACTGTTAGCCATATACCCCAAGGAAGTCAAAGATAGAAGGAAAGATCTCATATACACAAAAATATTTATGGCAGTGCTTTTTATAGTAGCAAAGAACTGGAACATAGATGCCCTTTGAGTGGGGAATGGCTAAACAAATTGTGGTACATGAATATAATGGAATATTACTGCACTGTAAGAAATTACAGCTGTGAAAAATACAGAAGCTTGGGCAGACCTATATGAACTCTGATACAAATTGCCAGAAGCAGGACCAGAAAAACAGTATATACTGTGGTATTTAATAATGTAAATAGGAAGAACAACAACAGAATCTTGAATACTGTGTAATTAGAATAACCTGATTCCAAAGGAGAGAAGTGATATAGGGCATCGCTCCTTTCATTGTACAGCTGGGGACAAAGTGTGTGGAATGTTGCTTATACTGTCAGTCTTGGTTGATGTGTTAGTTTTGTTGAATTGATTTTTTCTTCTTTTTTATATTTTTGGCATTCTCTCTGGGAGTGGGGAGGGATATATTTAGAAATGAAGGTAACACAAAAATAAAAGATATAAATAAAAATTAAATGCTACTTCAGCTACAGTAACGCAGCTTCAGAAGTGTTAATACTTTTGCCACCTTTTCCCCCCTGCTTTCCAAAAGCATTTATTATATGAACCACTCATTTGGTATTAAGCGTACATTGCCTTGTAGTGTTAGTTATTATTTTGTGTGTATCTTTTTTCTCCCAAATTAGATCATACATTCCCTGAGTACAAAGAATATCTTTGTATTCCCCACAGTATCTTGCTCAGAGCATAAATATTTGATAAATATCTTTTATTATCATTTGTATTGTTCTCATTTTTTCCAGATCGAAGTGGTCTAGAAGACTACTTGCTATCCTACTGCTATTATTCTGTATTTAATATTCTGCAGACTTTTACATTAGATAGATTAAATTATGCTTTTTGTAACTGAATGATACAGTTGGGCTGTAAGCTTATCTTTTATAGACCCAGTGAAAGCGTGTTTGAGCAGTAGCAGACAGGATGACAGAGATGACACGTTTGGTCTTCATATGGTTTTAATTTTTTCTGTCCATTCCATGAGTTAGGAGATTCCAAGTATTCAGTGTGGTGTCACTTTTAGAAGCTGCTTTTCAGCAATGCTTATGGAGCAGAGTTGGTCCAAGCAGTCAGAGGCATTATTTCTTCCTGTATTGATGTTCTGGTGCCAGGTCAGTGAATTTTTTTTTTAATTCTCAAGGATTTATTGCGATTTATATTTGTGGCATGGTGATTTGTGATCTTTTAATTTATCAAGATAGCAAACTTTTGGTATATAATTCTACCCACTTGATTATATCTTTCTAGGTACCTGGATGCTACAGCTTTGTAGCTAGTGGCAGGACGTTGCAATTTCTACCATTTCACTTATTGCCATATTTCATAGCATGGTCTTCATCTTTGTTACCATTATAATTACCATCATCATTCTCAGTCTAATTCTTTTCTTTTTTTTCGTATCTTGATGAACCTCAGATAGAATTAGTCTTAATACAAGTCTCTGTCTTGCTATTATTCTTTTATATTGAATGAATTTAAGGGTTTATGATAAAGATGACTAAAATAACTTAGTTTTGTAGTTGAATTGAAAGTATTAGGATATCATCTGATCCTGTCTCACCTTACCAAAAGCTGTGCAACAGAGATGATATGTCCCTCATCCTGTTTCCACATTATTTTGATCATCTCTGTTAGAGCTCTTCATTTTAAAAACTTTTTGTTCCATATATTGCAGAGATCCTGGATATTTGGTATTTTTACATCTATTAAGGACATTGTTCTTAGGTTTACATAACTTTTTTATTTAGACAGTGTGGGCAGCAGTTTAGTCTGTGATAGTGGTCTTGTTCCAGTGTAGTTTATTGGTTGAGTTCTCTAGGATATTTTGGAAGCCCATATTTATAATATGGGGATTTGTCATCTGTCAGTCCATGCAAATGAGTTTCTGATGTATAATTATTCTAACCACCAGCTCATCTCTTCCTAGATTTTCAGTAGATATTAAATTCTTAAAGCCTTGCATAATCTGCTAAGTATAAGTTCTTTAGGATAAGCCTTCTGTAACTTCGAGTGGCAACTATTTGGTCTTGAATTCCCATCATAAACCCCTATTCCATTTTATGTTGCCAATTCTTCTGAAACATGCTATTTTTAGAAATAGAAACTTTTAAGAAAAGGCATTAATTTATAAATAGGCAACAGTGATGAATAATCCACTTTGAATATTTAATTCACTGAAATACTAGGTGTTCTAAATAGTCTTTCATTTTCAGTGATAATCTTAGAGCCAAACAGGTATGGAATTGGAAGGGACTTTAGAAATCTTCTATTCCAGTAACCTCCCCAGGGCTTAAATCCTCTTTGGTAATCTCCCCCATTAGATTGTGAGCTCCTGGAGGGCAGGGGTTGTCTTTTGCCTCTTTGTATCCCCATTAATAAATGTTTATGGTGTTACATCTCATATTTGTATGGCACTTTACCTATAATACCTCATTTGATCCTCTCAGTCTCATAAGGTGGTTGCTGGTCTCAAAGCAGTAAGTGACTTGCTAGTAAACCCTACCCTTCTGAGGTGATATGTGAACTTGACTCTTCCTGATTTGAATCCAGTGTTCTCTTTCCAGAACTGTGCTGACAGATGATCATCCAGCCTTTGGTCAAACCCTTTCAGAAACAGGGTGTTCACAGTCATATGAGTTATTCATTTAATTGTGGTAGAGCACTGTCATAAAAGTCTTCATTTTATACTGATCTGAAATTTGCCTTGCCTTTGTTTTTCCCTACTTTTTTTCTAGTTCTCCCCTCTGCGGTCAAGTAGAACTGAGTCTAAATGTGACAGTTTTTCACATTTTATGGAATATTTGATCCTATTAATGTCAAGTGATAGCATAATTGAACCAAGTACAACTGAAATAGTCCATGATATCCTAAAATCTGTCTGTGTGAAAGGGTAATAGGTGTTAGGACCTTAGAGACCTGTTATTTTGTGTCTGTTGGACCTGAGGGTTCAGAAATAATTGGCAAAGTCAGCCCAGTTGGAGAGACTGCTAGAGAGAAACGTGAAGGCGACAATCCTCGCTCAACCACCTGGAGAATATAGAGGGGACTTGCTAGCAGCAAGTGAAATCAGAAAGTTTGCACTGTGCATAAAATTCCCCAGATTTGTTGAATTGCCCAAGTAAAGATGTTTCATAGTAGCTGTTTGTCATATAGTAGGATGGAAATACAGAAAACTGAATGAGAAGGAAAACATAATTATTTGAAATTGCTTAGGTTTAGGGGAGTTGTGCTTTTCCCCTCTTTTCCTTCCTAACTTCCTAGTCTTCCTTTGGCTTGATACTGTAGTCTTATAATTAAAAAGGTTGGCAGATTATAATAGAGTGACTATAATAGTTGTACAGCAGCTGTGAGATTTCTCCTATTTGGCTTCTAAGTTGATATTTATGTGGGGGGGGGATTGAGAGTGGGGAGGTGATTTTTGGTATTGGTTTTTTTCCATCTTTAGAGTTGGAAAAGGAACCCTCAGTTCATCTGGTCCAGCTCCTGTTTGAAACGTGGATCTCTTTCACAATATCCCCAACAAGTAGTTGTCTAGGCTGTGCTTTGATAGCTCTAGTGCCAGTGAGCTCTCTTTCCTTAGGCCTCATATCCTGTGTTTTTGGACAGCTCCAATTGTTAGGTCTTTTTGTATGTCTATATATAATTTATAATACATACATACATATACACACATGTAGATAGAGACAGAGCATGTGCAGGAGTAAGCACCAAGATCTGTTGCCCTGTGATTTCTAGCATGTTGGTCTTAGTTCTCCTCTTTGGGACCCAAGACAATTAAGCCTTAACCATCACCAAGACTAGCTAAACAGTATTGGTTCCTAAAGCCTGTCTCCATGTGGTATGGCTTATCTTTTTCTTACTTTTCAGATTGCTTTTCTCTGAATTTATTTCAGTTTGTCAGTGACCCTTCAGAAATGTATTGTAATACCTAGAAATGAGCATGGTTCTCCATATTTGATCTGACTAGACCAGAGTACAAAAGGGATTATAAACTCAATCTCTTAGGGCACTACCTTTCTTAGAAGCTAATTAGCTTTTTTCTAGCTACCTTGCCACATTGATGACCTTGAAGGCCATTATAACCTGGATCTTTTAAACAGAGTAGCCATATTTCCATTACTTTATGTTTTTGGAGTTGACATTCTTTAACCTAAGTGCAAGACTCCATCTGTCCCTATTAGACATTACCTTAGGTTGGCCTGTCCATGTAGTCTTAGTTTTGGATTCTGTCATTTAG
Organism: Petaurus breviceps papuanus; assembly: GCF_028583685.1. Taxonomy (NCBI): domain Eukaryota; kingdom Metazoa; phylum Chordata; class Mammalia; order Diprotodontia; family Petauridae; genus Petaurus; species Petaurus breviceps. Next base: position 15,131,922 of record NW_027185896.1, on the reverse strand, counting down.
TACATGACTCTACCTTCCACCTTAATGCTGTCTACAAATTCAATAAACATGCCACGTATCTTTAGTTAAAGTACTAATGAAGATGTTGACCACAGTAGGACTGAAAGCAGAATCCTGTGTGACCTCACTAAAGATCTCCTTCCTGGTTGACCATTGTTTATTAATCATTACCCTTCAGGTTTAGTCATTTGACTATTTCTTAATTTACCTAAGCAGATTGTATCCAAACTACATATCTTCTCCATCTTTTCCACTAAGATATCATGAGAGACTATGTCATTGCCTTGCTGAATGAAACCCAGGTATCTACATCTATAGCATTTCTCTATCTTTCAGTCTAGGAATCCTGTCAAAAAAGGAAGTGTTTGGCATGACATAATAAATCCATCATTGTTCCTGATACCACTTTCTTTTCTTTAGAGGTTAGAACCATACATATAATAATATCTTTTAGAATTTTCCCACGAAATTTACTAGGCTACAGTTTATTCTTCTTTGAAAAATATGCCCTTCTCTAGTCTTGTAGCACCTTTTTGTTACTCTTCAGAGATCCTAGACAATGATTCTGTAGTTACATCTGACAGTTCTTTCAGTACTTTTACATATAATTTCTCTGGGTCACATGAATTGAATTTAGAGCAATCAAGTGAGATATATATATATCTTTATATGTCTATATATAGATATGTATATAGAGATATATATATATTTTTACTATCAACAATATTTAGATTTCATAGGATCATAGATCTAGAGCTAGAAGGCATTTCAACAGGAGCTGCTAGGTGGTGCACTGAATAGAGCACTGGTCCTGGAGGCCTGAGGATGACCTGAGTTCAAATGTGGCCTCAGACACTTGAGACACTTTCTAGGTGTGTGACCCTGGGCAAGTCACTTCGCCTCAGTTGCCTTGCCTTCACCCCTCCAAAAAAAAAAAAATAGGTGTCTCAAAGTCTTCTAATCCAACCTCCTCATTTTATAGATGAGGAAACAGCTGCAGAAAGTAGTTGAGTAATTCAACTTTCTTCCTGTCAAATGTTATAATCACATCTATTTCAGCCTGCCTTCCTTTGCTTTTCTTTTTCTTCTTCTTGCCCCTATTATATTTTTGTTTGTTTGCAAACAACAACCCATTCTGGGCTTTAGCCTTCTGAACTCTATTCTTGTAGGACCCTGTCAGACTTTTATTTTTATCCTCAGCCCTTGTTTTGTAAACTGTAAGTACTACATAATTCTGACTGGCTGTTACTAAATGAGGGGAGTAGCTTTGTGTAGTGGAAAGAGTCAAGAAACCTGATTTCTAGTCCTTGTTTCTCATTAGTTATGTCAGTGAGCATTTATTAAGCACCAGCTGTGTGTCAGACACTGTGCTAAGCGCTAAGGGTACAAGAGGCAAAAGGTAGTCCCTGCCCTCAGAGAGCTTAGAGTATAATAATGGAGCTAGCAAGTAAAACAACATGTACGAATGATGTATTTGCAAGGTAAAAAGGAAATAATTAACAGAGGAAAGGAACTAGATCAAAAGGAATTAGGAAAAGAAGGTGGGATTTTAGTTGGGACTTGAAGGAAGCCAAGAGGTATGGAGAAGGGGAGGAAGAGCATTCCAGGCATAGGGGACAGCCAAAGATGGAGTGTTGTCCTGTTGGAGGAACAGAAAGGAGGGCAGGGTCATTGGATCAAAAAGTACGTGGTGAGGAGGAAGGTAGAAGAAGACAACAATAAGTTATGGGCTTTGAATGCCAAACAATATTGTGTCTGTTCCTGAGGTGATAGGGAGCCACTGCCATTCATTAATTGGGGGAGGGGAGAGTATGACATGATTGGACCTGTGTTTTAGGAAAATCGCTTTAGTGGTGGGATGGAGGATGGTTGGCGTGAGAAGAAACTTGAGGTAGGTAGACTCACCAGCAGGCTATTGCAGTGCTCCAAGAATGAGGTGACAAGGTCTGCACCCTTGTGGTAACAGGGTCAGAGGAGAGGAAGTGGCATATTCAACAGATGTTGTAAAGGTGAAATCAATAGATTTGGATATGGGGGATGAGAGATAGGAAGGAATCAGTGATGACCTAGGTAGTGAGTCTACACAGGTTATTTAACTTTTCTGAGTTTCTTTCCTCTTTAAAATGAAGGGATTGAACTCAGTGATTTCCAAGGACCTTTTCAACATTCTGAAATCCTTTACATTTTGAAGGTTCTCAAATTTAATGCTTCTTTTAGTTGGTTGTATTTGTTTATATTTCCTTTGGGAGAAACCTACCAGCAATGCAGTTGATATTTTACTAGAATAGCCTGTCATCTTGTATAAAATTATTCTTTTAGATGTTATAGAAATTTCTTTAATAAATTCTAATTAATAAATTTAATGAATTCTATTTTGTAAATAGAGATTCAGTGCCTATTTACCAAGATTCAGTGTCCCTGACAAGAAATCAAAAATGTTGACATGAATTCTACTTGGGGTGATCAGTCTGTCTCCCAAAATTTCTGTATTTTTTATGTACATACACATGCACACACACGTATTTGGAAAATATTTAACCATTTATATGACACATATGACCATTAATTGTATGATATACTGGGCAAACTTAAGATGACTTTTGTTTGCATACGACTGTCTATTTTCAATGTCTTCGTGGGCTGTAAACAAATTATTTAGGATTCTTTTAAAAATATTATTTTTAACATTTATTAAAAAAAATTGAGTTCTGAATTTTCTCCCTTCCTCCTATCCCTCCCCCCACCCATTGAGAAGGCAAGAAATGGGATAGCAATTTTACATATGAAACCATGTGAAACATATTTCTATCTTAACTATGTTGCCAAAAAAAAAAGCAAGGAAAAAAAGTGAAAAAAATTCTTTTTCAATTTGCACTCAGACTCTATGAGTTCTTTCTCTGATAGCATTTTTCATCATGAGTCTTTCAGAATTGTCTTGGATCATTGTATTGATAGAATAGCAAAGTCATTCACAGTTGATTGCCATGCTGTATTATTACTCTTACTATGTACTATGTTCTCCTGGTTCTACTTACCTCACTTTGTATCAATTCTTAGAATCCTGCTATTTATTTCTTATAGTAAAGTAGCATTCTATCACACAATCATATACAGCGGCTTGTTCAGCCATTTTCCAGTTGATGGGCATTCCTTCAATTTCCAGTTCTTTGCCACCCCAAAAAGAGCTGCTACAAATATTTTTGTACATACATGTCTTTTTCCTTTTTCTTTGATCTCTTTGGAATACAGGTGTATTTCTGAGTCAGAGTATGCATGGTTTTATAGCCCTTTGGGCATAGTTCCAAATTTCTGTCTAGAATGTTTGGATCAGTTCATCACTCCACCATTCCAGTTCCATCTTTTCCACATTCGTTCCAGCATTTGTCATTTTCCTTTTCTGTCATATTAGCCAGTCTAATAGGTGTAAGGTGATACCTCAGAGGTGTTTTAATTTGCATTTCTCTGATCAGTAGTGATTTAGAATATTTTTCATATGAATAAGAGGATAGCTTTGATTTCTTCTGAAAACTGCCTGTTCACATCCTTTAACCATTTATAAATTGGGGATGACTTGTATTCTTATAAATTGATTCAGTTTTCTATATAGTTTTGACTTTTTGACCTTTTCTTGTATACAGTGTGAGGTGTTGGTCTACACCTAGTTTCTGCAAAATTGTTTTGAGTTTTCCCAGCAATTTTTGTCAGAGACTGCGATCTTGTCCAAGAAGCTGGGGTCTTTGGGCTTATCAAACACTAGATTACTATGGTCATTTACTACTGTGTCTTGTGTACCTAATCTGTTGCACTTATCTACACTCTATTTCTTAGCCGGTACTAGATTGTTTTGATGATTGACGCTTTGTAATACAGTTTGAGATCTGGTACTTTCACATTTTATTCATTGGTCACCTTGATTTTCTTGACCTTTTGTTTTTCTAGATAAATTTTGTTTTTATTTTTTCTAGCTCTTTCAAACAGTTTGAATGGTATGGCACTGAGTAAGTAAATTAATTTTGACCAAATTTGTCATTCTTTTATATATAGGCTCAGCCTACCCATAAGCAGTGAATATTTCTCCAGTTGCTTAAATCTCTTTATTTGTGTGAAAAGTGTTTAGTAACTGTGTTCATATAATTCCTGGGTTTGTCTTGGTAGGTAGACTCCCAACTATTTTATATTATCTGCTGTTATTTTAAATGGAATTTATCTTCTTTCTGGGTTTTGTAGTATATACAAATGCTGTTGTTTTTGTGGGTTTATTGCATATCCTGCAGTTTTGCTAAAGTTGTTAATTGTTGGTTCTCTAGGATTCTCTAAGTATACTATCATATCATCTACAAAGGAAGATAGTTTTATTTCCTCATTGCCTATTATAATTACTTCAATTTCTTTTTCTTGTCTATTGGTATAGCTAAAATTTCTAGTACAATATTGAATAATAGTGGAAATAATGGGTATCCTTGCTTCACACCTGATCTTATTGGGAAGGCTTCTACCTTATCTCTGTTACAGCTAATGGTTTTAGATGGAAAGCTCCAATTATTCCTATGCTCACTAGTATTTTTAATAAGAATGAGTGTTGTATTTTGTCAAAAGCCTTTTCTGCACATATTGGGATAGTCATGTGATTATTGTTGATTTGTTATGGAAATAGTTAATTATGCTGATAGTTTTCATAAAATTGAACCAACTTTATATTTCTGTTATAGTGTATAATTCTGGTTATAATGTATAATCTTTGCCATATATTGCTGTACTCGCCTTCTTAGTATTTTATTTAAAATTCTTGCATTAATACTTATTAGGGAAATTGGTATATAGTTTTCTTAATTTTTGTTCTTGAACAAAATATGAGCACCATATTTGTGCAATAAAAGGAATTTGGTAAAATTACTTCTTTGCCTATTTTTCCAAATAGTTTATATAGTATTAAAATTGATTGTTTTTTGTTTTTTTGTTGTTGGTTGTTTTTTTTTTTTTTTTGCCTTTTGGAGGGCAGTTGGGGTTAAGTAACTTGCCCAGGGTATGTTAAGTGTCTGAGGCCGGAACCAAACTCAGGTCCTCCTAACTCCAGGGCCAGCTTTCACTGAGCCACTTAGCCGCCCCTAAAATTGATTGTTTTTTAAATGTTTGGTAAAATTTACTTGTGAATCCATCTAGTCCTAGGGAATTTTTTTGTTTTTTGTTTTTTTTGCTTTTGGTGGGCAGTTGGGGTTAAGTGACTTGCCCAAAGTCACACAGCTAGTTGTGTGTCAAGTGTCTGAGGCTGTATTTGAACTCAGGTCCTCCTGACTCCAGGGTCGGTGCTCTATTCACTGTGCCACCTAGCCACCCCATAGGGAGGTTTTTTTTTTTTGTGGCTTATTCAATTTCTTTTTCTAAAATAGGGTTATTTACATATACTGTTTCCTTTTTTGTTAATCTGGGCAATGTAAGTTTTTGTAAATATTCATCTATTTCACTTAGCTTTGTTAAGTTTATTGGCATATAACTGGACAAAATAGCTCCTAATAATTGCTTTAATTTCATCTTCATTGGTGGTATATATATACCCTTTTCATTTTTGATGCTGGTAATTTGTTATTGTTGTTTTTTAATAAATTTAACCAATTTTTTAAAATTAAAATTTATGTTTATTTTTAGTTTACATCATTCATTTCCACAAGATTTGGAGTTACAAATTTTCTCCTGGTCTTTCCCCTACCTACCACCCCAAAACCACAGTCCCACTGTATATGCCCTTCCCCAATCTGCTCTCTTCCTATTTCCTCCCCTATTCCCCCTCTGACTTTCCAATAGGGCAAGATGGATCTCTATACCCCAGTGCCTGTATATCTTATTTCCCAGTTGCATGTAAAAAAAAAATTATATACATATATATATATATTAAAAACATTTGATTTAAAATTTTGGGTTCCAGATTCTTTCCCTTCCTCCCTCATCACCCACCCTTACTGGGAATATAGGCAATTCAATATAGGTTGTACATGTGTAGCTATGCAAAACAATTACATAGTGGATATATTGTAAAAGATTGACTATATTACCCACCATCCTATCCCACCCCCCACTTGTTCTGTTCTCTACTTTGACCCTGTCGCTTTTCAAAATTGTGTGCTTCCAACTTCCCTCCCCCCAACCTGCCTTCCCCTCCATCATCCCCCGTCTCATCCCTTTCCTCCCTACTCTCCTGTAGGGTGAGATACTCTATTTAGTATATATGTCATTCCCTCCCTAAGCCAAATTCAATGAGAGTAAGGTTGACCCATTCCCTTTTGCCTTCCTGTTCTTCCCCTCCATTGTAACAATTTTTCCTTGCCTCTTCTATATGGGATAAATTACCCCATTCTGTCTCTCCCCATCTCCTCTCATTATATTCCTCTCTCACCTCTCAATTTCACCTGTTAAGTATCATTCCTTCTAATTAATCTGGTTCTGTGCCCTCTGTCTATGTATACCTGTACACATATATACACACACTCACATATGTATTCATAGTCCAGATACCCTCCTATATAGACCTATGTATGTATGTGTACATATATACATGTATATATATACACACATTTATATTCCCTTCAACTATGCACATACTGAGAAAAGTTTCATAAGTTACAATTATTGTTTTTCCATGTAGGAATGTAAATAGTCCGACTTTGATAAGTTCTTTATGATTTCTTTTCCCTGTTTACCTTCTCATGCTTCTCTTGCTTCTTGTATCTGAATGTCAGATTTTCTATTCAACTCTGGTTTTTTTCATCAAGAATGTTTGAAAGTCCTCTATTTCATTGAATGACCATATTTTCCCCCTGAAACATGATACTCAGTTTTGTTGGGTAAGTGATTCTTAGTTTTAATCCCAGTTCCTTTGACCTCTGGAATGTCATATTCCAAGGCCTTCAGTCCCTCAATGCAGAAGCTGCCAGGTCCTGTGTTATCCTGATTGTATTTCCACAATATTCAAATTGTTTCTTCTTGGCTGCTTGTAATATTTTCTCCTTGATCTGGGAACTCCGGAACCTGGCTATAACATTCCTACAAGTTTTCTTTATGGGATCTTTTTCAAGAGGTGATGGGTGGATTCTTTCCACCTCTATTTTGCGCTCTGTTTCTAAAACATCAGGGAAATTTTCCTTGAGAATTTCTTAAAGGATGATTTCTAGGTTCTCTTTTTGACCATGGCTTTCAGGTAGTCCAATAATTTTTGAATTATCTTTCCTAGATCTATTTTCCAGGTCCGTGGTTTTTCCAGTGAAATATTTCACATTGCCTTCTATTTTTTCATTCTTTTGGATCTGTTTAATAGTATCTTGATTTCTCATAAAGTCACTAGCTTCCATTTGCTCCAGTCTAATTCTGAAGGAATGATTCTCTTCATTGAGCTTTTGAGATTCTTTTTCCATCTGGCAAATTCGACTTTTTAAGGTATTCTTTTCCTCATTGACATTTTGAGCCTCTTTTGCCATTTGAGTTAGTCTATTTTTTAAGGTGTTATTTTCCTCAGTCATGTTGTTGACTCTCTTTTCATGATTTTCTTGCATCATTCTCATTTCTCTTCCCAATTTTTCCTCTACTTCTCTTATTTGTTTTTCAAAATCCTTCTTAAGCTCCTCTATGGCCTGTAAGCAGCTCATATTTTTCTTGGAAGCTTTTGGTACAGGAGTTCTGACTTGATTGTCTTCCTCCTGTTTCATGCTTTGATCCTTTTTGTCCCCAAAATAGGAATCTAAAGTTGGATTGCTGTGCTGTACTTGCTTTGCTTCCTTTGCTTGCTCATGTTGCCACTCAGTTACTTAGCTTTTTGTCACAGTAGAACTCTGCTTCCAGAGAGGAGAGCTTTGTCCCAAATTGCTAGGGTTTTCTCAGCTTCCAGAACTATGAGTTGGCTGCCCTCTGTAAAGCCTCCACTGGCTCTGGCACCTGGTCACACACCCCAGGACCTCCACCCTAGACAGCAATCCAGATCCAAGCAGGTTAAAGCAAGAGTGATCACCCCTCAGAATGGTTGCTTGGTCCCCCTACGATCTGCAAGCCAGGAGCTCTGAAGCAGCCATGCAGCTGCACCTCAACTGCTTCCCGCCCCAGGAGCAGAGACTGACCCCCTGTTCCCAAATCCACACTGACCTCTCACTTTATCTTTGTCATTTATGGATTGATAATTCTGGAAACCGCCACAGTTGCTAGTGATCCACTCTCCCAAAGTCCCTCCAGCTGTTGGTCAGGGTGCCCTGGGGCTAAAACTGTGAGCTTATGTGGGGCTGAGCTCTGCTCCCAAGCTGCTGCAATGGACCCTTCTTGTCTGTCTGCTGGGCTGCCTTCAGTGTGAGATTTGTTTCTCTCTGTCAGTTTGTGGGCTCTGTAGCCCTAAAGTTTGTTTAGAGTCATTTTTTTATAGGTATTTGAGATGGTTATGGGGGGAGCACACGGAGTTTTCCTGCTTCTATGCCACCATCTTGGCTCCACCCGTGTGTCTTTGTTTCAGATGTATTTTTTTTTAAAGCAGTTGGGGTTAAGTAACTTGCCCAAGGTTACACGGCCAGTTTTTTTTTGTGTGGGTGTTAAGTATCTGAGGCCGGAACCAATCCCAGGTCCTCCCGACTCTGGGGCCGGCGCTCTTACTCACTATGCCACTTAGCCGCCCCAAATGTATTTCTTTTAAACAACATATTCTTGGATTCTGGTTTCTGATCCATTTTGCCATTTGCTTCCATTCTGTGGGTGAGTTCATTCCATTCCCATTCACAGTTATGATTATTAATAGTGTTTTTCCCTTCATCCTGTTTTTTTCCTATTTATCCTTCTCCCCCTCCTTTCTCCATCCCATTTCTGAAACGTCTGTTTTATTCTCATCATAGTCTCCCTTAATTTGTTCTTCCTTTTATCAGCCACCCTCATCCCCAGCTTCTCTTATCCCCTTACCTTCCTACTACTCTGTTGGATAAGATGGATTTCTGTATTCAACTGAATGTGTATTTTTTTCCCTCTTTGAAACAGTTCCAATGAGAGTGAAGTTCAAACACTGTCTGCCAATCCCCCCATTTTTTTCCCTACTGTGAAAGCATTTTCTTATGAGCTAATTTCCCCCATTCTTCCTTTCTCTTTTCCCTTCTTTCAGTGCATGATTCTTTATCATCTCTTAATTTTCTTTTAACTCATCCCATCATAGTCAACTCACACCTGTGCCTTCTTGTCTGTGTATACTCCTTGTTAATAATGATAAAGTTCTTGGGAGCTAGCAGTATCATCTTCCCACATAGGAATGTTAACAGTTTAACCTTTCTGAGTGTCTCTTATGATTTCTTTTTCGTGTTACCTTTTTATCCTTGTCTTGAGTCTTATATTTGAAAGTCACATTTTCTGTTCAGCTGTGGTCTTTTCATCAGGAATGCTTGAAAGCCCTCTATTTCATTAAATGTCCATTTCCCCTGCAAAAAGATTATACTTAGTTTTGTTGGCTAGATTGTGCTTGGTTGTAATCCTATCTCCTTTGCCCTCCAGAATATCATATTCCAAACTCTCCTTTCCTTTTATGTAAAAGCTTCTAAATCTTTGTGATCTTGACTGTAGCTCCATCATATTTAAATTGTTTCTTTCTGGATGATTGCAATATTTTCTTCTTGACCCAGGAACACTGGAATTTGGCTATGGTATTCCTGGGCATTTTCATTTTGGAATCTCTTTCAGGAGGTGATCAGTAGATTCTTTCAGTTTCTGTTTCACCCTATGATTCTAGGATATCAGAGCAGTTTTTCTTTGTAATTTCTTAAAATATGATATGTAGGCACTTTCCTTTTTTTTTTTTTTTTTTTTTTTTTTTTTAGCAATCAGGGTTAAGTAACTTGCTCAGGGTTACATGGCCAGTTATTTCGGGGTGTGGTGCTGAGTGTCTGAGCCTGGGATTCGATCTCCAGGTCATCCCGACACTGGAGCCGGTGCTCTTACTCGCTGAGCCACCTGGCTGCCCCTAAGCAATTGGGGTTAAGTAACTTGCTCAAGGTTACACGGCCAGGTGTTTCTGGGTGGGTGCTAAGTGTCTGAGCCCGGATTCTATCCCCAGGTCATCCCGACTCTGGGGCCGGTGCTCTTACTCACTGTGCTACCTGGCCTCTCTGTCTTATTTGATTTTTAAAATCCTTTTTTGAGCTCTTTCAGGAATTCTTGTTGTACTTGTGTCTAATTCAAGTTTTTCTATGAGAGTTTTCTTTTAGCTGTTTTGACATTGGGATCTTCTTCTAAGTCTGTATCTTGATCTTCCCTGTTGCCATAGTAGTTTTATTTTTTGAGGGGATTGTGCTCAGGTTCTTTGTTTGTTGTTGTTTGCTCTTTTCCGGCCTATTCCTTGATTTTTAATATTAAAGTTGGGCTCTGTTTCCTGGGGTGGAGAAAACACTGTCCCAAACTTAAGGTTTTCTATGGTGATGTGTGTGTGTGTGTGTGTGTGTGTGTGTGTGTTCAATTTTAGTAAAACTTTTGATAAAGTGTTTATCTCAAATTAGCACTTGCTTTTCTGGGTTTTTGGTAGCTGTGGCCATAACATCTGTAGGAGCAGTTGCTAGCTCAGAGTAAAATTACTTCCCAAGATGATGTATGAGGACACTGGGCTGCAAGCACTGCTATTCCCAAGGCTTTTGGGTTCAGGATGTTGGTATGTCCTCATCAGGATCTGAGGGGAAAATGGTGGTAATGATGGTGGTTTGACTACATTGACACAGGCTGCCTCTTCTCTCTCTGCCTCAGGGTACTTTGATGCTTTAGCTAGGCTGGCTTGTCTGGAATGACCACTTAGCATACATGTTATAGTAGTGATTCCTTTTGGGTATGGTTGGATTAGATAGCTGCTGAAATTTTTATCAAATAAGTCTGGAAAGATAGCATGGACTCAGATCACAAAGGGCTTTAAATGGCAAATGGAGTTTTCATTTTATCCTAAAAGCAAAAGTGAGCCACTGAAGCTTCTTGACGTGGTTGGGAAACAACATGGTCAGATCAGTGCTTTCAGACTATCAGTTTGCCAGCCATGAGGAAGAGGAGATTGAAGAGAAGACAGCCTTGGAGACAGAGAAGCCAACTGGGAGGCCACTGTAGTAGTCTGAGTAAAAGGTGATAAGAGCGAATGAATTAGAATCCTGATCATGTGAGTAGAAAGAAGGAAATAGGTGTAAGAGATATTGTGGAAGCAGAATTGACAAAGCTTATAGCTAATTTGATGTAGGGTGGTAAGGCTAGGGCACAAGTTGAGAAAGACTGAGATGTCACACTATTGGCTACTCATCCTACCAAACCAGACTATACCTCTCTGCAGTTTAGCAGACTGAGCTCCACGAGATGCTAAGGCCTAAAAAAATTTCATAACTTGGAGGTCAATTGTCTGATGACCAATTTCTTTAGTGTGATCCTCAGATGAATAGTACAGGTCCATATGTATATATATATATCTGTCTATCCATCCATCTATCTATCGATCTGTCATCTATCTATCCATCAATCCATCCATCTGTCTGTCTGTCTTTCTGTCCATCTGTCTTTCCGTCTGTCCATCCGTCCATCCATCTATCCATCTATATTTATCTATCTATTGCATTTTCCTCTTCTACCAATTTAGTCGTCTTGTCAAAAAAGCAAATGGAGTTAGTTTGGGATGTTCTTGATTAAACCATGCTGGCTCTTTGTAATCATTACTGCCCTTTCTAGATGCTTATTACCTCTTTTAAAGATATGTTCCAGAAGTTTCTTTTTAATCAGAGTATTGGTCTGTAGTTTGCAGATCCCTCTCTTCCCTTGTTACAAATTGGGTCATTTGTCTTTCAACAATTTTGTGGCACTACTGCTGTTTTCACAATTTTTCTGTTATTACTGCCAGTGGCTCAGCATTACAACTGTTAGTTCTTTCACTGTCCAAGGATATAGCTCATCTGAGCCAAGTGACTTGGATTCATCTAAGGCAGCTAGATTCTCTCTTATTATCTTCTTGCTTGTCAGTTCTTTTTTACTCATTTTTCTTTAATTTCCAGTGAGAAACATCTTAATTCTTAGTAGAGAAACCAGAAGTAGCAGAATTCATCCTTCCCTGTGCACACGTTCTGTTTTGTCTTCTATCTCCATGCATTTGCTCTTGGTGTCCCCCTTGGCTTTTCACCTTCTGCTATCCCTGTCTCTCTTTAAGGCTTAGGACAAAAAAATCCTACACATATCCTTCCACGATTTTTCCAATATTTAGTGTTCCCTAGCATGTATTTATGGGAGAGAGGCCCATAAATGTTTATTGAAGTGAATTGAATTGAAGCCCTGGATCTTTGAAGAAGCACTAAAGTTGTAGTCCATGGCAGTGTCATCAAACTTGAAGAGAGGCCAGAGACTTAACGATGTCTTATTTGAGCTAAGCAGAATACAGTTATCCCTTTCACATCACGGGGGTTAGGAGTACAGTGCCTCTGTGATCTGGAAAATTCACATAAAATTTTGTGGCCCTTCTTTTGTATCAGAGAAGCAGTCTGATCTTTTCTTTTATGGGGTGTTTATAGTACTTTATTGTAAAATTTAGGTTAAATATTTGGTCTTATGCTCTGTGTCATTTGCTGGCCTTCTCATGTCATCTGTGGCTTCTGCAAAACTCTCCCCAAATTCCCATTTAATTTCTTATGCTGACCTGTCTTGTATCAAAGCTGTGACTGGGAAAGTTGCAGTGTGAAAGGGATAGTTATAAGTAAGTCTCATTGAAATGAGAGTTAGTTGTGTGGCCATTTTCTGCCTGAATGCTGTTAGGAGTTATCCAAATCTGCATAGGCAGGACTTCTCTAAGCCATTTTTCAAAGGGGCAAGTTTGAGTTTCTCGACACTTCTTACTTCAGTGTCACTGTCATTTTAGTGTTTAACTTGTTTCAGTGTCATTTGCCAATAATGGGTAGTTTCTGAGTTGAGTACATTTACATGTACTTGTTATTATGTTAGTAGTTCAAGGACTTTTCTTCTGATGTCATCATAATAATTTATTTGTTTCATACTAAAAAGCCCCTGGTTGGTTTGCCTTTCTCTTGATAAACCTGTTTATTGTTAAGTTTCATGGAAAAGAAAAAGAGGGATTGACACACTAACCCCAGTTGGTGTTCTCTTGGGTTGTTTGGTTATCCTTGCCTTTAGCCATAAACCATAGTTAGGTAGTCCTTGGTATATGGATGGTCTATGGGATGACTTACAAAGAGTGAAATAGAAAGTATACATATAAGCCTTTGGTGGTGGTCTTTGTTTTCTGAATATGATTAATTATAACATAGAATGTTCTTTATAGTCTCCAGAGGTTTGACTGTGGTGAAAGCCAAAAATTTTTCCTTTCCTTCGCTACAGGATATTAATGGCCCCAACTGGTAGAACTATTCTAAGTTGCAGACAGCTTGATTTATCTAAGCTCTGTCTGTTCAGAAATGGTTGATAATTCTTTACTGCAAAAAAAAAGTTTACTCTTTCTTTTTCAGGCTCAGCTTAATAACCAAATGAGCAGTACTTGTAATGTGTGATGGCTGCTTACAGGATGGTCCCCAAAACTGGAGCTTGTGTCTTGAGGTGACAGGGGACAGCAGCATTGCCATGTCTAGAAGCACCAAGGTGCTAGAGAGCAGTTGTTCAGTGCATATTTCTTCAGAAGTACAGGGAGCTTTTCTTCTTTGTTACAGCTGAGTGAAATAAAGCTCACAAGTGGGAAGTGAGTTTCTCAAGGTCTCCTTTGGTGGCACATCTAGGAATATAGCCCAGGATGTCTGATTCTTGGGCTAGCATCATGAGCATGTGCAGGGGAGGGACACTACAGGAGGAGGCTGAAAGGAAACTTTTTTATGTAAACATCTTTTGAGTAAGTAGTTCTACTGTACTTTTTTTTTTTTAAGCAATTGGGGTTAAGTAACTTGCTCAAGGTTACACGGCCAGTTATTATTTCTGGGTGTGGTGCTGAGTATCTGAGCCTGGATTTGATCCAGGTCATCCCGACACTGGAGCTGGTGCTCTTACTCGCTGAGCCACCTGGCCGCCCCTAAGCAATTGGGGTTAAGTAACTTGCTCAAAGTTACACGGCCAGGTGTTTCTGGGTGGGTGCTAAGTGTCTGAGCCCGGGATTCGATCTCCAGGTCTTCTCAACACTGGAGCTGGTGCTCTTACTCGCTGTGCTACCTGGCTGCCCCTCTACTGTACTTTTTAAAGATACTTTGTTTTTACAGACTTATGAAAGTGATTGGAGTACTGGCATACCCAACCCAGGGCACATGACTTAACACTATTGTTAGGCTAATCACAGCCTAGTTCCGAGCAGACTATGATAGTGCCATGTTATTTAATGGCTTGTTGCATTTTGTGATGTTTACCGGCTTTTGCCAAGGATTCCCTGAGACAGTGCCATGCTTGGATGTCAGTTGCTGCTTGTACCCAGAGATCAGAAGCTGCTAGTAGCTAACCACAAATTTGCTATTAGTAAGTCCTGATCAAGTTCAGAACTCTAAAGGTGAACATTTTATTTATTTAAGCTAGACATACTTTTATTGTCCTTCCTTTTTTGAAATTAGCTGCACTAATAAATTATCCTGGGCATAAAAATGGTCCAAAAGATCATTATGTCTGTTAGTCTTTTGCATCTTGTTTGCATTTACAGATTTGTTTTGGGAAGGATAGCTTTAGCTCTCACGTACAGGCCAGTTAAAGGATTTCTTGATTCTCTACATCTTTGCCTTAGGCATCTTATTGTATTTGTTCAAACTGTGCCTCTCCACATCCTGACTGAATCATCCCCACATAATTTCAACCCTGCTCACCTTTCCCAGAAGTTGACCTTTCACTGACTCAAACATCATTCTAACAGTAATTTATGGGGTTTTTGTTGTTGTTATGGCTTTATCCTTTTCTCCTTTTCCCTAATCTCTTAGCTGTACTCCAAATTATAAAGAGCTTTTTTCGTGTTTCTCTGGTTTCTAAATAGGTGCTTCTCTCTACAGTTTATTCATTTATTCAGCAGACTTTTTGTTAAGCACTTCCTCCTGTATCCAGAGCACTGTACCAGGCACCCACGGGGAGATAAAAAGTTTAGATATAGAACATGTCTGCCTTCATGGATCCAGCCCACAAAGTCCAATAGAGGAATGAAACCCAAACACAGAGGCATTTATGCAATTTTGTGTAATGTAGTTCTCAGAGAGGGGTAAATGAAAGTGCTAAGACTATGGGGAAAGTGATTACTGACAAGGGAGGACCCTTGAAGATTTCCTGGAGGAGATGTTTGTATTGGGCACATGGGTAATCCAGACAGAATTCTGGAGGGAGGATGGTCCAGGCATAGGGCACAAAGACATTTTCAAACTAGAATACAGATCATATAGTAATATATGGCTAGAGGGGTAGGGAAGTATCAGATAGGATGCCATAAATACCCTGAATTCCATACAATTATGTTTATATGACTTGTGTATATTTAGTAACTCATATTTTAGTACTGTTTTAAAGTTTTCAATGCACTTTCCTTATAACCCTGTGCAGTAGGTAGTTTTGAGTATTATTATATCCATTTTATAGATCCTGAGGCTCAGAGGTCAAGAGCTGGGATTTGAACTTAGTTCTTCTGACTCTAAAACCAGTTTTTTTACTAGACTGTGCTGCCCCTCTTAAATATACTGTATATTTGTTTCATTGCCACTTGAGATACTAGTAATATGTGTGTGTACGTGTGTATTTCTATTTTTTTACATATATTTATATACACATACATATATGTATGTGTATAAAATCTGGTTTTAATTGGTTGATATTCTAATTGAGTAAGAATATGTCTGGAAATACCATTCTTGAGCAGGTCTGTTTAATAACCCATGATTCTTCTAAACCTAGAGGAAGACTTCATTTTGAATCTTAATCATTGGTTTAAAACCCAATTAGGATTTGGCTGATAGGTAGGTCAGTTGTACATTAGTAGAATTTGTGCATTGATGACTAGACAGCTTGTCATCCTAGGCCGCAAAAGTAGCAACTGTTTTTATGGTTTGGCCAGACTTCAGATTTTCCATTCTTTCCATCCTATGTTATATGGAATTCACACGATGCCATTTAATTACTTCAGTCCTTCTTGTAAAGGAAAAAGGATCTTTACCAAGATTTCAGAGATGCTAACGGTTTTGAATTTTTATTCATATGATTTTCATTCTTTTGGAATTTTTATTATCAGCCTCCAGTCCTTAGTTTCAAGTCTTATTATTGACAAGCCAAATGTCTTAGAGACTTTTTGATGAATGATTTCTCTGTTTAAAGGCTTTCATTTCTATGAGATGATTTCTTTTTATTTTGGGGGAGTCTGGACCAGTGATTTCTTTGATATATAGTGTTCCCCACAAAGAAACCTCCTCTACCAAGAAAGATCAGTAACTGCTTTGACAGTTGCTTGAGTCACCAAGAGGTTACATGATTTGCGCCCAGGAATGCACCAGAAGTAGACTTGAACCCAGGGTTGACTATCAACTACTGTATGTTGCCTCTCCTTGTCTTATTGAGTGCTTTTCTTTTGAGTTCATTTGAATTCATCAATAAAGAATTCATTTATATATATAGAAATAGAATAGAAACACATACATACATACATATATGTGCATATATATATATTACTAGTATCCCAAGTGGCAGTGAAACAAATATGCAGTATATTTAAGAGGGGCAACACAGTCTAGTAAAAAAAGATTTTAACTTATTTGGAATATCCAGGGTTGATTTTGGAATTTAGATTTTGTATGTTAACCAACTGCATCTTAACCATAAATGAGCAAGTGTGGCTACTCTTCTAGGGTAGTATATTATGTTAGAAATAAAGCAGAGACCTAAGAATTTGTCTGTTTCTGCATTTGTCATTTTTAAAAAGTTGTTTATGAGAGAGTCAATTAACTTAAGAGTCTGTTAATTTACCCATCTGCCGCTATTAACTGTAGGAGTATAACTATTGGAACTATACATGGAGTTATTCAGAAATACATAGAATTATTGAGAGTAGTCCTCAGGTGGTAAGTGCTCAAGCCCTCTTAAAGGACAAAATCTTATAATAATATTCATTTAAACATTTTGCTTTACTTTGTCTACATCCCTGTATCGCTCTTCCCCAACATAGAGCCATCTTTTAGGGAAAAAAAAATTTAAGAGGAAGAAGAGAAAAAATTTCAGCAAAACCAATCAATATATCAGAAAAAAAAATCTGACATTACATGCAACGGTCCACACACTTGGAACGCAACCTCTGCAAAGGTGGACAGGGGAAGGCGTATGTATATTTTCAAATATTTTATTTGGGGTCAAGCTTGTTCTTTATAACTTTGCAATATTCAGTTTTAATTGGCTTTGTGACTGTTTTTTTCCCCCCATTTATATAGCTGTAGTCATATATATTGTTTTCCTGGCTCTGCTTAACTTTACTTTGCAATATTTCATCTAAGTCTTTCCATGCTCTGTATTTATTATGTTTGCTATTTCCTACAGCATAATAATATTTCGTTACATTTATGTACCCCAGTTTTTTTAGTCATTCCTCTGTTGGTGGGCATCTAGTTTGTTTCTAGGTCTTTACCATTGTGAAGTGCTACTTTAAATATTTTTGAACCTTTCTCTTTTTCATTGACCTTCTTGATATAAATGTCTGGCAATGGAATCCCTGTATCAGAGAACCTAAACATTTCAGTCACTTTATTTGAATATTTCCAAATTGCTTTTCTGAATGGTTATACTAATTCATAGCTCCACTAACAGTGTGTCTATCTTAATTACCATCAACTTTTCCATTCTTTTGTCATCTTTACCAATTTGCTAAATGTAGTTTGCAGTTCTTTTGAAAACTATTCGTATCCATTTACCACCTCTCTCTTGGGAGAATGGATTTTGGTCTTATATATTTCTATTAGTTGTCTGTCTATTTTGAGCATCAAACCTTTATTAAAAGATATTTGATACAAACATTTCTCCAGTTAGTTATTATTATATATCACCTTAATTTTGTTTATTCAAAGTTCTTCAATTTTGTGTAATCAAAATTATTTTATCTTTTGTAATTGCCTCTGTCCTTTGGTTAAAAATTTATCCTCTACCCACATCTATGAAAGCTATACAATCTGGTATGATTTTTTTTAATATTCAGGTCATGTATCCACTTTCAGTTTATTTTGGAATGTGGTGGAAGATGTTAATCTAACCCTCATATCTGCCATAATTGCTTTTTAGTTTTCTCAAAAGTTCTTATCAAATAGGGACTTCTTTCTTGAGTAGTTTAACATGAATATCTTGTACGTTGTACTCTCCAGACATTGCCCCCATAGTTCAGCTGCTCTTTCCCTTCACTCCTGTGCTTCTCTCGTTGGTTGACTTCTTCCCAGAATCTCCATTTTAAGGAAGGGCCCAGATGAGCCATCCTTTGTTCTCCAGATGTTCCTACCTTGACTCCTACTCTTTACCCTAACCTCCTTCAGCTCCCTGTTATATGTTGTCTTCTCACATTAAAAATCTAAGCTCTTTGAGGGCTGGAATTATCTTTTTTTTTTCAAAAATTTTTTTATTAATTTGTTTACTTTTAGTTTACAAGATTCAATTCCACAATTCCTTGAGTTTCAAATTTTGTCCTCCTCCTTGCCCTCCCACCCCTGTGGCGGCATCCAGTCAAGTATAGGATCTGCAAATACTTTCACATGAGACATTAGTCAGGTTATAAAGACGGATTGTATCAGATGGAATGAAAAATGGTAAAGAGGAAATAAAACCAAACAAGAAAAGGAAAAAGATCAGGTTGTTTCCTTCAATCTGGATTCAAACTCAGTTCTTTCTCTGGATATAGACATCTCTCTCCATCATGAGTCTTTTAAATGAGACTTATATCACTGCATTGCTGAGAAGAGTCCAGTCTATCAAAGTTACTCTTCACACATATGTTGTGTCTGTAATTGTGTACAAATTTCTCCTGGTTCTACTCTTCTCACTCAGCATCAGTTCGCATAAGCCTCTCCAGGTAAATATGAAGTCCATCTGCTCCTCGTTTCTTATAGCACAATAGTATTCCATAACATGCATATACCACAACTTGTTCAGCCGTTCCCCAATTGATGGGCACCCTCTTAATTTCCAATTCTTTGCCACCACAAAAAGCTGCTATAAATATTTTTGTACATATGGGTCTTCCTCCCACTTCTATGATCTCTTTGGGATATAACACTAGAAGTGGTATTGCTGGGTCAAAGGTTATGAAATTGTTTATAGCCCTTTGGGCATATGGAATTGTCTTTTTTGCTTGTATTTGTATCCCCATCACTTTGCATAGTGCCTGACACATAGTAAATAATTAATAATGACTTCTTGACACAGAGAAGAGAGATCTTGGGTGACAGGTAGTTTCTTCATTTTCCAAAGGAAGAAAAGAGCTGTGGAAGGGAGACCTAAGGTGAATAGGTACAAAAGTGAGAGCAAAGGTAATAAGGAAAAAGAATCGCTGCCTTGGTAGAGAGCAGCTCTGCATTCTGTGGATTAGGGGAGCAAAGGTGGGAGTTTGGCAGCCATGGGTGAGAAGGACCACTTAATCAGGGTCATGTCCTGACTGAAGATACTTCTGAGCTGGAGCTCATGGCGTGAGCTTGGCTTCAGATACCAGGGGGCTGGGTTTAAAGGCAATTAGGAGTACTTGCTGGTGATCCCATACTTCGGTGCCAGATTTGTTGCCTCATCAAAGATAGTGGGCAAAAGTTGTACAGGGGAAAGAGGACCTGAGTTCAGATTCCACCTCTAATGATTACTGTTAGGTGGCCTTCAGCAAGTTCCTTATCCTTTCTGCGCCTCAGTTTCTTCATTTATATATATATATATATATAAATAGATGAAAGCTAACTCTTGTCTAATCCTGTGCAAGATCTAATTTAACTAATTCAACTGACCTGCTCACAGCTTCTAAAAGGAGATTAAATTGAAATGTCTCAGAACTCACATTTCTGGCTTGAATGTTCACAGCTCCCAAATTATTCTTTCATAGGGAAAAGAGTAATAATGATGATAGTTCCCATTTCCCTAGTGATTTAAGGTTTATAAAGTGCTTTCTTTACAAGAATCCTATTAGTAGATGGCTGCATTATCTCCTATCATATAGCAGTTTAAGGTCTGCAAAGGGCTTCCTTCACAAAAACCTTATGAGGTATTAATTTCCCTCCACTTTACAAATGAGGAAACAGGCTTTGAGAGAGTGAATGGTTTGTCCAGGATCATACAGTGAAGTAGACGTCTGAGGTAGGATTTAAGCCTAGTTCTTCAGACTCTTAGATCCAGTACTTTATCTAGCACATCATGGCGCAGCGGGGGGAGGGATAAGCCTGAGCTCAGGGCTG
Organism: Petaurus breviceps papuanus; assembly: GCF_028583685.1. Classification (NCBI taxonomy): domain Eukaryota; kingdom Metazoa; phylum Chordata; class Mammalia; order Diprotodontia; family Petauridae; genus Petaurus; species Petaurus breviceps. The sequence goes on along the minus strand of NW_027185896.1, from coordinate 15,111,565 downwards.
TGTGTGAGATTGTTCTTGTTTTACGTTGCTTCAGTTCCAGTGAAATGTTTTTCTTGATTCTCGGCTGTCTTTTACCTGCATCTGAGGAACTGCACCTGAGTGACTTTTAGAAGTTTCCCTTTTTGACCTAAGGAGGGGTAAACAAGCCAGGTAGATTACCTATTTGGAGCAGCGAGGTGGCACAGTAGATAAAACACTGGGCCTAGAGTCAGGAAGACTTCAAATCTAGCCTCAGACACTTACTGAGTGTATGACCCTGGACAAGTCACTTAACCCTGTTTGTCTCAGTTTCTCATCTGTAGAATGAGCTGAAGAGAGAAGTGGCAAACCACTCCACTAGCTTTGCCAGGAAAAACCCGAGTGGCATTATGAAGAGCTGGACACCACTGAAACGACTGCATAACAGCAAAGTAAATCACCATCCCAAATAGCCCCACATTAAACCTTACTCTGTGTGAATGGCAGAGAGGTTATGTTTTATGGTAGCAGGAGTGTTATTAACCACATTGTATGGAGAAGGAAACTCAGGCTCAGGCAGGCTCAGTATTGTGACCATGGGAGTAAGTGGGAGAACCGAGATTGGAGCTCTTTCTTTATGATTCTAAGGCTGGCATTCTTTCCATTACATTGGGTTTTTTTTTTTTTTGTGGTTTAGAAGTTCATTGCTTCAAAATATTTTTTAGTGGGGCAGCTAGGTGGCGCAGTGGGTAAGAGCGCCGGCCCGGAGTCGGGAGGATCGGTTCCGGCCTCAGATACTTAACACCCACACACACACAAAAAATTGGCTGTGTAACCTTGAGCAAGTTACTTAACCCCAATTGCTTTTAAAAAATATATATTTTGTAGTTTAAAATCAGTTCTTTGCAGTACATTCAGAAAGCATTTCCTGAGGAGTGCACGTCCTAGAGAACAGCTCACAGGCTCGGTTTGTGGAAGGGCTTCAGTTTGTGAACTTCAGATGAAGCTCCAGGTAGCTTTTTAAAAGACTGCATCTATTGGAAAACATTTTAGAAAAATTCAGTGTGAATGAGCCTTCATTTTATTCTCATGGCAAAGGAAATATTGATAAATGGTGAGAGGGAGAGTAAGAATTGATGGTTATCCATATAAAAAAATGGTATGTAGGAACCTATATGCCATAGTGGTGAACTAGAATTTTTTAAAATTATTATTATGCTGTTTGGGCATTAGCCATATGAGATCATAGAAATAAGAGATGGAAAAGACCTACTGTATTAGGTCATGTAGTCCATCCCCCTCTGCCAAAACTGGATTGTTCCCTACAGTATATTTTCCAGGGCTCTGTCCAGTTTTTTAAGTGACTCAACTGAGGGAGCTTCTACCAGCATTGGGCTCCTTCATGGTACAAAAGTGTTGTTTTCTGAGATTGCTGCCTTTTGTCAGTGATTTATTCTTTTACCTGATGATAAAGAATGTATGAGAATGCTTCAATTCCAGATCACATTAAGTCTACTTTTGAGACTGTACCAGCCATATTTTTCAACATTGTTTTAGGAAGGTTAATCAAATGTCATTTATAAAAGATCAGGCTTTCTCCCATTTAAATACCATCATTTCTCCTCTGCTGGCCATCAGACAGACCCCAACCTATGTGCTGTTTTCTGTGTTGATGATAAATTTATAGTAAATGAGGGTTAGAGCCAAATGGGAGCAATTATTTCTGTGAAGTAATTGTATAGTTTTTTAACCTTAAAAACACAAATATTGTTGTTAATGACCATAGTAACAAAATATTTGGTAATTATCTGTAGAGATATTGATCCATTGGGAGAAAGTAGGTGTGATACTGGATGTCCCCATTTACTAATTCACATTCTCCTATTCCCTTTTGTTGACCCAATAAATGATTTGTAGATTTTACTAAAGATGTTGTTTATTAGCGGTCTGTCATTGAGATTTCTTTTAAAATGCATCCTTCTTTTAGTGTCAAGTTGAATGGATTTAAAATTATGCTCAGGTCCTGGAAACATTTATCGAATTGAAGTAATAGTTAACAACATGATTAAGCTCAGTGGAATTGCAATAAAATTTTTGCCCCCATTAGTTTATGAAAATATCTGAGGAATATGGCATAAAGTCAGAAAAACTATAGAAAGAATTGAGTTTCTTGATGATATCACTCTGAGCAGGCCTGTCCTCTTTTTTTATGCTGTCTAACTTCTTTGGTGATTTGGTCATTGTGATTTTAAGTATCTTCAGTAATATCGTTTCAGTTTGAGCAGGTTTACTCCGTACGTCAGTAAGCCTCACTCTTTTTAAAACTCAGTTTTTTTTAGTCAGTAGTACCACTGTTTAATATTTATCTTTGACTGAACAGGTTTTAGTGTATGTTACATTATGATTTCATCTCCTTTCCAATGTCAGCCAAGATAGATTTAGTTCTTTTCATCTGTCTTCAATCCCACCAACCCTTGGATTATTTCTATTGCTTTCTCTGTTTCTCCACCCTAGTTTGTCAGTAGTGGGTGTGGTATTGCCTGGAATTGAATAAAATTTTCCAGGTGCAGTCTCACAGCATTTCTTCCCATGAGGCCCTGTGGTCTTCCAGTCCATTATATATCTTTGTTCTTTCCATGTTCACATCAACTCCAGTGTTTTCTTTTTTGTATATGGATGTTTGTTTTTTTAATTTATCATGTGGCCAGTTCATTTCAACAAATGTTTATTAATTAAGCCCTATCTTAGGTGCTTGAAATACATGGACAAAAGTAAAACAGATCTCTGCCCTTAAGGAGCTTATATTCCACTGGAGAGTTCAGCATGTATACAGATATGTAAATACGGGGTAATTTGGGGAAGATTTTGCTGTGATATCTAGGAAAGAATCTGAGCAGGCTTCATGGAGAAGGTAACATCTCCAACGTAGGACATTTCAGGTGTGGTGGACAACCTGAGTATATATATGTATGGGTGCAAGAGACTCCTTCTCCTTTACTCCCTTTGATTGTGAATAGGCATTTGAAGAATACTACTGTGTTTCTCTGATAGATCTTGAAGAAACTGAAGAGCATTGCTCTAGAAACCGAGACAGAACTCGAGAGGCAGGATGAAGTCCTCGACGGCCTGACTTCCTCCGTGGAGCGCTCGACCCTGACTATCGACAAGCAGAATCGTAGGATGAGGAAGCTGCTCTAGCACCTCAGGCGGGAGCCGGTGGTGTGGTGGTAACATGAACCTCTCAGGAGACACAAGTGACTTTGTTTTTAGGATAAGTGATTACCTTCCTGTGCTGTTTTCTCATTGTTTCTGTAGTCTTCATTTATAGAGAAGACGCTGGGGAATCACTTCCAGGATGGGATGCATGTCTGGAAGCCAGCAGAAGCAGCAGGAACTCGAATCATGGTGTAGTGGTCGCTAAGACTCCTTACAGATGTGTGATTCTGGGGTCTTGAGGACTTTCACTAAAGAGATTCCCGTGCACCGAAGGAGAAGTTGTAGATGTTTTTTGGAGGGGGAACTTCACAGTTAAAAAAAAATGAACAACTTTTTTGTGTGTGAATGCCTAAGTTCTAAGAGCTCCTACAATGTGTGAGCTTGTGTGGTGCATTTATTTGTTTGTTTTCCTGGAATGGGAATCGAATCCCTGGTTTTGACACTAATTAGGTAAGTGACTGTGGGCAAGTCACATAGTCCCCTTAGGCCTTGGTTTCCTCAATTATGGGAAAAACTACCACTAAGAAAGTTGGACTAATTTACCCCCAATATCTCTTCCAGTCTACCATTCTGTTATATCTGTGAGAGAGAAGAAAAATATTACTATCTGTGTAGTGGAATAGAGATGGAGTGCAGAAGTATTCTTGCTTCTGGATACTGTATTAATGGAAGCTATAGGCATGAAGTGTAACACAAAATACCAAATGCAGAAATTCCATTTTAAACAATTTTGTGTAGTTTCGAGTAATTCATATATCAGCTTCTTGGGATTTTCCCCTTTTAGATGTTAGCATAACAAACAAACAAAATTGACAGTTGTTTTTCTTGAATTATTGCAAGAGTGTGAGGTACATTTTTGAAAGTTGATTGTATTTTAATCAGAAGAGGAAAAATTAAAGCCCCCCAGAAGAACGCAAATCTTCCTTCTTGAGTACAGGCATACCCTGTTTAAATAAAACCTATTGCTTGGTTGCATATTAAACTCTGAATATTTTTCTTAAAAGCTTTCAGATGAGTTCCTTTCCAGCCCTTGAAAACTTAGTGCTCCTTGTAGTGCCTGTACCCTGGGATGATCATTCCCTTTGGGACTTTAAAATGCTACAGGGGCTGTTTGGGCATCAATCACATATATTCCCTGTTAGATGTGGAAATTAATTTAGTCCATTTCTTTCTTGATGGTTTTCTTTGATAGAGTAGGTTTATAAAATTGTGCCAGCAGACTGTTCTATTTTTCTTTTTAATTTTACTGCAGTTTTCTAGCTGAGAACACCTCCAGGATATCTTATAAACACCTTAAATTTTCATTTACTGCCCAGTTCTTTAGCCAAAAATAAAAAAGGGGCAGCTAGTTATATAGTATATTTTAAAAACTCATGTTGGTCTTTGCTTTTACTGCCTCATTTCTAGCCAAAATTGAAAGAAAACTGCTATATGTAGTGTACTTTTCAAAACCTATATTGATTTTGGGGGGGTTTGATTTATGTGTTTCAGTTAGCAGACCAGAAGTTAACGCTTTCTCCTCCTGGTAAGAATTACTTATGAAACAAAGCTCCTTGTGGTCTACAAATTCCATTCTGGAGGTAGGGGTGGGGTAGGGGGGGATATAAAGTGTAATGAAAAGGAGATTTGTTTCTGGACATCATTCCTTCACAATCACCGTCTTATCTTCTCATCACATACAGCACTAAAGATTTATTACCATTTTAAAAATGTTTTACTTTCAGACTCTTGAAATAATATAATGAAGAAATATCTTTAACATATTATCAAGACAACTTTTTTTTGGAAATGCTGGCATTTGCAGATTAATTTTTATCCCATTAACAAGCATAAAGGGTTGTTACAACTTGTTATGAAAAATTGGAGGTATGTTGAAGTCATCATTTAGACAACTGTTGATATTGGCAACAACCCAACACTGTATCATTTTGGGTTGTGGCACTTTGTATTTGCATATTTGGTACCTTGATGATTTTCCTAAAGACTACTGAAAAATTGTGGATAGAAGAATGGTGCTACAAGGTAGATCTTCTTGGTGGAAGGTTGGCATTCTACCTCCAGAAGTCATAAAAGGTCATCATCTCAGAATTGAGACTGGACAATTTCTAATACCCAGACACACTATAAATTGTCCTGTAAGCCCCTTATATTCCATTCAAACTATACTTAGCTTCTCCTCCCCAAATTAGAATTGGGCCTACTGGAATAAAGCCTGACTTATTTCAAAGACTCATTTTTCCTAAGATGGTCATATGAATAACAATGTCTTTTTGGAGCATTTTCCTTGGCCAGTTATAGATGAGCTTTGTAGAGCTTAGGACTACTCATTTTAGAGGTTCATAACATTTTAGCTTAGTTCTAAGTAAATGCTTAAATCTCTTCACATTATTAAACACTGTGGCTTCCATCCATATCCCTTTGAAGAAGATATGATAAGTCAGATCTACCCTTAAAGTATTTGTCTTACCACCTATTAGAATATCTAGGGTTTTTTTTTTTAGTGTACCAAAAAGGCAGACAACACACCACATACACGAATTATTGTACTAGGTTTGGAGGAGGTCACAAAGAAAAGAAATATAGAGTTGCTGCTCTCAGGGAGCTTGCGTCTAAGAGGTTAGACATCACAGGATGCTAACAATTCAGAATACCATAGAAATACCCACAGTTGAATCAATCATTAGTCCCACATGCCTTCTATTCATCTACATTAATTAGTTAATTAATGAACTGAAGAGAGCAGTCATAAATTAATACAAAAGTCTCCATACACCTTTGGCTTTCTCCCCCTCTTTTCAGCCAGAATTTACCTGGAATCATCATTCTCTCCATGAGCTGTGGTCACTTTTCAGCTTGGGCTGATAGCACAGCAAGCCTGTATATACTCCGCTAGCAACTCCTGCTTTGGGCACTCATAGCATGAGTCAACAAGGCACAGTGGAGAAGAGCCTAGACTTCAGGCTCAGCAGACATGGGACCATAGGCAAGTCATTTCCCTTCTCTTAGCCTGAGTTTCTTCTAGCCTGAGTTTCTTCATCTGTAAAATGGAATTGGTTATGCCCATAACATGACCCATGTTTGTTATGAGGATCAAATAAGAAATGTTTATAAAGTACTTTGCAAACCCTAAAATTCTTTATAAATATATATAACACACATACAAGTGTATACATACACACTATGTATTAGTATTTATGTATACATACGTTTATAAAAAAATCAGGATAACCATTCTGACATGAGACTATAAAGGTAGGACCCCCGAAAAAGACTAGGGAAAAAAATTATTGAATATTCTTTTAGCAGGCTATGATTCTGTTTTGTATTAAAACAATCAATTTACATGAGAGATATGGAATGAGATCATAGAAATGTTTTAAATACTCGATGTTGATCTAATCCCTATCTATTAGATTAGTAGAGGAAGGAAATAGTAATAATACCTCCTTACTTTTGTATAGAGCTTTCTGATTTTAAGAGCCTTTTCATATGTTAACTCATGATTTTCACATCAGTGCTATGCATTAGGCAGGAAAAGTAGTATTGTCCCTGTTTTGGAGATGTGTTCCCTTTCATTTTAGAAAGATTTTGGCATACCCAACACAATGTCTTTAGGGATGTAATTGTGACTAGGACTAAATTTTCTGACACTTAGGCATTGAGTATTGGAGACAGAACATAGCTAACTTTTGCAAACCCTTTGTCAAGCTAAACACTGAAAAGGATTTACAAATGCCAAAATCTAGTGTCTTACACAGACCCCTTAGCCAGGATTCCTGTATTGTGCCCACTGGTTTTCTCTTATTCCCCCTGGGTGAGGGTCAGAAAAACCTTAATTTCTGAAAAAAGTCACATTATTAGGCAGATGCTGTTGAAATTTACTAATGCAGCACATCTTGTGGTCATTTGTTTACTCTTAGATGTCCTCGTTTCGAGAAGACAAATTTATGTATGTGTGTAACTATTGCCTGGCATGTTTCAGCTGTTTATGTGTAGCTACTACTCGGGGGAGAGCTTTTAAGAGTTGTACCCCAAGTTTTTACTCTGTTTTCTTCTAGCTGGTAACCCTTCCATCTAACTTCTCTACTACAGTTACTTGGATCACGGTAGACTACAAGCAGATAAATGCTAGACTAAGCTTTCATACAAGAAGAAGGAGAATTCCAGGGTAAGAACTGTTTACAGTGAAAAATGGCATTAGTTAAATTAGTTAAACTCAGAGATTGAAAATATTTTCAAGTTTAAAGTACTATCCAGGCCCAGTCTTATTATTATGGAATCAGCTTCTGCTCTTGGCATTGCTACCTCATATTTAAAAGTAGCTATTGTATATTAACTTAGCTTATCCAGGTACTGCCCGAACTGACTTCTTGTCGTTTAACCTCTCAGCTTTAACCCAGATCCTTGTCTCTGAAGGAGAAAGATTCATTATTAGTTAGGCTCCAAAATTAGTATGCTTCTGGTTAGAATCTACTGATATTGCAGTGTAAACTTATCAGTCCAAGAGTTGCCCTCTTACTAAAAGTCTCAGCTAATAAATTAGAATTTCAGCATGTAAATAACTTGTATCAGAAACTTTGATTGCTTCCCAACTTCCTTGTTTATAGCTTGTTTTCTAGATGCTTTATTGCATTTTTCTTGAGAATCTTAGAATCTCGAAGGGATACCTGACGGTCTATTCAGTTCATACTTGAACAAAAAACTCCTATAGCATTCCTGAAAAGTGGCCATCCAGCCTTTGCAGGAAGCCCTCTAGTGATAGGGAACTTGCTGTGTTCTCAAGGGTCCAGCCTTACTTTTGGGTGGCTTCAGTTGTTGGGCTGTTTTTTGTGACATCAGATTTAAATTTGTGTCTTTGCAGCTTTCATACATTGTTCCTGGTTCTGCTTTCTGTCTCCAGTTATAACAAGGCTGATCCTTTTACTGCATGACGGCTCTTCAGATACTTGAAGGCAGAGATCTTGCCCACCCGCTAAATCTTCTCTTTTTCTAAGCTAAACAACCCCAGTTGCTTCAACCAATCCCCATATATGTGGCATGATCTTGAGGCCTTTCACCATCATAGGATGTTTTTTTTGGAGGGGAGAAGGCAGGGCAATTGAGGTTAAGTGACTTGCTGAAGGTCACATGGCTAGTAAGTGTTAAGTATCTGAGGTCGGATTTGAACTCAGGTCCTCCTGAGTCCAGGGCCGGTGCTCTATTCACTGCACCACCTCGCTGCTCCCATCCTAGGCTTTTTAGTCTGTGTGCATCAGCCAGGAGGAGGTGTCCAGAAAATACAGAGTGAAATGAGGGGTGACAACTGAGGCTTTTCTGAAATTGTGGTCCAGAAGTGGCAGTCATTATTCAGGACATCGGGGCTTTGGAGTGGACATTTTTCTCTGGGGTAACAAAGGCAACTAGGGAGGCTATAGATGACCTGCTTAAGGAATAGGGAGTAAAGATAGTTTCCAGGCTCCTCTTCCTGAGTTCTGCTGCATTCCTTCCATTCTTCACAGGCTTTCAGAGGCAGTCGTGTCTGCCATTTCTCCCACTGCCTGGGATAAAATTTGTCTGGGTCTTATATCTTGAGCTTATCCAGGCATCTAGGTACTTCTCTGTATTTCCCTAATTATCTTGGGTCTCAACTCCCTGTTATCCCTTTTTTTGTGCCATCCATGGAAACAGAAAAGAACAGGAAGAAAAGAGCTGAATAATTTTGATTTTTCACATAGTTCTGTACTCCCTGGCCCACATGTCTCTTCTACCCTGCCATTGGTACTATCCTTCCTAATCTAGTCCACCAGAGACCAGGATAAGGAGGAGCAGAAACCACTCAGCTCTTCATTTGTTGGTCCCCATATATTTAATTTCACCCTGGTCATTTTCTGTCCTGCCACCATGGAAGTACCTCTCTTCTCCCTTTCCATCTTGCTCAGAGAATTGTGATCAAATACTACCCTTGTTTTTGCTTCACACATGGCAAGTGCTTAGGTAGGGTCTAATTTTTGTGTAGGATCTTAGGCCATGAAATCCTACCTGTCCTTTCTCTGAATCTTTTGAAAATTATTTCCTAAAATCTAAGATAAATAGCAACTGGGCCCAGTTTTGCTTTTGTAAACTAAGGATGTGGAGTGACCACTTTCCCCCAAGGCTCCCATTATCTTGTCTACTTCAGCAACCAGTTCCTCGTGGTTAGTGATAATCAGGTTCAGAATAGCACTTCCTCTTCTTGTGCCCTGTGCCTTTTAAAAGATGAAAATACTGAGAGAGAGAGATGGAGGAGGGGGGAGAGAGAGAGTTCTACCAGATGTCCGGAAAACTAAAGGCTCTCCTCACTGCTATGTCATACTACCATGCCAAGCTTGTGATCTCTTTCCCTTTCTTGACTTAGTGGTCTGTGGTATATTCTGATGACAATATCAGTTGTATTTTTTTTTTGCCAATATAGAATACATTCAATTGCTTTCCACTTCTTGTTCCCATTTTCTGGCTCCTATGTCTCCTCACATGAGTATGTCTTTTTCTTATGGTATCCCACCTCCTCTCTTGTCTGCTTTGTTCTTTTTAGATGAATTGTATACTTCAGGAGTCATATCTAGTCATGAGCCCCATCGTAGTGACCCGTGAAATCAGATCTGCCTTCTTCTGTTAAGTCCTTCCTTTGCTCATTTTGTTATGTATATTTTATACATTCATATATTTTATTACTGATTCATTTCATGAATTTTGTCTCCTGAAATTGTTATTTTTGTTTTGTGGGCAATTGTTATTTTTCTTTTTGGATCCCAGTTCTCTATAGTATCTCTTGGTGATCTCTCTGTCTTGTTCTTCTTCTTCCCTCCTTCTCCTCCTCTCTCCCACCTTTTCTCTCCCCCTCCCCTTCTCTGAGTCCTCATTTTCTTGCCCAAGACTTCAAAATCCTTAGCAGTGCTTTTTATATCTCTTCCAACAGTATCATTATTTTTCACATGCACCACAAGTGGGTAGTGGTCACTAAGTTTGACAAGTCTTACAAGGGACAAGTCTCTGTAATGCCATAGGTAATATGCCACAGGAAGACAGTGGACCTATCCAATAAGGAAGGAAGTTAGCGTGAAGCCTTCTTTGTTCACAGAAAAAAAATTCTGTTGACCCATGACTTTATCTTTGAAAAGGAGTTGTATGTTGTCAGAAAGAGTAGTCTAAAAAGATGTGTCCTTATCAGTAGATGCAGAATCCCATAGCTAAGGGAAGGTAGGTTAATTACTTCTAAAGAAATACTGTTATTCCTTTCCTTTCATCTTTACTTCTCTTCTCTGACTTCACAAAAAAGAAGCAGCATCAAATGGCTGCTTAATTATCTTATTAAGAATCTTTGTCATAAGAATCATAAACGGTATAGCTTTCCTGAAGAGGGCAGGAAAGCACCGTAATGTAGTGGCCAGTTTAAGGATCCTCTTCAAAGCATGCCATTGCAGGTAAGTAACCCTTAGGAGCCACTGAAATGCTATTTTAACTCTATATTAAATAATTTTTTGTCTCTACTGTAATGGTATTGCTAACTTCATTTGTTTTAATTTTCTTTTTATTTCCTAGACATTGAAATTGTGACTTAAGACATTTATATTTGAATGTGTGAACAAAGTCATTTTTATAGAATTAATTTACTCTGAGACCAGAAAATTGTTTTCTGTAGAATTAAATATCTTAATTTATTTTGATTCTGAATGATCCCAAAAGAATTAACACTTGTATATTCTTAATAGTTTTTATTATTGTGCTTAGTTTCGCATTGTTTACTAATTTCCATGCAACTGTAATGAATGTCAATATTGAACACTACCCAAAATAAACTGCTTTGACTACTTGTGAAAAACTGATAAGCATCTGGAAATGTTAATCTTCTAATTTTCTAATGGTTATATTTATTAAGTTGGGCTCTTGTTGTCTGTTCAGAGCCTTATCAGTATGTGCCCTATCATTTTAGCCCTCAAGTTTGCAACCATATACTTAGTCTGCATTCAGAGCTTTCTTTCCATTGGAATGTAAATTTTTACATGATCAGATTTTATTCTTATTGATTAAATAATTCCAACCACTATCAACCTCTTTCTCTAGTTAGTTCTGCATTAGCTCCACTAGCAGTTAATATATCTGTTTTGATTCGATAGACATAAATTGCAAAACACATTAGAGGTCTAAGCATGGTTCTTGCCAGTGACCCTAAAATCAGCAGCATCTCCTACTTCATAATTGTCTTAGATAAAGGGCAAGCTCTTAGTTTTCATAGGTTCCAAGACTAAAAGTAAGCAATTCTGTTCTTTCCTTCACAGCATCTAAGTACTAAAATAATGCATGGCATTACTGATATGTTAGTTCTTATCACCTAAACATTAACAATGATTAAAAATTAGAATACAAAGAAATTGTAGTATCCATTAGGCAAGTGTGACTCATTACACAGAGGAGAGCTTCAAAAAGCTGCATTTCCCCTTGGTGGGTCAGCTAGTGAACCCTGGGGCCAGAATTCAAACCCATATCTCTTGATGTCAAATCTAGTGATATTTTCACTTTTCAACATTGCCTCTCTAGAATGCTTACTATAGAAAATTATATGAAGGGCTCATTAAAATAAGGGAATTATCATTAGGGAATGATTTTGAGGTGATCTTGTATTACTGTGTACCCCACTTATGCCACAACCTTCTCCTCTTCTGCCAGTTCAATCCTTATTTTGTGCATTTATCAAACTTGAAAGTCATTCAAATTATAGTCTGTTTTTACATTTAGAGCTGAATTCCAAATTAGCATTATTTAAAGGTTTTTTGGTTTGTTTTTGTGCACAATTTGATATTTTTTTTCCATTAGTGTTGGAGGACAGAATTAAATTTCTAGAGATGTGAGTTTTACTGATTTATTTTGAAATGTATAAGAGTACGTGGTTAATATCTTGGATCTTCTAAAGGCCAACTATGGCTCTCTGGGTTGCCATGGTGGTCTAGATCACTGAGAGGAATTGTTTAGTTAATCTGACAATACTGTTTATAAAAGTCATAAACTACCAACTTCCCACAGAAAGATGCACTTAATAGAACCCGAAAGTTGAAAGGGAGGGAAGAAGATTGTGTTGAGAGGAGGTAGGGTGATGATGGAGTGTTTATTTGGACAGTTTTATGAAGTCTTCATTTTGGACAGTCCCATGGAGGTGCCAGAAGACAGCCAAGTACTGATCCACTTATATGAGGTCGTGACAGTCTGTGAACTATAGGTAGGCAGTGTCCTTGGAGTGTGAAGTCAGTGAAAGGAGCACTGGATTTTGGTCAGAGGTCCTGGGTTTGAATTCAGCCCTGCTGTTTACTACCTGTATGATGAAGGACAGATCACTCTCACACTTCACTTTCTTCCTTTGTAATATGTAAAATGAGGAGGTTGAGCTAGACTAGGGGTATGTTAGAGCAAACTTGCCTGGTTCAGGAGAGCCGATTGTTAAATTTTCATTGCAAGCATTTAAAATACACCTTGGAAATCTGCAAATCCTACCAATCACAGCTTAATTTATTGTTTTTGTTGATTATCTATATCCTTTGTATGTAGAGAAAATCCTTTGCCAGGCCACAGGTTGTGCAGGCCTGGTCTAGAGTCTACAGGTTCCAAAAGTGGGCCTCCCCACCCCCAGGGGCTGCTGGAACCCTGGGGGACAGGGGAGGGGCAGTCCTAGTTTGAAATGATGCAAATTAAAAAAAAAAAACCAAACCAGAACTACTAGAGGGTTAAAGAAAGAAGATTTCCAGCGAGGTGCTGAGAAAAATTTTTTTTAAAGAGGTGGTAGGCCAGATAAGTTTGGGAACCTCTCACTCTGGACTAAAGAAAGTGATAGAGAAAATGAAGACTAAACTTAAGGCTGTCATCACCCCAGTCCACGAGCTGGTTGTTAAATATCTACTAGTGCATTCCTGGGCTAGATGATCTCTAAAGTTCCTTCATGCTGTAACATGCTATAAATCCTGTGCTCTTATCTTTATTTTACAGCCGAGGAAAATGAGTTCGGAGAGGGGAGGATGGGTGCCAGATCCCTTAGGTGTTTAGTCAGCATTGGGTCGGGGCTGACCAGTATCTAGCTTGGATATTCTTGCCACGACTGCTGTGAGTTTTGAGGAATCTTGCCAAGCATTCCGACGTGAGGACATTTGCACTGATTTGGTACAAACTATATCCAGTGATTTTATTTTTAGTTGGCAGATAGGGTCTTAAGGAAGTCGGTTATTGAGACATCTGTTTGCAGGGGAATGAGAGCTGAGCTGGAGTCTGAGGACCTGGGCCCAGCGTCAGCTCTGTAGGAACTTAGGCAAGTGAGCACCACTTTCTTCCTCTGTAGAAAGCGAACAAAAAAAAGGTGGGGGTTGAACCCTGTCCTTTCTACTTTTTAACCTGGGAGCCTGTGGTGTGAGCAGACCTCAGATGTCTTTGACTTCATTTGGCAGGCACTTTGATTTCATTTCCTAGCATCTCAAAGGTAAGTGAAATGGAGAGTTAAGGTGAGGACAGGCTGCTGCTGCAGGTAGTCTTCTCTCAGACCATTTATCCTAGAATATCTGATCTGGAGCCATGGGAAAGGTAAATGAGATTAAAAATGACCATAATATGCCAATTGGATTCCCTTCTAAATCTTGGAATTAGAAAATGTAAGCACTTTGCTGGTTCATTAGTGTCATGAATAGGAAGCAGCATCTGTGCCTTGTCTGTTATTGACAGTGGTGTAATTGGACATATACAGATAAGTTCTCAGATTTTTCCAATGCAATTGCCACTATTCATCTTTCCGATATATTAGTAGACATTGCCCTCATTTCACTGTGCCTTTTTTCCCTACTGCCTTATCATTTCAACCTTTTAAATTCCAGTATTGACTGTCTTTGGGGGATAAAAACCTAGGAAAATAAGATAAAGAATGAAAAAGTAATAAATGGGATCAGAATTGTTACAATACAAGCACTATTCTATGAAGAAAAGAATGTAAGTGAAATGGACATGCTAATAAAATTGTGGTGAAGATGGGAAGGTTGAGAGCATTCAAGGAAAAACTCCATGTGATTTATCCTTTAATACTTTTCATTCTTCATTTTGAGGTTTCTCTTCACACCCAGAAAATTGGCAAAGATGATAAAAGATGTGAATGGTTAGTGTTGGAGGGGTTGTGGGATGATAGATATACTAATATTGGTCCAGCTATTCTGAAAAATAGTTTGAAATTATGCTAAGAAGGTGACTGAAATAGCATACACTTTTTGATCCAAAGATCTCACTTTTAGGCATATATTCCAAGAAGATGAAAGATACAAAGGACCCATATATGCCAATGTATTTATGGTACCATTTTTTTTTGTAGTAGCAGAGAATTGGAAACAGAGTAGATGCCCATTAGTTGGAGAATAACTAACCAAATTATAGTATACAGATGTCATGGGCTAGTACCATGCTTTGTAAAAAAAAAAAAAATGACTAATTAAGACTGGAGAGGTACATGAGAAGACAAATGAGCTGTTGTGAAGTAATCAGAACCAGTGAGACTATGCCTGGTGATGCAGTGCACATGGAATGAACAAAAAAGAAAACCTTGATACCTTCCGATTATAACCAGCAAGGCTGACCCTGAGGATGAGACACACAATGTACTTTTTTTTTTCTTTACAAAGGAGGGGAACTACAGTACTGTCAGATTGGATTGATGTGTTGTCTATTTTTGCTGAACTTTTTTTCCCCTTTTTCCTCTGTAAGGGATACATCTGGATGAAGAAAGGAAGAAGCATCTTGGGAAATAGAAATTGTATAAAAATGAAATATATCAATAAATTTTTTAAAGCAAGATTTAACATTTGTTCTTTTAAAGGATTTCTCTGGTATTCTGTTGAGGTCTAATGGTTGATCTTGGATTTTTGGAGTTTCTTGCTGGTGGAGCACAAGCCCTGGGCAGGTTCTACCATGTTTGAAAAGCTTGAAGACGATCTAATGGATTCTTGGGCATTTAATCCAAGTGAATGTGGAAAGGTTGGTTCATCAACAGAAGGTTGGCTGGTGTCATAAACTTTGTCACACCAGCTCACGAAGACACACTCTACAAGTTAGAAGCTTAGCCCAGTACCTAGCACATAATAGGTGCTTAGTAATTTTTTATTGATTGAAGAGCTAGGCTCTGTGTTACTGGAGGGTGTGCAACACCGAGTAAATCATGGCCATTTTGAAGTTTTGTGGTACCTGTTTACTTATTGCAATATATTATAAATAGTCTTAATTTATGAATGGGTTATATTACAAAAGTTCATTTGGATCAGAACTTAGGATATATTTTCCCATAGACACCATGTAAAAAAGGGGAGGCTCCTAGGTCAGTCCACAAAAAAAAAATATTTAACATAATGTTAATATAACTAATACTAAAAGTATTATTGTTCACCTCCCACACAGCAGTCCTTTATAATATTGTTTCTGTGGAAAAATACTTGGTATAGCTCCCATTTCTATAACTCTTGATAAATTTACTAAAGTACTTTCCCCTCAACCTGTGAAGGTTATATGTACAGTACAAGTGTCAACTCCAGTTTGAGGATGAGGAAACTGAGGCCTAAAGAAATAAGGTGACCCAAAGTCACCTCAGTGTGAAGTCTGGGAGCTAGAATTCAACCCCCAGCTCTCCCCCTTCCCTGTTTCCTTTGTTTCACAAAAGCAATATGAATCTTTACTGGGGTGGCAGAGACACGTGATGTTCCAAGGGACAGGCCAAAGCCATAGCTTTCCACCCTGTGGTTTGTTCCTGAAGAGGAACATGCCAGTTGTGCAGCTTAGTAGCTTCAAAACCATTGATTTAATGGTTTTTAACATTTAATTTTAATGTTTAATTTAAATATTGTTTAGTATTTACTAAAGAACTGCTTCACGTAGCTACAGGAGATAGGGCTGCCCATTCCACAAACATCTACCGAATAACTACCTCCTAGGTTCGACCACCCCTACCCCCCCATGCACATATCCCCTACAATCATCTCCTCCTCTAGCGCTTGCCTTTTTGAGTCCCCGTTCCATCTGCCCCTTTCAAAGAGCTTTGCTACTTCTAATTAGTTAATCCTTGTACGAGTCTGCTGCTTTTCCAAGAGTTTTGATCCAAAAGCACAAGTTGCTTCAGTGGAAGGAAAATGTAATTAGTGTGACCACAGCAGCTAAGCCTGGGTAGAGGGTTTTTTTTTTTAAAGGCTGCTTACACAGGCAGCTAGGTCATGTCGTGAGATGAGCTGCCTGATATTACTCTGTTCATCCATTTGACTCAAAATAACGGGGGCAGTTGCCTTCTATTGTCCTGTGTGTGAGTTATGTCAAACCTAGGCTAATATTGAAAAATAGATTTGTAACTTTGCCAAATCCTAATTCTGACATCTGGTCATTGTGATGTAAACAGACCTTTGTTGCATCAACATTGTCCCTGTGCATCCAAGTGGGCTTCCTGTATGCTTTTGTTGTCCATTAGCTACTCTTTATGCCCTTGATGGTATAGAAACTGTCATCTCAGGCACAGCATCCTTTAGACCAGGCCTTTTAGACTTCAATCTCCTTTAATGATAGCTGCCCTTGTATTTTTTTTTCCTTTTATAGCGCTGTATTCTGACTCAGGACTTGGCAGCCTTTCAGAACAGGGTCCCAAGTTAGAAGTTAGACCTTAAAGATCCTTCAGTGCCCCCTTTCATTTTACATATGAGGAAACTGAGGCTAAGTGATTTGGCTATGGTCCCATGGCCACAATTTGAGAATAGATCTATTTTAACATTCCAGGCTTCCTCAATAATCCTTGACTTCTGCTCAGAGGGAAGGTGTAAAAGGTAGAATCTGAATATTAAAGGGAGTAGGGACCTAGAGATAGTCCAGTAATAGATTTTCCACATTAACACCTTTGTTTTTCAGATGAGAAAGCAAAGACGTTAGCCTAAGGTTATGTGGTAAATTAGTGGCCAAGTAGTACTAGAACCTTTCTGACTTCCATCCCAGTTGCTTTTCCACTGATATCAAAGTGGGGGAAGGGAGGTGTAATTACAGTATGTCCCCTACCAGTATTCCCTGTTATGTTCTCTTGGGTTAAGGGCTCTTTTTTTTTTTTTAAAGTGCAAATGTCCTCCCTTGGGAGAACTTAAGCCATTAAGCAATTATATGCTAGTGTGAATTGTTTTAATGGAATAACGTGATTGCTTTCCTCTAGGAAGAGGTCTTCAGTGTTTTGGGAGGCATGGGGTGGGAGGTGAGGAGGGTAATATTGGGAGACAATTTTGGAGCATGGGCCCAGCTCCAGTAGAGGTAGCCTGATTGGAATGCCTTAAAGATTCCAGTAGGACACCTGGGTCTCTGAGGTGAGAGAACAGCATGAGAGAAACATAGAACGAGTTACTGGGAGACCCCAGTAGCAAATAGCTCGCACCAAAGTGTTACCTAGGCTCAAGTGGACTTCAGTGCCATTGGCAATCATCTCTTGCCTTCAGTATTTTACAGGTTTCCCATGCTGACCCTAACCTCATTAGGTGGGGAGTAGAGCCCACAGAAAGCATTTGTGTACCCTTGTGTGTGTATCATCCACACTTGACTTAGGAAATAAATACTTCTTTATTGTAGAAGACAGTACTCTTTGACAAAAGAAATAGTTATGAACAGTAATACTAAAAAAAAAAATGTCCCTTGTATTCCCTTTTAACTTTTCATCCTAGGTAGTTGCCTGCCTTGCCTACCCCTTGGCTGGATCTTTGGCAAGAAATTCTCTCAACCTAGATCCAGTTTATCTACATGGAAAAGGGAGAAATTGAGTTTCTCTATGATAGTGCCCGGGACTGAAGGGGATGTGTCTGGCTCCCTGCATCCTGTATTTCTTTGCCCTTACACTAAGTTTGTGAACTCACTTTCTTTTTTTACTCTTGAAATGTGATGGTTCCATACAAGGAAGTTTATAGCTTGAAAGGTGCATGAGACATTTGAGCTGGGAGAAAAACTTAATTTTAGATTAAAATGATGTTTGCTGTACAGAGTCAGAATGGTATTATGAAGTTAACTGCATGGGGGCACCAGTGGAGAATTTATTCTCTTGTTCTGTTGACTTAGAGTTAAAAAGAGAGGGAGAGGGGGGTGAACAAACAAACCCATACGCGGAAATGTTATGATTTGTTCCACATGCTGGGTGTGTTTTTAATTTAATGGTTTATATGGCGGTGAATGGTGTTTACAGCAATGAAGTCACATATAGAGACAGAGAAGGTAATTGCGGGTAAGCAGTTGGTCTGTATTCCAAGGAATCCCATCCATTACTGCACTTTCATTCAGCACTCTTGAGGTTGCCAGTTCTTGCCCATGCAAGAAAAGAAACAGTGCTAAGAGGAATGAGTTTCCAGCTTCAACAATGCTCCTGAGACATCTAGTAAGCTACTTGGAGAGATTCCTCTCTTTCCCAACCCACCCAACCTCCTTGTTCCTCTAGCCATTAGAGGTGATTAGAGTCTTTTAAAAAAAAAGAGCAAAAATTCAACTTTTAAAAATAGAAAATGTTTTTTACCCTGATCATTTGCTGAATAAGATATGAGTTGTCCCAATAATACCTCCTTTAGTATCCCTCGTTCACTTTTTCTATTTCTCTTACTCATGCAGAAGACATCATAATGTAACGGGAAGAGCACAGGACTTTGGAATCCAGAGACCCAAGGTCTAGTTCTCAAATCTGCCACTAACTAGCTGAAACTTTGGGCAGGTCACCTCTCCTGTCGAGGATTTCGGTTCCTACTCTGTAAAATGAGGACATGGAACTGGATGACCTCCAAAGCGCTTTCCCCCATTATCCCTGTTGTTCTGTCCTTCGTTCTTGAAGGGGACAGTGACATCAGGGAGGTGATGCCAAAATATGGCCAGTACACTGAATTTAAGTGAGGGAGGGCTGTGCAAGGTCACCAGCCTCACTTTCTCCTCTGGAGCCATCTGGGTCTAGTGGCCAGATATAGATTAGGAGGACTGGGGATGGCCCTGGATGCAGTGGGGAACTTTGACCTTGACCTTTTTAAGCTAAGGTCTTTAACAGGTCTCAGTTTGACTGAGGCAAAGCCCATTGATAGCTGACTAGAGGATAGCTAATAAGCTGCTTGTTAGTAGTAACAAAGACTGAGGCCCTCAAGATGAAAAGTTGAAAGTTCAAAAAACTAGTCAGTTAAGCAAACAAGAAGAATAATGAAGGATTTTAAGCCTGACATGCTCCCTGGTCATTCCTTGATTTGCTGGGAATCTCCTAAGAACAATGAGAGATCAAAAGAAACTTTGATAATTCCTTGTCACCAATCCAGTGGCCCCTTTTTTTAGGCCTTTATTTTCCTTGACATCTCTGCATTATTCAACAGTTAGTCACCTCCTTCTAGATATTTTCCTCCTCCCTTGGCTTTCTCATAGTTCTCATGCTACATATATGACCTTTCCTTCTATAATTTTCTTCACTAGTTCCTCCTGCCTCTTAATCACTGAACTTAGCCAGGACTCTACCCTTAACCCTCTTTTCTCTCAGCCAACTCATCCATTCCCATGACTTCTGCTACAGGGATTCCTCTGTAGGAATAACTCACAAAATCATTTCTCTACCTCTAGCTAACCTCCCTCCTGCCCCATGTAGTGTCTCATTTCTAATTGCCTACTGAATTTTTTTATCTGTACGTCTCACTGCCACCTAAAACTCCATGAACTCAAAATTGAGCTCATTTATAAATCCTACTTCATCCCTAACATTCCTCTTTATGTTGATTAGTACTTGTCACCCACAAAACCTTATGCTCTTCCTCACCCCCCACCTTGAGTTAGTTGCCAACTCCAGTGAATTTACCTTCAAAATACCTCTCATTTACCCCTTCCATTTCATTCTCTCCTGTGCTGTCTTCCTTGTTCTCTTCTATCTGCTGATAGGTAGTCTTCCTAATGTACTCCCCTAATCAGATCACTAGGTTAATCACTAGGTTAGTTCTTCTCCATTGCCTGCCGGATTTAAGGTCATTTTGTGCCTCCACTCACATTCACATATTCCAAACAACTCTCATCGTCCCCTGCTCTCATCTTTCCCTTACCTGTCTCTGTTCACTGAAGTCTTTCCTTAAGACCCAGCTCAGGTGTTGTCTCTACCATGCAGTCTTCCTTGATTTCCTACTGCTGGAAGTGATCTATCTACCCTCCAGATTTTCATAGTACTTTGCTGGGATCTCTTCTTTGTCCTTACTGTAGCCTGGGCATGGTAATTATGTACATGTCTTAGCCTCTATTAGATTGTAAGCTACTTGAGGGAAAAAAGTGTATAAAATATTTTTTATCTTTGTATCTCAACTGGAATCACGTGCTGGATGGTGTTCAATTAGTAAATGTTTGTTGAATTGAGAGTTGATGGATGGATTGACAAGAAATGATTAAGGAGTAGCTGGAGGTTGTTAGGGGACAATAACAACTGGTTAGAAGGCTGCCAGTTCTGTAACTTAGCCCCATGACCTTGGGCAACTCTCTCCCATCTGAGCCCATTTCCTCATCTGTAAAATAAGTTGGGCTAGAAAATCTCTAAACTCAATAACAATAGTTAACCTTCATATAGTGGCCACTGTGTGCCACAGCAACATACCGAGGATTTGTGTAGCTCGTGAAAAATTGCTTAGAGAGATTAAGTGATTTGCTCCTAGTCCCACAGTATCAGAGTGTAGATTTGAACCCTGATCACTCCAAATCCATCATTGTATTCAGTACCTCAGATTCCACAGAATCACAAAAATTCTGTTTGAAGAGACCTGGAGTTGTCTAGGGCAATGGTGTCAAGCTCAAATGGAAATTTTGGTGGGGAGAGCGCTAAAATGTAAGAATTCCTGCAGGCAGCATATTGATTTAGAAAACTATTCACTTTATTGATGTCTTTTGTTAAATATTTCCCAACAACATTTTAATCTTGTTCCAGGAGTAGTGTTTGATATACCACTAATCTAGGTCAGCTGAGCCTGAGCAAGCATCTCCTAACATCCAGCCTCTCTACTTGGAAGCCTTCAGTGAAGGGGCACTCCTTGTCTCTAGAGTCCCAGTTTTTTCTGATTTTTGATAGCTGTAATTGTTAGATTGGAGCAACTAAGTAGCTCAGTGGATAGAGTGCCAGGTCTAGAGTCAAGAAGACTCATCTTGGGGCGGCCAGGTAGCACAGCGAGTAAGAGCACCCGCCCCAGTGTCGGGATGACCTGGAGATCAAATCCTAGCTCAGATACTCAACACCACACCCAGAAACACCTGGCCGTGCAACCTTGAGCAAGTTACTTAACCCCGATTGCTTAAAAAAAAAAAAAGACATCTTCCTGCGTTCAAATCTGGTTTCAGAAGTTTGCTAGCTGTGTGAGCCTGGGCCAGTCACCCAACCCACTTTGCCTGAGTTTCCTCATCTGTAAAATGTGTTGGAGAAGAAAATGGCAAATAATTCCAGTGTCTTTGCCAAGGATACCCCAAATGGGGTCACAGAATCAGAAATGACTTAAAATCGATTGAACAACAAAATTGTTAGACTATCTTTACCTGGAGCTATAATCTGGCTCCTTGTTTATTTTAGCCATTGCTTTCAGCACTGCTGTCTTAGGCCAGCCTGTTATAATGCCTCTTGCACATGACAGCTGTGGAGTTTTCCCCAGGGTTCTCATCATCTAACTAAGGATTTCCACTACCTCAACTAATCCTTATGTCATGGATCCAGTGCCTTCACTGTCTTTAGCTCCCTACTTCCCATATACTGCAGCTTAACAGTTGTCCAACATTCTGCTGAGTCTACTATATTCTCATGGTGTCAAAAGGCAGAATTTTAACTTGTCTGGACAAAAAAGTTTAAAATTAAATTTTAAAGTTTAAAATTAAAGTTTTAAAGTTTAACATTGTTCTGAAGCAGTGTGTTGTTTCTTATGTTCCGGTAGGACAAAACCAGAGTGCATTAACACTGGGACAGTAAAAGAAAGAGCCATGAATAAAATGTAGAGCACAAGAAAATAACTTCTTAAGCTTGCATATAAGAGGTCCTCTTTTTTGCTGAAATGAGCTACTTTCCATCTCTATAAAGCACTGCAGTTGTCTGGGGACTAGAGAATGGAAACTAGGGTTGGTCAGTTTCTTGGGAGACTGGCAGTGGCTTCTGGTGTCTTCTTCCCCCCTCCAGAAATGTCTAAAGGAGACAAGGGATGTGGCTGCCAACTGATCTAAATGAGATGGGCACCATGAACCAGAGGAAAAAGTTGAGAACTGCAGTCAATCCCATTTGTCCTGTGCAAGTTATCCATCTCCAAAAGATGTGGAACATTATTCTTTTTTTTAAAGTGATCGGGGTTAAGTAACTTGCTCAAGGTTACACAGCCAGTTATTTCTGGGTGTGGTGCTAAGTATCTGAGCCCGGATTCGATCCCCAGGTCATCCCGACACTGGGGCTGGTGCTCTTACTGAGCCACCTGGCTGCCCCAGAACATTATTCTTTAGAATGAGGTGACCCATTCTTTTGAAAAGCCTGCTAGGAAAGCTAGGTGGCACAGTGGATAGAGCACTGGCCCTGGAGTCAAAAGGGCCTGATTTCAACTCTCAGACACTTGCTAGCTGTGTGCCCCTGGGCAAGTCACTTAACCTCAGTTGCCGACAAAGAAAGAAAAAAGATTTCCCTGGACTTTAAGTAACCTTTCATTCGCCCATGGTTTCAGGAAAGCACCATGGGCTTATAGCTGATTCATCTCAATAAACACTTATTAAACACCTAGTATGTTTCAGGCAATATGCTTTGGTCATTTAAAGGAAAAAAGCAAAACAGCCCCTGCTCTTAAGGAGCTTATATTCTACTAAGGAAAAAGACAGGTACACAGATAAGTAAATACAAAATAATGAGAGGTGTATAGAGAGGAGGGAGAAATATGTTGGGATCAAATCAAGAGCTAGAAACAGAGGGAAGGTGATCACTCGTCTGAGAAAGAGAAGGGCCTATGGGAGTATTATGGGTGAGGAGAAGAGGAGGAAAAGTGAAAGGAGGGGGGAAGGAGGTCTTATGGTAGAAGTGGGAAGAGGTTCTATTCCTGAATGTTCCTATGGGTGAAAGAAGATGGAAAACCATATACTGAATAAGGCCTGGGGGTTTAGTGCTTGGAAAAGTCTGCTTGTCTTGGGGTGGGGGTAGTTTGGAACTCTTTGGGACAACTGGCACCTGGAGGCTTGGTAGCGGATGGATACAGGAGATCCATCCAAAGACCCGTAGGGTAAGTCCTACAAGGCCATGGCAGAAGGGGCCTAGTGGGCATAGCCTAGAATGAATCCCTTAGAAGCTTTGATCGTATGAAGAATACAGAGAAAAGAGAGAGATCAGACAATCATAGCAGTCACAAATCAGAAAATGAGGATCTATAAATAGAGATGTATAATGGAGAGAGTGAAAAATCCTTTTTGGAAAGATGCAAAAAATGAAATAGAAAAACTAAGGAGGAGGATCTACTTGATGAATGGGGGAGGGGCAGAGAAATACATAACCAGATAAAAGCAGAAGAAAACCATTAATAAAACTCAAAAGGGAAGGGGATCAGGGAAAGCCAATGGGAACAGGGTCATCTTTAAGGAAAAAAAAAGATTAACTGAAGGAACATAAATGTAGAGACAGATGGAGGAAAATATAAATCTAACAAGTTAAGTGTGAATGGATTGAACCATACAATAAAATGAAAAAGTGACATTGGATAAGAAAACAAGACTCTACAATCTGTTGCTTGAAATGAAACACTTAAACAAAGACATACACAAAATAATGGGAAAAATTTACTATGCATCATGTGAATCCAAAAAAAGGGAAGACTTACTTTAATGCTATGAGACAAAGACATTCAAAAATTTAAAAGGGATAAACAAGTAAACTTTGTTATGCTGAAAGGAACCATAGACAAGTGAACACATGAGCTTATATGCTCCAAATTCACAAAGGAAACATCTGAGCTTACAGAAGACGGGCAGTAACACAATAGTGACAGGAGACGTCTGTATCCCTCTGTCAGTTTTTCAGTTTTTTTTTTTTTTTTAAAACCAACAAAAAAATGAGAGAAAATATGGAACTGAACAAATTTCTGGAAAAATAAAAGTCTTACTACATTTCTAAATGGGATAGAGAAAATAATTACACATTTTCTGCACCTATATACTAGCTTTGTAGTAAGTTACTATATACTAGTATATAGAAAACTATATATAGTTTTCTGGAACTTTTACACAAATTAACCACATATGAGGGCACAGAGATATTGCAAACAAATGTAAAAAGGCAGAAATAGTCAATGCATCTCTTACAGACCAAAATGCAATAAGAATAGAAATTAGTTCAGGAACTACAAACAAAAGATACAGACCCAAATGGAGGCTTAACAATGAGAAATAATGATTGGATCAAAGAATAAATCATAGAAACAATAACTATGTAAAAGAAAATTGTAATGATGAGACAATATACCCATACTTCTGGAATGAAGCTTAAGCTGTCCTCAGGGAAAATCATATCCTTACAATTATATAATAACAAAACAGAAAAAGTATTAAAAAATGGCATAGGGAGATGTGGTTCATGACAGTTGCCATGGAACAACTATGGGGGATGCAATAATAACAAGTCTCATTTGCTTTTGTGGCAAGTTTAGGGGGAAACATTGTCCATTAAAAATTATATGAACCATTCCTTCATTGAACTGTACAATGGGTGTATTAAAACAAATGTATAAACCTATTCATTGGGTCTCTTTCTCTTCCCTCACAACTGTATCATTATTTTCCCTGCTTGGGAAGATTCAGAACATTATGAATCAAAGTGTCTTTGTCTCCTTGCAGGTGTGTGTGTGTGGGGTCACATCTAAGGCTTCTTCCCTATCACCTAACAAAATGGCTGGTGATGTTTGTGCAATGAATATATGAAGTCATGAAAGGATGGCTTGTTTTGGAGTTAATTTCCTAGATGGAGCTAAGGTCATAGAATGTTAGTATTGGAAGAGATGGTAGAGATTAACCGGTCCATTTCTTCCATTTCACATACAAGGAAATAAAGTCCCTGTGAAATGCCCAAGATGATGCGATTAGTGGACGAATCAGGGCTAGAATCCTTGTCTTCTGCCTCTCAGTCTATTCTCCTCCCACTAAGTCCTGCTTACTCCAGAGTATGAATTTTGTTACTTCTTAGCATAGATCACATTTGAGAGATGGTACAGTGCTTTCAATAGTCCTTAGTCACTTAAAGGTACAAAAGCATATCTTAATGCCATCAGCATTCTCTCAGTGAAGCTATGTGATAGAGTTTTATAATGCCACAATCTCAACCAACACCATTATAGGAGAACTAACAGGCAGAGAAAAGACTGATGGCTGAGAATAACTAGACTGCAGTCCCTGTTTCTCTGTGGGACACCATAATCCTTCCAGTCAATCAACAGACATTTGTTAAGCACTATCTGTTTGAGAGGTGATGAGATTTCAAAGTCTAAAACTAAACTGACTCTTACCTAAAGGAGCTTATGTTCAGGTATATAAACTACAAAGTATAAACATGTAAATAAAAAGCATTTTCAAGATATGAGAAGTGGGGAGGGATCAGGAAAGGCCTCATGGGGGAGGCAGCTCTCGAGCTGAGCTTTGACAGAATTCAGTTATAACTTTGGAGTTGCCTTTGACCGTCCTCTTCCTCACCCTCCTACAACCAATCAGCTGCCAAGTCTTGCTTCTGTGACATCTCTTGCATCCATCCTCTTCCCTCCACTCACCTTAGTTCTGCCTATAATATCATCACTTCTTGCCTGAACTATCTTGCACTTCACATACAGTAGTCCCCAAGCTCTTTTCTTGGGAAACGTCCCAAAATATTACTCTCTCTGACTCTTATTGTCCTAACCCAGAGTGTTCCCCACTCTGGGAGATCTCCAAATACATTTTGTATCTATGTATGTGTAAAAGAGGTACATAGCTCTTGCACAAATACTCAACTTAGTATGCATATATCAAGAATGAGACATTTCATCCCACAGAACATGTGGAAGATGAGAAGGACTCATAGGAGTCACAAACTGTAGAAAACCCCTAAGTAATTTATAATACAATTCTCTTTCCTCTCTGGTGGGTTCCACCTTTCCTCAGAGTTGAGACCTGCAGTCTCAGGCAGCCCATACTTCATGAGACCATGGCCTTAGAGATGAAAGGACTGTCAGAGGTTATCTAATCCAATCCCTCTCTCTGGGTCAAGCATCAATTAGCTTGACTACAAAATGGGAATATAATGATACATTTATTACCTATCTCCCAATATTGTTGTGAAGACAGCTTTGTAAACATAAGATGCTGTGGAAATTTGAGTTATTTTTTAATTTAAACAACCTCTTATTCATTGAACAAAGAACTTAATAAGCATCTATTGTGGTCAAAATGGGTGGTTATTGGTACTTGAGGAGATAAAAAGTTTAGATAAAATGAGGTCCCTTCCCCCATGGAGTTCAGAGTCTGGTAAGGGAATAAGATATAGACATAAGTAATTATAATATATAAAATTGCTATAGAAGTGCTTCTGAGAATTTCAAAATTAAGTGCTATATAAGGTCTTACAAACTGGGGAATCAGCCTTCCTGGAGGAGGGTAGCATTTGAGCTGGGCTTTAAGGGATGGATAGCCATTCGATAGGTGAAGAAGGAGAGAACATTCTAATATAGGTATGGAAGTAGAAGTGTACATGGCATGTTATGGGAACAGACCATCCTGACTAGAATTTGGAGTTCTAAGTTAGTAGAAATAAAGCTAAGTACACATCATTTGCAAAGCCCTCCTGAAAGGATTGTGAATTGGGCCTTTGATCTTTATATCCTATTTTAAGGAGGTTACCTTAAATATTTTGTTTGTGATGCTGGATTGTGTGTTGGTCATGACTAAGTCCCAGCAACTCCCCTCACCCCCACCAAGACCCTCACCAAAAGCAGATGTTTATCACAAGATGCCATCCCAGCAAGCACAGAGACTGAATAAATAACTAAATAAGCATGCAATTCAAAAAGAAAGCATGCCTGTCAATATCAACTTTCCAAGATTTTCCTATGGAGGGAGGCTCCAAGACAAAAGTCTACTTGGATTTGGAAATGATACTCCCTCAAAGCTTAATTCTTCCCTTATGTTTGGGGCTTGATGAAAATGAAATGCAGATTCTGATCTGTTTTAATATAGTCCAGCTATCTAGAATCAGAGAATGTTACAGAATTTGGAAATCATCTACTCTAATCCTTTGATTTTTACAGAGTAAGAAACTGAGGCCCAGAGAGAACAAGGGACTTTCTCATTGTCACAGTAATGACCTGAAGAATCAGGACCCAAACCTAGATCTCCTAATGCCTAGTCTTTATCTGACCAAGTCCAAATCTTTCATTCTTGCGTTCCGTGTTGTCCATATCAAGCCCTAAGTCACCCAAGTCAGCTTGTTCTCCAAGACACTCTCTCTTCCAGCCAGCCCATACTTTTCCATGGTCCCATATTACATTTATGCCTTTCATCCTAATGTTCCATCGGGCTTCAATTCTCTCCCTCCTTACTGCCCTTCTAGACACAGTTCATTCCTTAAAGCTTGCGCCAAATCCCACTCCCTAGTGAGCCCTTGACATCTCCAGCCTGAAGCGACCTCTTCCTGACTTTCCTATTACTTTTTATTGCTATCACACAGCTGAGCACTTAATTATGTTCTTCCTATTGTTCTCTAATTAGAGCTTGTGGCTTTTCCCATGAGTCTTATCTCTGTCTTACTTTCTTCATACTATCTTTCATACTTCATTGCCCATGTTTTCCTCACCATCTATTAGATTGTAAGCTCCTAGAGGCCAGAAACTGCCTTTTAAGAGAGGTATTTTTTTCCTTCAAACTTTTTTCTTTCTTTTTAATGTATTTCCTGAACTTAAACACCGAAAAAGAGCATTTCCATAAGCTCAGCAGAACACAAAAAGAAGATTCTGTATAAAACAAGGAAACTCCATTTCATACCACTTACTTTTTTAAAAAAAAAAAGTACATAATAAATTCTACACATTGCTTCAAGGGCCTTCTTTTTTTATGTCACTATTCCTAAGTCCCTCTCTTCCATTAAAACCAAAGAAATAAACCCCTTGTAACAAGTATCATCAAGCAATTTAATTCCACACAATGACCACATCCAAAAATGTGTGTACCTATCTGCACTTGGAATCAATAACCTCTCTCAGAAGGTGGGTAATATATTTATCATAGGTTCTTTGGAGACATGGTTGTTCATTTTGTTAATCAGAATTCTAAAGCCTTTTGAAGTAATTTTCTTTACTGTGTTGCTAATATTGTATAAATTCTCCTAGTTCTGCTCATTTCACTCTTTATCAGTTCATACTACCCAGAATTCTCTGAATACCTTCCTTTGTCATTTCTTACAGTTCAATAATACTACATTACATTCATGTAATACAACTTTTTCATCCATTCCCTAGTTGCCTAAGAAGCAATCTAAGATACACAGGTCTTTGCTTTCTTCCTGCTTACCCTCCCCCAACCCTGCCTTCAAATTCTTCCTTTAGGATCAGGAAGTTTGCTTTGCTTCCCTTCTCAATATTATCCTCCTTCTTGGATACATCCCCATCCTTTCTATTTCCATGTTATTTCGATGCATTTTTACAGCAGATAATTTGTGAGTTTAGCCCACCTTTGTGCATTTGAGATGAGAGTGAGGCCCACCCTCCCTTCCTCCAATTTTATAGTCTTTCTTTCCTGCAACCCAATTATGAGAAAGATCAAATTCTACCCTCTTCTTCCTCCATTAGTGTGTTCCTTTTACCTTCCCTTCTTTTTCTTCTCTTAGAACACTCAGAACAAAAACAATCCACTTACAACACCTTGGTTTTAATTTTGTAACTTGATACCTTTTGTAGACCTTAAGGTTCTGAAGGGACCCTTATTTCTCTTCTCTTCCCCCCCCCCCCAATTTGTTATTCCTTCCCTATTCATTTCTTTCTGAACTCCACTCCAACCTCTCCAGACTTATTTCTCTACCTTTTCACCCTGGATAATCATTCTGCTCCTGTTGCCCCTTCCTCTGATTGGTCAGTACCTCCTGGAGCTTCTCTTTTCAGGAAAGTGACCAGGTCAGCCACGTTCACAGCTTCATTCCTCACTGTGCTCTGCTCCTGACTCTCTGGCATTCTTTCACCACCCTGTCCCTCACACAGGAACCTCCCCTTCCAACCTCTTTTCAGCTCCTTTTATGTCTTGCCTTTCCCCATTAGTGCCTAAGATCCTTGAAGTCAGGGACTGTCTTTCTTTTTGCTTATGTTCATATTCCAAATGCTGCTAGCCCTCCTTCACTCAAATCAAAGTCAATGGCAAATCATGTCATCATCTCCCTGATGTCATGGTCCTCTTTGAGAATGAAGTTCAAACCATATGCAGGCACTACTTCATCACCCAGCTCTTTCCAATTGTTCAGATAAATTTATGTTTTGAAGTTTCTCTGGCCTCTTACATTTATATTTCAATATTCCTATTCAGCTTTGATCTTTCTGTCAGAAATACTTAAAAATCTTCTAGTCCATTAAAAATCCATTTTTTCTCTGTAGGATTAACTATAATAAGCTTTGTAGAGTAAGTTATTCTTGATTGTAAGTCTATCTCTTTTGGAGTATTTTATTCCAAGGTCTCTCTTTTATAAGAGAAGTCTTTTGTGATGCTAAATGTAGTTTTTTGGTATTCAGATTCCTTCTTTCTGGATACTTACAATCCTTTTTTTCTTTGATGGGGGAGATTTAGATTTAGGCTATGACTTTCCTGGGACTTTTCCTTTTGGGGTTGCTTTCAATAGGTGATTTTGTTAGAATCTTCCTCTCTGATTCAAGTAGATGTAGGGGGTTATAATTTATGATAGCTTGAAGTATAGTAGCCAGGCTTTTTTTTTTTAATCAGAGTTTTCAGGGAGTCTAGAGATTCTCATTTCATCTCTCCCTGACCTATTTTCCAAGGATGAAGCGTTGGGGACCTCAGAGCCTCCAGGCCTTGGGATATCCAGGTCTGCTGCTGATCTCCTTCTGTTGGGGTGTCTCCCTGGCACTTTTAAAGTCCTTACCTTGGGCCTTTCTGAGCACCCTGAGGCTTTCTTGGGGAGTCCCTCTGCTCTTGCTGCTTCCACATAGAGCCTTGCAAATGACAGGTGCCCTTGCTGGTGCTGACTGCTGGAAACTTTCCTATTGTCCTTGGGCTTCTTGCTAACCTCTTTCATAGTTCTGGGATGGAAGAAGCCACTGTTATAGTTTCTCATGGATTTCTTGATCATTATTTGGTCTGATGTAAATTTCAGCATTATACTGGAATAGGTGTGTGGTTGCTGAGCAATCTGCCTTCTCTTCAGGTAGTTGTCTTGGCCAGAAGTGATTATGCTTGCTCTTTCTATTAGTAATAATGATGATCATAATATAGGTAAATAGCTCATATTTATAAAGTAATATAAAGTTTGCAATGTGCTTTGCATATATTATCTCATGCTATCCTTATAATAGCCCTATGACATATAGGTAGTAGTAATTATTCCCATATCAGAAATGATGAAGCCCAGAGAGGTTAAATAATTTGCCCTGGATCACACAGCAAGTAAATATTTGAAGAGAGATCTGAATTCAGTGTTTATTGATTCCAAGTTTGCTGCTTCTTGGTAGAGTTATAACTTGGTACAGCCATTTTGGAAAGCAGTTAAGAGCTTGCCCCAGAAGTCGCTAACCTGTATACCCTTTGAGAAATAACACTATGAGGCCTGTACTCCAAAGAGATTAAAGAGGAAAAGGACCTATTTGTAAAAAAAAAAAAAAAAAGATATAGAGGCTCTTTTTATTGTAGCAAAGAATTAGAAACAAAGGGTTTTCCCATCAGATAAGAACTAACTGAATTTAAATTATGGTATATTATTGCTCCATAAGAAATATTAAAAGGGATGATTGCAGAGAAACCTAGGAATACTTGTCTGAACTGATGCAGAGTGAAGAGAGCAGAACCAAAACGATTTATATAATAGCAACATTGCAAAGACATAAAATAAAAAACACTTTAAAATGATCAAAATAATGACTAGCCACAATTCTAGAGGGCCAATGAAGAAGCATGTTACCTGCCTGCTGATAGAAAGTGATGGATCCAAGATGAAAAATAAGACATATATGTTCATATGTGACTAAAAAAGGAATTGTGATTATGCCTGACTATGTGTTTGTGTTAGAAGGATTTCTTCTCCCCTCCCCCAATTGGAGAATGGGTAATAGGGACAGAAAGAGGAAGTCTAGGGATAGGGTAGCCAAAAAAAGAGAAAAGAAATAAAAGATGTTTATCAAAACACTTTTTAATGTACAGAAGAGAACAAAAAGAAGACTGGAAGGAATCACAGATAAACAGGGCATCTTTGAAAGTTAAAGTTGAATTTATTATATATATATTTAAAAGTAAACTGCACATAATAGATATTTGCAGTTTCTTTGAAAGTTAAAGTTGAATTTATTATATATATATTTAAAAGTAAACTGCACATAATAGATATTTGCAGTTTCATGTACAATCCCCTTTTTTGTTTTATTATGTATTTACATATGCTTATTTTATTTGGTGTTAAATTCAGAATTTAAAAATAAATTTATTTTTTTTTACACTGCCTCCCATGTTTTTACTCCCAGCATTCAGCCTGGGGCCTTTCACTGGACTCTTAACCAAGGCTTATTCTATTGAGTAATGGCTAACCAAATCGTGGTAAATGGATGAAATAGAATACTATTGTTCCATAAGAAATAATGAAATAGTTTCTAAGAAAACTGAGAAGACTACTATCAACTGATGCAAAGTGAGTTGAACTAAGAGAAAACTTTATTCAGTGTTAACATTACAGAGAAAAACTAATTTGAAAGATTTTAGAACTCTGATCAATTCAGTGAAAAACCATAAACCCACAAGAATGATGATGAAACATGTCACTCATCTCTCAGCAAAGAAATATAGAATGAGACATTTTTTGGACATGGACAATATAGAAATTAGTTTTGCCAAACTATGCAGGGACTCTATTGAGGATTTTATTTTTTCAAGTTTGTTTTTTGTTTTGTTTTACTCAGCTGGGGGGGGGTGGTGGTGTGGAGTGCATGAGGTACTGATTTATTTTTTAAAAAGAAATAACAACAAAAGGGAAAAGGGTGTGGGTACCCTTAAAATAGAAGTATTAGAAGCTTAATTTTTAAGCAGTCAAAAATAGCTAATTGGGGGTTATTCCACTATGCTTGGCTACTAATTTTAGATGCTTCTTTGTAGCTTATTTTTCTCGCCTTTAATTTCTTATTTCCTTAAACTTTCTGTAACATTTTTTTTTATCCTGCTCCTGACTAACGCATGGAAAACTCAAAATAAAGTCAGGGAGAAATGACATACCACTCACTGAGCAAGAACTGCTCTATCCCTGGTGCTGTTTACCCAAGGAGCTTGTTCATGTGATGTTCCTCTGGGTAGAAAAATGTATTTTTTTGCTTCCAAGAAAAGCTTCTCACTTCAAATCAGCTGTCACAACAGCATGCTACCACATACACAGCAAGGATGGGTCCCAGGCTCTCAAAAATGCATTTATTTAAGAAGGAAAAAATAAGCTAAAGGAAGAATAAGAAAAGAGCAGAAATAGATTAACTTTTGTGCTTTTCCTAAATAATTCTAATAAATGTGCTGGCATAGAGTAGTCTGAGCAGAGGCACCGGGACTCTTGGACACACCTGCACTTGGGCTGTTGAAAATCAGTGGTGTGGTTCGTTGCCAGGTTACTGAATAATTTTTAAAACCTTCCTGTTTCAGTGACATAAAACACTGTGAAACTTTCTTCTTATGTAGTGGAACCCATACAGATCTCTTCAACAAAACAGGTTAAAGCCAGAGGCACTGGGTGGTTAAAGGGAGGGGAGAAATTTTCCTCTTTGCCCAGGTGCTAATCTGCCATCTCATAGACCCCATCTTATCCCTCTCTTTTCTCAGTGATTAATTCTTTTTGTGTCTACACGTTAGATTGAATTTTCATTTCACTAGATATTTTTGGATAAAAAGTATTAAATTAAACTTATTGATTTGCATAAAATTATTAAAAATAAGTCTTTTATTCCCTTTTTTCATTCTCCCCTGGCTTCCATTTCCTCCCACCACCCCATCACTGGGGGGTCACAGAGGTCACCTTCTTTGCATGGTGTTTACAAGTGATTGGCTCGGTTTCTTCCATCTCAGTTTTTTATTTCTGCAAAGCCTCACACATTTGGCTTGGCCAAAGTGTGTGATCTGTGATACTGACAGTCAACATCTCAGAGGAAAAGGAAGAAGGCAAGGGAAAACTTGACAGTGTGCATAAGGGAAAAAGAAATCCAGACAGAAATATTCTTTATAGCTCCAAATCAGGTGGAAGGTCACCAATATGGGAGAGGAAAATGTCCAGATAATTAATTATTTCTGGCAAATATATTTTCTTTGAAGAGAAAACTTTGCTGACTACTTGTTTTGGGGTTAGATTGGGGAAAATTAACAACTCTCTTTCTGCTGGAAGAAATTCTTTGGAGGAGAATACTGTCATAGGTCTTTGGGTTCAAGGGTAGTTAGAAGCGTGTAATTCCATGAGTAATCTGGCATTCATATTCCAACCCCCTGCTGCTGACCTGCACATTTGAATAATGTTCCAAAAATGTCATTTCATAGTTTTTCTGGGTGGCCCATTTAAAACAGGGACCCATTCATAAAATTGGGATCCTATTGTAAACAGTCTGCCCTGCTACCTTGATGCTAAAGAAAGCCTCTATGTTTTTTTTTGTGTGTTGTTTTTAGAAAATCAATATTAGATCAATTAGGAAAAGATCCTTCTGGGGAACCCTCATGAATTAACTTGGTTTTAGTTTTCCGTTATCTTCCTTCTTTAGGAACACATCTTTAGTGTTCGGCTATACTTTCGATTTGTTGTCACAGTCTACCCGTGGCTTACCTCTCCCATACTGATTTCAGGCTTCCAGACCAAACACCCTAGCAAACTGCCTTGTCTTATTTTCTCATTATTTGTGTATGAACCTTATTTCCTTGAAGCTCTCTGAAGACAAGATGTAATGTCTGGGTCTCTCTTAGACACATCCTACAGGTTGGGCTATGGTTTCAGCCTCTTATTCAGATTCAGCCCATAGCTGAATTTGACTTGCTGTTACCCCAGAATTACTTTTTCTGGTGAACTGAACCTCAGATATTTAGGGCAGGTAAAAAGCACGGCCATAGGACACGAGCTGCTCAAGGCAGCCATGGGGAGACACGGACACATAAAACGTTCTTTTTTCACTGCCTTTCCATCAATCAATCAGTCAACAAGCATTTATTAAGCTCTTATTGTTTCAGGCATTGAATTAAGATACCAGGGATACAAAGGCAAAATTCAAGCAGCCTCTCCCCTCAAGGAGTGTACAAGGAGACAACATGTGTATTGAGATACAGGCAGAGATACAAGATATGTACAGGATGAATACAGAGTGATTTGTGAAGGAGAATTAAGAAAGACTTCATGTGGATGGTGCTTCAGTTGAGCTTTGCAGAAAACTAGGGCTTCTAAAGCAGAGGTTTTAGGCATTGTAGGCATATGGCAGTCACCTGTACACAGACACAGGAATGGGCAAGAAGACCAGTTTGACAAAACCACAGAGTTCACCAGACAGAGAATGTATAATAAGGATGGAAAAGTAGGTTGGAGCCAGGTTATAAGATGTTTTGATGCCAAACAAAGGCATTTGCATTTGACTCTGGAATAATAGGAAGCCATTGGAGTTTGCTAAGGAAATGGTCAGGGTCTGACCTGTGACTTAGGAATGTTACTTTGGCAGCTGGGTGTCAGATAGATTGGAGAGGGGAAAGAAGGGGCAAGAAGATTAATTAGGAAACTATTGGAATAATGCATATGAAAAGTGATGAGGGTTTGAATTGGGTAGTGACTGTGAGTCAAGATAAGGGGGTATGTGGAAGATGCTATGAATGTAAACTTAATAATTCTTGGCAACTGATTGGAGGTTTAATTATCATCTCTATACCAAAGACTCATAGATCTATACATCCAGCTACTTTCTTTTCATTGAACTTCAGACTCATGTCACCAATTGACTATTAGAATTTCAAACTGGATGTTCTGGAGACATCTCAAGCTCAATGCATCCAAAACAGAGCTTGGTCTCTTTCACTCCAAACCCATTCCTCTTCAACATCTCCTTATTTCTATAGAAGGCACCACCATTCTTCAGCCTCCCTGGTTCATAATCTTAGCATTGCCCTCAACTACTTTACCCCACATGTCTAGTCAGTTGCCAAATCTAACTTTGCAACATCTCTTGCATCTTATTCCTTCGTTGTTTTGCCATCAAAACCTAGCAGGGGGGCAGCTAGGGTGGCGCAGTGAATAAAGCACCGGCCCTGGAATCAGGAGGACCTGAGTTCAAATCCGGCCTCAGACACTTAACACAAAAACTAGCTGTGTGACCTTGGGCAAGTCACTTAACCCCAATTGCCTTCCAAAAGGAAAAAAAAAACCTAGCAGGAAGAGAGAGAGATTCCATTAAAAAGAAAACCTACAGAACGCAGAGGATATTTGAATTTACCTATAACTATTTGAATACAACTACAAAATGAAATACAAGTGGAAATATGCTAATTGCTCATGGTTGGGCTGTGCCAACATAATAAAAATGACAATAACACCTACATTTACAAATTCAAATTTGGCATTGGCATTTT